>NC_137916.1:27602554-27715054 GCF_963457725.1 Sprattus sprattus | reverse complement strand
GAACAAAATGCGTGCTTTAACAGAAAACCACGAATGAATACAGCCCTCTGGCACTTCGCTTTTAAGATTTCACCCCTGAAAAAGCCCTGGACTACACAGGGAACCCTAAAAAACCACCTTCGTGGTCGTCGTGAATACTAAAATCGCTCCGTCATTCATCATCCTGACACGGCTACGAGAGGTGGGCGTGCGGCTTCGCAGTTTCCCTTCCATCGGCCGTTCTAATCTAACGGCACAGGGGCCAACTCCGACTGGATTAGGGAGCGCTCCAGTGCAAAGATGTGGGCGCCCACCCACAGCTACACAAGATTACTGGAAGGGGACAAAGCCTGGCTTCAGGCAGCAGTGATACTGCAAGCAGGGTGGGCAGCCTCTCATCAATACAGCTTTTTAAACTTAAGGAGCTTTTTTTATCTAACAGGGAGAGGGGGGGGTTGATTTAATTTAGCATGTCCTCTTGCTTTTTCCTTTCCCTTGCGAAACGAGAGGATGGGGGGGGGGAATGCAAACGATTTCCCCCTTTTAGCCAGACTAAACACGAGTGGCTCAGAAGAGAGTAGCCCGCGCCCAGTTCAGCTGAATAAGCGGGATCTCCATGGTGAAAGGAGGTATAGCTGGGGGGGGGGGGGTTGTGGAAATACGAAAAGCCCACAGCCCCACAGAAACGCCTGACTAGCATGCAGAGTAAGCACATATCCCTGACTAAGACAATCATCAATTATTAACGCTTCATTCAGCGAGGAGCTTGTCCGACTGATAAAATGGAACAGCGGACTCTCAAGGACTAAATGTAAGACAGTAGGTACCCACATGAAAAAAAAAAAAGAGAAAAAAAAACCCACTCCTCTCTTTTGCTTTTGACAAAAAGCTGTGGGACACGGTTAACAGACAAGGACAAGAGGACGGAGACAGGATGTTAGCGATGCAGTTAGGATTTGAGGAAGCCGCGGTGAGCTGGTTAACATGTACGGCGTTATGAAGCTTTGAAGCGGACAAGCGAAGGAGCTCAGCTGGTGACGGCATGTGCACGCTCAAGTTAAAGATTCCACAGATTTCACTTCACACTCCTACGTCATGTGACTGGAGTACAGTAAACAACTAACAAACAAACAAAAAATAAATAAATAAAAATCAACAACAGGCAGGTGGAGGGGTGTAAGCAAGCGAAGGGTGACACACAAAGCGGGCTCAGTGTTGGGGCTCTGGGGGATCAGACGTCAGGCGCGCTCTGGGACATCCTAGGCCTCGTCAGCCATGGTTATATCGTCAGCCATGGTTATATCGTCAGCCATGGTTATATCCTCAGCCTTCCAGCAACTCTACTCTCACCTGACTACCCATGAAACCAAAGCCAATGCTATACACAGCTGCCATCACTACCAGCTAGTCGCTGCTTTGCTACACTGATCACCTCTCCAAGGCCAAAATATTAAGGATCACACAACCAAAATGACAGCAATATTGGAGAGAACCATGTCTCTCTATTCACCGAATCCCATGACATTTAAAATCTCATCGTCAGACAAAGGCTAAGAGCAAAAACCTACATATCCCAGGGGGTTTTGCCATCTTCTTATGCTCACCTTTACAAGGATACACAAACCAAAGCCAAATAACCAGATGTGCCCTTGCAAAACGGGAACATCAGCATATGCTGAGAAAATCAACATGATTAAGTAGCACATGCCATCTTCTAGACTCGAGCTGTCAGTTAGACAAAACATGTTCCATACTCCGAATCTGCCAAAGACTGTAAATGTCATTTACACGTTCATGGACTGCAAAAACTCTCAACAAATGGATGTCAGGAAACGGTTACTGTCAACACACAGTAACACTGCGCGTTAAAATTCAAGGAAACATTGACCAACATAAACCATTTCAGTGTGTGATCATAAAAGATCCAACTGGCCTCAAGCATACAAGACCTATTTGTGAAGACATAACCATGGCTTTTTCGGGCACTCCAATGCCACAAAATGGTGTAAAAAATAAATAAATAAATAACAAAAATTTCATTAACATTCCAAAAATATTGTATTTGTTGTTATTGAAGTTTAGTTTCTGTAACAGAACATCGGCACAAATTGGTTTTAAAATAGAGGTTGACAAACAAATCAGCATCAGATTAATTCAGAAGTCACAGCAAAATAAAAAGGGAGGGTGACGTGACGTGACGTCCTACTTACAGAACCGTGCCCATGGCCCAGGTGGCATGGGGTACTGAGCTCACGTTGTGCCCACGGCCGGCTGCTCTAGTCCCAGCCAAGCGCTAAGGCGTCTGTTTGCAGGACAAGCAAATGCAAAGACCGAGAGACATTCAAAAGCATCATGGGTAGGGGAAGGATCGGGTGGGGGGGGGGGGTCATAGGGCAGGGGTGGAGGGGGTGGGGGGGCGGCCAAGCAGCTGCAGGGGGGGGGGGGGGGGGAGAAAGCGAGCAGTCTAGAGAAGCTAGGTTATTCATTGTTGCTGTGGCTCATTTAGTAAGCAGCCCTGTTTTCCAAATATCCCAGCGGGTCTCCGGACGTGTGGCTCATAGTCCAAACCGTCCTGTACAGTAGTAAGGTCTGACTGGGAACGAGTGGAAGACCAGGCTCTAGAGCTTTAACTGATTTGTCATGACACAGCCGATGCTGAATTCCTGAGATATACCCATTTATTAGACATATTGATAGGTCTAATGTGGAAACACGTTCAGTTAATTTCCATTAAGGCAAGAGTGAATAACTGGTTTAAAAGGTGTGTCTAGGCTAGCCTCATTCCACAATGCTGTCCTTGAATTACAGTAGAATGAGTCATACAAGGTATTTATTCCAAATCACAAGTAGGAAGACCAGCTTCGGCAAAGGGGATATTTGAATAACAGAACAGTGTTGTAGTATTGTGTAAAGTGCTGCAGTCTAATAATCTAGATAGAGATGTAAGCAAGAGAGACAAAGACCACAGATTTTTTTTCTCTTTCAATAAAAATTAAATCAGCATGTTTAATAAAAGCTTGGGTACCAAACTGCAATACAATTGATCAAACAAATTTTCACAAAAGCCAAACATTTTTTCCAGTCACAATGCCAATTATGTCCTAGAAAGCCAGACATAATTATAAAAAGTGTGATTTAAAAAGAATGCAAGCTTTAAAAACAATAGGAGGGACTCTAACAAGAGCCAATAATGTTATATACAAGCAGGGGGTTTTGGAAGACTGCGCTGCCTGAGTCTAAAGAAGCCCTCTCTAGACACAAATCAGCAGAACAAACAGCAATGGCTGCGGGAACGAACATCGCAATAAAAATAAAAAGAGAGTTATGAGGATAGCTGCCATCTCTCTAATTCTGTGCATAGTGTAGGATTATTTTCCCTTTAGCGTTTCACGTTTTAGCGTTTTTGTTCAGTAACCTTGGTCAAACGAGTCTTCTGAGGAGCTGACGCCTGCTTCCTGCAGCAGCATTGCAAAGTGCTTGTGTTTCCGGTCTTTGGCCGCCTGCTTGGCTTCGAGTGACGCCGACGACGAGGTGCAGGCCCCCTTCGACGACGACGGACGCTTCTTCTTCTTGGACGGAGTGCTGGACATGCCTGGCATGGGGGGTCGTGAGCCGCTGGGTCTGCCCGACACGGAGCGCGGCGGCCATCTTTCCTTCAGGGAGTCGTCCTCCTCAGAGTCCGTGTCTAAATCGGAGAGCAACACGAACAAAGCTTAGAACCGCAGAAAACCAGGAGTCGATATCAATGTTCAGAGGCAGTCGACCATCTCGATGAATAACTCAAAAATTTTGAAAAATAATCAAAAATGTTTATATTTGCTTTGCAGAGAGTTAGGCTTAGTCGGTACCATAATGCGCAGTTTCAATCTCCAATGAATGGAGGGCTCTGCCTCCCAACCCCATCATAATTCAAATTTACATCATGCCGTGCCAAACCCACCCCACCACCCCCACATTCATTATCACACAACATCCAGGAGTCCAATTAGCACAGCCAATATGATAATCAATGCCATCTCCCAAGAACCAGCCATTGTTATTACTACGCTACAGTGTCCACATAAAATTATAATGACTTGCATCATTTGGATGCAAAGCACTCGCTGAAAGAATACACCAGGTCCTAGACAAGATGGCTGGTTTCAAACTAGTCACTGCTGGCTAAGGTGAGGACATGAGAACTCATGTATATGAAGGGGCCAACAAAACCTCAAACTTAGCATATTTTTTTTTTTACCGAACTCAGTGCAACTCCATATACAGGCAGCGAGAAATACAACTAGGCAAAAACTAGCTTGCCACTTCCCACACACACCCCAACACAGACCGAGCCCGATCAGGCAGGAGGTGCTTTTAAAACGCCGCTACACTTACTGTTGGAGTAGCTGCTGACTTCCGATCTTGCCGGGGAGTACGACACCTTCCGCGGAGATCTTCCTTTAAGGCTGGGTTCGGGGGCTTTCAATTTGCCGGCCGATTTGCTTTTACCTCCTTTGGAAGAGGACTTGTGCCCGAAGCCGAGGTCTTTGGCCAGGGCCGACTTGCCCGCCGACTTGGCCCTGGCGTCGACGTCTGTGAGCACGGGCCGCTTGCTGCTGCTGCCACTGCTACCGCCGCCGCCGCCGCCGCCGCCCGCGCTAGACCTAGACTTTCCCGAGGCACTGTCTGTAAACCTACAGGAGGACTTGCTGAATTTACCCAGTTTAGTGAGTGACAAGGCCTTGTCCAACTTGGTAGCCAGCTGCTCCTGCTCGCTCACTCGGCCCTTTTTATGGGTCTTTCTAGGCACCTGTTTGCACAAGAAGAGATGAAACACACAAATGATTATTCACGGAACATTTACATTTTTACATTTAGTCATTTAGTAGAGACGCTTTTAGCCAAAGCAGCGTACAAGGGAGAAACAGAAAGCGGGCAATGTATACTTAATTCCTCTCAGAGAAGAATGGAAGAGAAAAAGAATTCAAGAACAAAAGAGTGACAGTTGGGAGGGTGACGTAAGGACCTTCATCACACTAGTATATCCTTGGTGGAGAATAAAACAAAATGGCTGCTAGAAAAGGACTTTTTCTGCGTGGCACTTACCTCATGGGAGTAACTGGACGAGGCTTCCGGATCATTCCAGCTCTTGTGCTTCCTCTTCCCCTTCATGGCTCCACTGTCCAGCTCCTCGTCCTCGTCCCGACTCGACCCCCTGAACCGTTTCCTCAAAACTTCACCGCTCTCAGAGTCCTCGGAGTAGAGCAGGCCTCTGCCCACCCTGTTGCGGAAAAAAAAAACCCTCAAACTTAGCATTTTTTTTTACCGAACTAAGTGCAACTACATATACCGGCAGCGAGAAATACAACCAGGCAAAAACTAGCTTGCCACTTCCCACACACACCCCAACATAGACCGAGCCCGATCAGGCAGGGTTTGATGTGAATGATCAAACGAGAAAATGATAAGCTTGCTTGAACAGCACTTGTCGGCACAGCATTAAGATTCTTTTTTATATTTAAAATTGACTTTTGCCGTTAGGAAATGCAAGGTCTGGATGTGATCTTTGAAGTTTCTACTTGCACAGCTCATCAGGCTGAGTATAACATCGCTAGCAGCCCAAATGCTCATGGATTTTAACTCCAAAAGCATGGTGGGAGCAACGAAGAGTCAAGTCTCTCCCCTAGCTCTGCTTTGCCCTTGCTCTGTGGGAGATCTGTTCTGAAATGGACATCATTTATTCATTTAGCAGGCGCTCTGATCCAAGGCAACTTATAGCACAGATATACATTTCGATCTGTTTTTGTGATCAGTATGTGTGTGGTGCAACCATGACCTTGGTGTTAATAGCACCCTGCTCTACCCGCTGAGGAGACCCATAGATACAGAGAGTACACCCAGAGGCCAAAGCCAGTCCAGGGACAGGATGATGCTAACAGGGTGACGCTCACAGGGTGATGCTAACAGGGTGATGCTAACAGGGTGATGCTCACAGGGGTGATGCTCACAGGGGTGATGCTCACAGGGGTGATGCTCACAGGGTGATGCTAACAGGGTGATGCTCACAGGGTGATGCTCACAGGGTGATGCTAACAGGGTGATGCTAACAGGGTGATGCACTCACTTTGCACACTTGGTGTCCGGTTTGGCGGTGGTCCTCTGCGGAGACAAGGCACAGAGCCCGTGCTTGCGCTTCCGTGGCCTACCCGGCCCGCGCCTGCCCATGCTCCGGCTCCCCTCCTCCTGCTGCTGATGCTGGAGTAGCTGATGCTGATGCTGGTGCTGATGCTGGTGCTGCTGGTGATGGTGGTGCAGCAGCTCTTTCTCCCTGCAAAACCCCACACACAATCAACGTCAGTTCATACCTAAACTTGTAGGAGGTTTCTTTCCCCATTACAGTTGGGTTTAGGGGTGTTCAGATCCATTTATGCTTAAGTAGTATCAATACGTTTAAGTAGAACCATTCCGCAAGTATTTGCGCTTTCGGAGGTTTCTGGGGAGACACATTTGGTATCATGTATTTTACTTTAAAGGGAAGGTTTTTGTAAAGGGACGTATTCTGAAATTGGTGGCATTTCAGCTCAAAGGCACTGTGATGGTCTGTATGTGATGGGGAGAATGGGACTGCAAATGGACTTGAGGTACAGAGGTTGCTGGGTAACTGCTGTGGGCAGGGGTAAGGGCTGCAGGCAGGGGTAGGTGGTGCGGGCAGGGGTGAGTGCTGTGGGCAGGGGTGAGTGGTGGCAGGCAGGGGTAAGTGCTACGGGCAGGGGTAACTCACTGGCAGTCCTTCCACCGCTGCAGCTTGACCATCTCCCGCTGCTTGTCCTTGTACCTCCTCTGCAGCTCGGCCAGCCGGATGCGGTACTCCACCTCCATGGCATCAATCGCCTCCAGAGAGGCCTTGGAGAACATCTGCAGGGGGGGGGGAGAAGAGAGTGCCCAAAGGTGGAGCGGTCAGGAACAGCGTCTCATTCATCTGTTAACGCGAGCCCTATATATTCTCAGCATATCTGCGCCGAAGCGGAAATGACGAGCCATTTTCTCACTAGCAGAGAGGAAAAGAAGTGTCAGAAAAAAAAAAAAAAAAAAATCCTTTCAGGATCTGTTTGTGAGAGCAATCAGCAGGCGCACCGAAAGAGCCTCAAATTGCCCGTTACAGCCATTTACACAAATGTGCGCAATGACTCTTTTCGGTGGGGGTCACCGGTCCCCCCTCTGTGAGTGCTCTTGTTAAGATACAAGCCCACATGCAGAAGCGTGTGGTTAGTCATACTTCCAGTGATAACCAAACCCTCTGTGCTCTTTAAAAGCTCTACGGTTTTCTTTGAAGGAAAAAACAACTTCAAAAGACGGCACTTAAATACATCAACAAATATATGACAAGGACAACAATGACAAGGGGTGAAAGAAAGTTAAAAGTCATTACGGGCTCATCTTTCTTTTGCCTCCAGCTGTACTTCTTGTTGGGGTCGAGTTCTCTCGGCAGACAGATATGGGATTGGCTTTCGATGGCCTCCAGAAGCACCTGCCTTCCAGCCTCCAGAAGGGTGTCCAGGCCGCAGAACTCCAGGCCTGCGAAGAACACAAAGCACACACATCACGATCAATACACCAACACTAATTGCAGTCAGCCACGATGTGCGAGCCACACGCAAATCTAAAAGGCTCTCCTGCGGTGTGACATAGCCATAAATACGGGCCTGCACAGTGCCTCAGACATTTAAATAGATTCATAAATAAGTGAAGGGGGGGGGGGGGGGAGGTGGAGAAAGTGGAGAGAATGCACAGTTGTTTCCTCTTTAAATCTCCTTACTTCTGGAAGAGCTACACGAGGAGCGCTGCGCACACACAATGAGGGGCACGTCACCCGCATGCTGTTCATCACCGCGTGGAGGACTGTGGAAGCTCCCGCTTTCTCCCTCACCCTCTCCCTCTCCCTCACCCTCACCCTCTCCCTCTCCCTCTCCCTCTCAAGAGCGTGAATCATCCACGCTGTGGCCCACACACCTCACTACACAGCAGTGCAACAACCACTTTTTGCCTCTCTCTATTTTTCTTTTCAACAACCTGTGCACTTCAAATTCTACTCAAGCCAAAGTGGTCTGTATGATGTCACTACAAAGTGTTCTATACGATGTGCACTACAAAGTGTTCTTTACGATGTGCACTACAAAGTGTTCTGTATGATGTGCACTATAAAAGGGATTCCTCAATCGGATCCACAACACACCATCCCTAACACAGCACCCTGCTATATATACTGGAGTATATAGACTATCCAAAACGATGTAAGAGATAAGTACACTCCTTACACAACTGTACTGTCTTCAATAGTTGTGCACCTGCACACTACTCATTGTATACCTTAAGAACTTCCTGTGCTACACCACTAGCCATTCAACTAAATGTAAACTGGTAGACAATGTATTAGACACCCCATTGGTCTTATAGAGTATTTGTATTTATTGTGATTTTTGTATTTATTGTTATTCATGTTAGTTTGTAAGTGTAAGCTACTGGATGACCTTAATTTCCCTCGGGATCAATAAAGTATCCATCTATCTATCTAGAGAACCCATTCTACTGCGGGGTGTGCTGGCTTATGGAAGACTTACGCAGTGCTGCGTCCTCCTGGCACTTCTCCATCTCCAGTTCTGCCAGTTGGCTGAGCAGGGCGATGCCCTCCAGGGCCGACGACTCCAGAGGGGAGACGACCATGGAGCTGCACTCGGCGGGGACGAACAGGCAGCCGGCCTGCGGCAGCTCGCTAGCAGCCACCAGGGCGAACAGGCCGGCCATGGGGTCCTCGGGCAGGATGGTGAGGGCAGGGGAGCCGGCCAGGGGGAGGGCCAGATGCAGGGGCAGGGGCAGGGGGGAGGTGTGTGTGCGGAACAGATTGTCGGCTTGCGGGGGCTCGTCTTCCGGAGAAGCAGACGTGGATGGGGACACTGGGACGGATTCCCGCGGCTCGCAGGCCACACCGAGCTTCTCCGACGTGGGGACGGCCTGTTCAGACGGATGATGAACCACCTCGGACTCCAGGGGACGGGGGGCCTCAGGAGGACCCACCAGGGGCTGGAAGGCAGAGTCTGCCAGGCTGATGTACCTCTCCGGAACCTCCACTTTGGGCCTGCTGTCCAAGACCGGTACCGGGACCTCCGGGATTGAATACGGCTGAGCGCAGCCATATATAGAGGAGGATGCCACTTCCACTTTGATGGCGCCACCATCCTCTGTGCTGTCCATGCGTCTGTCTTCCAGTCTGGGCAGGACCGCGACTCGATCTTGGACCTCCAGATCTGCCGGGCCGGTGGCGGCGTCCTCCGTACAGATGGCTTCTAGCGGGGCCAACCCGGAGCAGCGGCTCAGAGCAGCCAGGCCCTCGTGGCTCAGGCCCTCCTTGCAGTCCTCCAGCTGAGGCTCCAGCTTGGGGGAGGCACTCCTCCTCTCCTCCGCTGCCTCCGCCGGCTCTCGGGAGGCCTGGAGCGGCTCCACCACCACCGCCGGAGAGCACAGGTGCCGGGGTTTGACGTCGGCGGTGGCGACGGCCAGGTGCTCCGAGGTCGTCTCGGCCGGGAGCGGCACGTCCGGGGCCAGGCCATCAGCGTCCGCGGCGGCCGCCGGCTGAAGGAGGTAGGGGTAGTGGCTGGCGAACGGAGTGGTTAACGGTGGGTACGGGTAGCCAGGAGGAATCTCTGGAAGAGAGGAGGAAGACAAGAGGGTAAATGAGAGAGAGAGAGAGAGAGAGAGAGAGAGAGAGAGGGAGAAAGACTGAAAAGCTTGAGGTGCTTATGCAAAGAGGCAAAACAGCAGAGAGCTCAGTTCCCTGTGACAGAGAGACAAGGTGATTAATCGCACATGTGCACTTCAGGACTGAAGCTTTATGAAAGTTTCATGAGCCAAGTGGCCTCAGTTCAGGCATCTCTCACACACACACACACACACACACACACACACACACACACACACACACACACACACACACACACACACACACAATTTACACACACACTTTTATGGACATAATCTCACTCAAGAGTCCTTACATAGACACACTAAAAGGAGAAGGATAAATAAGATAATATACTAAGTTATCCATCTCTATTCAGAGAGTACCATTATATAAACAGCACCATTTATGTCATTTTTACAATTTGTAAATCACACACACACACAGTCAGGGGACTAGTGGCGAAAAGTGCTGCCTTGGTAAGAAGTCTCTATCGCGAGTGAAGTGGCAGCTGGTAGTCCCAGATGTGGGGCTATTTGCAGACTACTCATTAAGGCAGCTCCGCACAGCGCATCTCTCACACACACACACAAACACACACACACACACACACACACTCTGACATGAAGAATGGGCATCTGAGCCTCCGCGCCTGCTGTCCTGCTCCCGTCCCCCAGAGGTATGTGTGTGTGTGTGTGTGCTTGAGAGGTGTGTGTGTGTGTGTGTGTGTGTGTTGCTCCCATCCCCCAGGTCCCTGCCCAACATGCTCTTCACATTTAGCTACTGAGAGATCAACAGCCCGAGCTGGAACAATGATGAAGGCTTTTTGATCTGCTCTGTGCTTTTAAATACAAGCTGTAATATGCAGATTAATTCCATTGTTAATTAAAAAAGCGACACGCATGCAAAAACATATGCATCAATCATACACTTTGATGTATAGTAATTCAAATGCAGCAACTTTGGCTCTCCCTTTTACACTCCCAGAAGTTATTCCCGAGCAGCGACTTCAAAACACAACAGGTCGGCATCAACATATTTACATTGCACTACCATCTATTACTAACAGATTGCTTATAGTTCTACAAAGTCCCCTTTAGTTTCACAACAACGAGAACAACAACAGTATGATGGGGAGATTTGTTAAAGCTTCTCAATGCAGCGAGTACACTCAAGTCACCAGCTGGTTTAGCTCCCAACACACTGAAGGCCTCATCTGAGGTTTTCGCTCATGTGGGCCCTACCACAGATTCATGCAGATACACAGAACATTCTAAAGGGTTCACAAACTTTCTAGCACCTAGTTATTTATTCCTCAGGAAAAGGATAATTCCTGTCCCTTTCAAGACATTATTTCCATAAGACTAACTTCCTAGATCCAGTAATTCACTTGATGGCTACCGCTAAGCTTTTAACAAAAACACCTGTAACACTAAATTCTTTGAAATTGTAAGGAGTTGGGGAAAAGGTGAGATAGGATGCAGGTCTTGATATGTGAATGATAACTGTTATTATAAGATGACAGTGGTTCTGGATCCATCCAGTCCATTATTTATTTACAGATTGCTTATACTTCTACAAAATCCCCTTTAGCTTCACAACAACAACAACAACAACAACAACAACAACGACAACAACAGTATGATGGGGAGGTTTGTAGTGAGTACACACAAGTCAACAGCTGGTTCAGCTCCTGACACACTGAAGCCCTCATTGGAGGGTTTCCGCTCATGTGGGCCCTACCACAGGTGTGTGAGAGAGAGGTGGGCCCTACCACAGGTGTGTGAGAGAGAGAGGTGGCTTACCACAGGTGTAAGAGAGAGGTGGCTTACCACAGGTGTAAGAGAGAGGTGGCTTACCGCAGGTGTGTGAGAGAGGTGGCTTACCACAGGTGTGAGAGAGAGGTGGCTTACCCGGGTACATGGACTATATAAACAGCACCATTTATGTCACACACACACACACACACGCGCTCATGTGGGCCCTACCACAGGTGTGTGAGAGAGAGGTGGGCCCTACCACAGGTGTGAGAGAGAAGGGGGCCCTACCACAGGTGTGTGAGAGAGAGGTGGGCCCTACCACAGGTGTGTGAGAGAGAGGTGGGCCCTACCACAGGTGTGTGAGAGAGAGGTGGGCCCTACCACAGGTGTGTGAGAGAGAGGTGGGCCCTACCACAGGTGTGTGAGAGAGAGGTGGGCCCTACCACAGGTGTGTGAGAGAGAGGTGGGCCCTACCACAGGTGTGAGAGAGAGAGGTGGCTTACCACAGGTGTGAGAGAGAGGTGGCTTACCACAGGTGTGAGAGAGAGGTGGGCCCTACCACAGGTGTGTGAGAGAGAGAGGTGGGCCCTACCACAGGTGTGAGAGAGAGAGAGGTGGGCCCTACCACAGGTGTGAGAGAGAGAGGTGGGCCCTACCACAGGTGTGAGAGAGAGAGGTGGCTTACCCGGGTACACGGACTATATAAACAGCACCATTTATGCCACACACACACACACACACGGGCCCTACCACAGGTGTGAGAGATAGGTGGGCCCTAGCACAGGTGTGTGAGAGAGAGGAGGCTTACCCGGGTACATGGACTATATAAACAGCACCATTTATGTCACACACACACACACACACACACACACACACACACACACACACACACACACACACACACACACACACACACACACACACACACACACACACACACACACACACACACACACACACACACACACACACACACGTAGGCCCTACCACAGGTGTGTGAGAGAGAGGTGGCTTACCCGGGTACACGGACTGGAAGGGGGCGGAGGCCAAGGCCTGCTTCTGGAGCTCCAGCCCCTCCTTCTCGGCCACCTCCAGCGACTCCTCTTTTGGCCGAATGGGCGAGGGGGTCGCCGGGGAGACAGAGGCCGGGCTGGGGGGGTGCGGTGCCGGGGTCGACGACGGGTGCGACGAGTAGGACTGCTGCGGTGGGAACGGCTTCTCTGTCTTGGGGGGGTGTTCCTCGGACTTGAGCGCCGTGACGGACGGTGAGGGGAGCGGGGCGATGGGCAGGGGGGCGAGGGCTTTGCTGTAGGAGGAGGTGGAGGGCGTGGGGGAGCGCCGCGGCGGTGGCGGCTTCCGGGGGTGCAGCGGCGGGACGGTCGAGACGGCCGAGAGGCCCGTTTTGTTGCCCCCTCCCTCGCTGGCTCTTTTGTCCACTTTGTCCTCCATGTCGGCCCTTTGTTCGCTGGCCTTTAGTCTCTCCTGTGTGCGCAGAGAAAGCTACTGTCAGGGTAAAGATACGAAGAGAGAGATAGCCACCCCTGCACCGGGGATGCTGCGGGGAGGCAGACACCCCTGAGATGCTCCTGAATACAGGCAGCAGAGAACGTAGCAGGTGCTTTCATCCAAACAGATTCAGGCAACACACACACACACACACACACACACAAAAAAAGGCATAACTACAAACACAGTTCGCCCTGACTTGCTTGTCACAAGCTCTTGATATTCACTCCAAACCACAAAGCCTACCAAGAGACACGCATCCCAGCAGGGTGCCACCTTAACATCTCTATGAACCCCCTCCGGAGAGAGCGTTTTAGCAGATGTCTGGCGCACAGGGTACAGGGAGAAGAGCATGTAGACACCAAGGCCACAATGGAAGGGAGAGCTTCGCCACGGAGCTGTTCACAAGCAGTGCATTCTTCTCTGCATTTTAAAATACAGTAGGCGACAAATACTGTACGCATGTTTGTGCAAACAGAAAACAGACACTATGAAACTAGACACTCAGCAGAAATTGTGTGTTTGTCTGCTGCTTTGAACTGTTGCGTCTGAGCCGGTCAGTGCGTCAGCTTGTGTGCGTGAGCGAGAGCGAGAGCATGAAAGCACAGGAGTGGGTATGCATGTGTGTGTGAGTGCTTAGAATGCACCAGAACTCTGCACACTGGGACTTGCTACATACTTAAAGACAGCACCATACCCAACAAACCTGCCGGCTCGCATAGTACGCATACGTGTGTGTGTTGGAGTACGAGAGAGTGAGCAAGTATTTAAATGGTAGCTAACAAGTTAAGTATTACAGAAAAATCAGTTTGGTTAAATATTTGCACCTATGTTTTTTGTTTACTGTATGCACCAGAAAAAAAATCCAGGTAGGTGTAAACCTACTTGGCAATACATCCAATTCTGATTCTGATAACCAAAACCAAAAGGGTAGAGTAAATGCCTGTGGGAGCTCACCATGAACCGTGCGGCTCGCATAGTATGCATATGCGTACGTGTGTGTGTGTGTGTGTGTGTGTGTGTGTGTGTATGTTGGAGTGCGAGGGTAGACTAAATGCACGTGGGAGCTCACCACGAACTGTGCGTTCCTCTGCATCTCCATGACCTGCGCGGCCTGCTGCTGGATCATGTAGAGCTCCTGCTGCCGGACCAGCTGCTGGTGGGAGAGCATCTGGAGCTGGTGCGCGTGCTGCAGGGAGCTGCCTGCCGGGGGGTAGAGACCAGGCCACATTGGGGGGGCGGCGCGCTCCATCATCTCTGCCGCTGCTGGGGTGGGGGTTAATAGAAGAGGGGGGGGGGGGGGGGGGGGGGTCAGGTATGCTCAATGTGGTGTGGAATTTCTGCATGGACAGTACTTAAATAATGGGAAATGACTTGCTCAACTTCAACTTGCTTGTTGAGGACAAATGTTTCTGTGGCTAGTATTTACAGTCTTACGCAATAGTATGGGATGTCTACAATGGAAGGAACACACTCACACAAACACACCCCTAGACAAATCTAAACACAGAAAAGCCTGCCATGTTACAAGTTGAATAGCATACACATGGGTATGACTAATACAAATGCTAATCCATACATGGAGGCTAAAGAAAGTATGCATATTTTGAGCAAGACCCAGACACACTTATTTAAATGAAAACCCAGGATAACATAACATTCCAGCCCTTATCCACATACTTTCAGAACCCTCCCCCCCCCAAAAAAAAGACATCTCAGAAATGTCTTCTAAGCCCGTGGGGAACTTACCATAATGTGACAGATGCTCGGCAGGAATGACAATCAGTTGGCCAGACTGGGGATCGCGGGCCAACTGGTACGGAGCTGGGATGGAGCCTGGCATGGTAGGAGGGTACCCAGGAGACATGCCCTGGTGCAGGGAGTGGGGTGGCAGGCCTACGTGGATCAAAGCAAGAACCACTGTTAGATGACCAGAACCAGTCCTCCTCCGCAGAAGCCTGAAGTTGATGGTCCATTTGCATTGCGTCTGAGGCGGTCTTGGCGGCCATTCATAGCTCTTCTCTGTGACACCATAATGCCACCTCGGTGCTCCCTAAGCGGAGCCACCGCTTCTCTGTCAATGCCAGGAATCGGAGCCCTTTTGAACTAGTGTGCTAAAGCATTCCTGCTCTGGGAGTGCTGTCTAGACTGCAATCTCCGTGTCAGGGAATCACGGAGGGTCCGTGTTGGTTTGTGCTGTTTTTTTTGGATGAGGAAAATGTGCAGAGCATGATTGTTTTTTTTGTCGTTTTTTAGTTTTTTTTGCTGTCTGGGGGCAGGCAGTTGGGACATTCTTAGAAACAGAGTTGGAACAAAACTGGCAGACCAGCAGAAACACATCTGACGGGCCCACAGAGACAGATCGGAGGAAATGAGGCCGCCGAACAACACGGCAAACACATTTCACCGCCGATCCCAATCTCAAGGAGAGACGAATTATAGCGTGATGAAAACGAGGAGGAAGGAAACCGAACAAATGAAACAACAAACATCAAGACCTCAACACACCAAACACATTCTTTGGATAGAAAATAACTTTTGGAAGTACTCCCGATACTAAAATACTGAACTTAAAAAAAAAAATCACAACATCATAAAACCTCCGAGCGAGTCTCCTCGTCCTTACCGTAGTGGGAGCCGGGGAGCCACATGGATGGAGCACCTGAGCGAGACAGCCAGTGGTGGGAGGCCAGGTGGGAGGCCGGGTCGCCGGGCCATCGCCCCGTTCCAGCCAGGGCCTGCCCGCCGGTCACCACCAGGTTGGGGTTGAGTCCGCTGGCAGACACCATTGGGGGGTGCATCTGCGTGTATTCGGCTAACTCCTTACTCTCCCTGCCAATGGAAGAATTAAGAATTAAGAATGCAGTTCCACGGAATAATGAGGCCCTCTACGGTCGTTTCTTTTCTCTCGTTTTGCCGGGGACAAATTAGACGTGCAGACATGGTAGCCAGGGGATCAAAGTCTCAAAAAAAACTAAAAAGTAAATAGATTTTCGCATAATGCGCGCATGCTACCGCCTGGGAATGAGGCCAAAGTTCGCAGTACCCAGTAGCTGTCAGCGTAATTGCTACTCAAACGAAAACCATGCTCCCGTTCGCCAGCTGACCACAGGTCCTTCATTAACGATCACACTGGTACTTTACTTTATTTATTTTTTGGAGTAGCAGCATCTGGACCCTTACTGTAGTATTGCTTTTTAAGCATCGTGTGGTGTATAAAGGCATTACCAGGATATGGGGGCACTAACTCTTATTCGCCCCGACCATCCATCCAGTGTTATGCAGGGGGAGCGAATCTGAGGCAGAGCCCCCTGCTGCGGGAGCCAGTCTCTTTTATACGCAGCAATTTCCACAGTAGGGGAAGGCAGACTCTTTCTGCCACTCTAAATGAGTGCAACACTTTGAAAATAGACTCCCATGAGCTGGGAAAAGTACCCATAAATCCATCTGGTCCTTAAAGAAAACCCACGCTGCGAAAGAGACCAATAAAAAAACATGCCCTGTTAAGCCAATGAGCGCCATCTGAGGATTCGGGGAGTCGGGCTGCTTTTCCTAAAGCGGGGCGGAAGTGCTCACAGCCCTCGGCAGTAAACTAAAACTAAAACATTTTCATAACGAGGTGCAATTCATTACACACACTACACCATTTTTTATTCTTGGCTACCTCTAAGAGCAAGAAGACGCACTGCGATCCATCTCGGGCAAAAATGATCCCCGTTTTTGGCAAGCACTGCAGCTGCTGGGACTCTGGCCTAGCATGGCACCGCGTATATCTCTCTTGGATCCATGCACGCCTTTGCTGGTAGCTTATGAGAACTGTGAGTTACTTAAATGAGTAACCTTCAAAAGGACAAACATCCTATCCTTTAACGGCCCTTATCGCCAGCTTCCACATAACTGCAGGGGGAGGAAAATCAATCTGAGCCACGGAGCTTTGCTATCCAGCTCCTCCCTGTGTCTTCGTTAGAAGATGGGGTATAGGCTAGGTGCACGAAATACTCAGTGTGGGCAGTTTGTTTCCTGTTTAGCCAGGTGTATTTGAACCTGCAGCTATTCTGAATGTAATTAGCGTCTACACGGACCTGGTTAGGTGTTGCACCTAGTGAATCAGCATTACGATAAAGAAGGACTTGTAGACACTAATTACATTCAGAATAGTGGCAGGTTCAAACACACCTGGCTAAACAGGAAACAAACAGCCCACACTAAGTATTTCGTGCACCTAGCCTATAGACTTTCTGTTCCATTTTCCACCCAGTGCAAGACAAAAAAATACAGAAACAAGAGACTTCAAAGGCTTCCAAATACAAGAGAACAATAATGAAAGAAAAACGCAAAAGACATTACCCTGCATTAGTTACATCTTATGGCCTCTATCTAGCTACGTGTTAATGGTTACAATCAAAAAGTAGCAGACATTCAGTAATTGCAAAGTGGCAGAATCGCATTTAAGAAATGAGATATAATCCAGTCATTAACTCTTTTACTCTACAGGGCTTTAAAGCTGCAATAAAACAAAAAAACATTCATGAACAAATGTGTTTAAAGAGCCAACAACAAAAACAACCCCCACGTTTACAGACACTAAAGAAAACACATTTTCCAGAGAGACGTGGTTAATTGAGCATGTCAAATCGCTCACCTCAAAACCTTCTCCTGGTCTCGCTCGAGACGGCCGGTCAGGAGCCGGTCGTCACGGTGATGCGTGCGCTCATCCCCGCGGTCGTCCTCAGCGTGACCTGAGCCTGTGAGGGGGTTTGCGGAGCAGAGGGGTCAGAGGTCGTGTTTCAAAATGGAGGGTGTTTGAGAGGCACAGGTGGTTTGCATGAAGCCTCAATTGTGAACTCTGGAATTCACAGACCCATAAATCTAATTAATTTGTGAGACTCCGTTCAAAGGAATGTATTTTTTTTTTCCGGGGGGGCTCAACCTGCATTTTAAAAACCTGTAACCAGATCGGACAACAACATAAC
The DNA here is from genome assembly GCF_963457725.1 of Sprattus sprattus. Lineage (NCBI taxonomy): Eukaryota > Metazoa > Chordata > Actinopteri > Clupeiformes > Clupeidae > Sprattus > Sprattus sprattus. The sequence goes on along the minus strand of NC_137916.1, from coordinate 27,697,124 downwards.
TGGCCGTATATTACAGAGAGCGCCCACGTCTCGGAATTTCTCTCCCATATTACGGAACACTGTGGCGTGTTGTTCTATCTCCGGCGCCTTCTGTGTTCCCTCAACAAAAGAGGCCTGGACTGTACCCGGGTGTCAGAATGTGTTTGCATTTCTCCGTGGGCACGGACGCTCTAAAGATAGCCAGTGCTCTTAGTGACAGAGCTTATCAGTCAATGGACTGATTCAGTTTGCACAAGTCAAGTGAGATGAGTTAACACAACATGAACATTACCCCCCCTCCCCCCGCTCCCAAACAAAGACCGACGACAAGCACATCAAATGGACCGTGTGGTTATGTCGCTGCAGGGGTATAGGCAGTAAGAAAGCCGAACCTGGTCGTATACGACTCAAACATCAGTGTGCCGTAACACCCGCTCAATACCTCACTCTAATCCATATTAATCAAATATACATCCAGCAGCTGTTGTCCAAATATGGTGAAAATGACGCGACTCGTACAATGGTCAATATTCTGTTTCAAGCCAGGAGGTTTTCATGCAAGGCATTACAGAAATAGCTTTGAATAAATGTCACAGTGCAGGCTCCTGTTTACAGGCGAGATGCACCCAGGGCCCCCTCGGTCATTTTTACGAGTGTATTGAACCCTTTAGTATTGACAGGCAGGGGGCTGGAGGAGGAATGTGCTCCTGGGGAAACCTCAGGAGGGCCACGGAAGAGCACACCGATCTCGGTCACACTCCGGAGGAGGAGGAGGAGGTTTCCACCCGTTTCCAAGGTTACGGAAATCTAGACCCACCAAACGCTATCCATCAGCATCGGAGAGAGGGGGAAAGGGAGGCGGAGAAACACCCAAAACAAACATGGAAAGAAGAGAGTCCACAAAAAAAAAGCTCTACTCTCCATTTTCCTCGGACACATTTATGATTTCCGAACGTGCCCGTGGTTCAGAGAGGGCCTGGTGTTATTACTACAATCCCTGCGCACACAGGAGAAAATAAATGAATGCCTCGCCCCCCTCACTCAGTCAAGGCTGATTCTATTGCTTAGCAACAAACCGTAAGTCCTATTGGAATTCTGCTCTTGTTTGCAGCTTTTAGTTCTGCTCTGTAAATTACATTTATAATGCAGGCAGGCAGGCAGGCAGGCAGCGTCTTAGTCAGAGAAAAGCCTGAGTACACTCCCCTCTACTCTGGCAGGCTGTACTGTAGGAAAATCTCGCTGACGAGACCTCGGCCATCTCTTTTACATGAAGTCCCTCGAGCTGCCTGGTAGTAAAGGGGAGGGGCGGGGGGCGCTGTGCTTTGCTCTTAAACCGCGTCACAAAGTAAAAAAAGATATTTTATAATGAACACTGAAACAATGACAGTCAAACTGACCTTCGAAAAGCATTCTCAAACAGGCGAAACATTCAGCAATAAACAGATTCCTCTATAATGAGGGATTTTAAAGTGCATTTTTTATTTCTATTCTACTCAACTGTTTGAAATATTACACAACCCCAAAGAAAATTGATCTTTGATGAATTTGATTGATGAAATTGATATGAAATGGAAAAAGCGAGGCGAGGAATCTTACTTTTGATGCCTCCTCCTGGGATGGGCCGGTCCCTGTCCCCGGGTCCTGAGCTGTGTGTGTGTGTGTGTCCTGGTTTGCTGCTGTTGTCCCGCTGCCGGGCCACGGCCACGGCGATCCCGACGGGCGGGTGCCGCACCTCCACCTCCCCCTGATTGCTCCCTCCTCCGTCTCGGCCGAAGGACTTAGCGCTGTCGGGCCTCTCTGGGTCCCTCTTCAGCTGCTTGCCGGGCTGCTGCGGGGGGAGGTGCTGCACCTTGGAGACGGCGCCGTGGCCGTGGGCGAGGGCGAGGCTGGCGCCGTGGGCGAGGCTGGCGCCGGCCTCCAGCTTCATGCTCCCGAGCCCCCCAAACGGGCTCCTGCCCCCCCCAGGGGAGAGCCTCGAGCCCGGCTCGCCAGGGAAGTTTCCGCTGTACTTGATAAGGCTCTGCATGGCCGACACCTCGCCAGGGTGAGGGTCCGGGTGGAGGCCCTCGGGGCTGTTCCCACTGCCGGAGGGCCGGTGGAGGCCGGAGGGGTCTAGGTACATTCGCTTGCCCCCTTCCTCGTCCCCTCCACGCCCCCCCGTGGTGTGTCCGTGGTGGGAGGCCAAAGCGGCCATGTGGTTGGTGGCGTAGTTGTTCATGTCGAAAGGCTTCCATTTGGGCTCCGGCGTTGCAAAGCCCTTGTGGGGGTGTGGATCTGTTTGCAGTGCGGCTGGGTCCATCCCCGTGAAGGGGTGTGTGGGCCGGGGAGTCCGATCCCGATCCCGATCCCGCTCCCGATCCCTCTCCTGGCTGCGACTCTCAGCCTCCATGCCCATTTTAATCATGTGTCTGGACGGGGCGCTAGGGTAGTCCCGAGTGTCGGGGCTGTGCCTGGATTTGCTTGTGCACATATCAGAGGGTGGGGGGCGTTTTATGGCTAAACCGTTTGACCTTATGACCGAGCCTTCCTCCCTCATAATGTCTCTTTTGAAGTCTGAGTGAAGGGGGGACTCGCTTCTAACCGAGGACCGTCCGTGGTCGGCGTGATTCCTGTCCACCAGTGGGACTGGTCTGTACGCTTCCCTGTCCCTCTCTCTTTCTCGGTCTTTCTCTCGTTCCCGCTCCCTCTCCCTGCTCTTGTCGTTTTTATTGTCTCGGGCTTGCGAGGCGATTTGGATCGGCCCTTTCCGCTCGTCGTAAAGCTCAACAGAAGGCACGTACGTGGGAGCGATCACTCGGTGTTCCTTCCCTGGCTCCTTGGAGGCCGAGTAGAAGGGGTACAGGCTGGGCGGCAGGTGGTGTGGAGAGGGAGGGTAGGTGCCAGAAGACACCAGCCGGGGAGGGAGGTGGGACAGGGGGCTCTGCAGGGGGGAAGGGACGGCGTAAGACATGTGCAGGGGGCCCCCTGGAGAGGACATCGAGTCGCACCTCTTCTGCCGGTCCGCTGGGTGCAGGTGGCTTCCGAGGCACCCAACGCCGCCGCCGGGCCGAGCATTCTCGTCGTCGCGGGGACCCCGATCTCGGTCGGGTTCTCCGCTCGGGCATCGGGCCGAGGAGCCCCCTTGGCTGGTCCCGCCTCCTCCACTGCTGCCCCGGCAGTTGCTGAGCGAGGACGTTTGCAGCGGGTGTTTGGGCTTGGCGTCAGGCATGCTCGTTGCGAGCGGGTGCTGGTGGAAGGCTGGCCACGAGTGTTCCATGGGGCTCTTTCCGAGCCGTTCCGACCCGGAGAGAGGCCGCCGCTCGCGCTCGTCCTCGGTCTTGACATCCTGCGTCAGGTCCACAACGCTGTGGGGACGCGGCTCCTCCCTGGACCGATCGCGCTCCCGATCTCGCTCCCGTTCACGTTCTCGATCCCGTTCACGTTCTCGATCCCGCCTCTGAAGCGGGGCACCCAGCTCGATCTTGAAGGCCTTCTCCTTGCCCATTTCCCTCTCTCTGTCTCTCTCCCTCTCCCGCTCCCTCGATGGGTCCTTCAGGCTTTTGTGGGCCAGCAGATGCTCTTTCTCCCGGGAGTGGGGGCTAGGCATGTGGGCACCAGGGCTGCGGGACAGGCTGGACTGGGAGTGCAAAGACGGCTGACCCACAGGACTGGACAGGTAGAAACCTTCTGCAAGAGAACAAGACCGCATGATTAAAAGGCCAAGTTACTGTGCAACAGTTCTCTCTCAAAAAAGGAAAACACACACTCCTACTACCATCTATTCCACATTTATCACTTTGTTGTCCAGGAGTTGACAGGTAAATAGGCAAAAATGAATCATTCCCTTTCCACTGGATAGCCAGATGTTGCCCTTACTGCTGTCCACACTGAGCAGAGGCAACAACAACGATGACCTGTAGTCTACTGTGTCTGACATAAATCAGGAATGCATGGGCCTTGTTATGATTGGGCAACAGAAAAATAAAACATACTAGAAATACCTCATTTATCAAAACAAATAGAAGAAAAAAAAACAACTCCCACACATGTACACAGACACACACACACACACACACAACAAGCCAACTACCCACACATGTTCTTTATACTGATTGTTAAACACAAAAGTGGTGGTTTTCTCTCTAGGCACTAACTATAAACAAAAGCTTAGCATTACATGTCAGTGTGGGTGTTAGCTGCATAGATTGGTAGATCAAGCCTTCTGTCATAATCAATAGAGAACCTGACCCCTTATGTAAATCATGCAGATGAATGATTCATAGGAGAGAGAAAAAATCACAAACCTTTTTGCGAGTCAAAGAGTGCATGCTGGCCCAGCTGTGGGTGTTCCATATGGCCAACGGGAATGTAGGGACTGGTGTACAGACTGCCAGGCAGATGTGGATAACCTGAGGGAAGAACACAGCGTTTACGTCAGCCATTTTGATTATTTTCTGTTGATTTTGGTCACCACATTGCTCTCTTTACCTCCCAAAAAAATGTTTTATCCTTTTTTAAGCAGATCACTATTTCTATATTCTTTTGGTATTTCCAGTCAGGTTTTTACAAAACATTCACACATCTAAAACAAAATCATAAAACTGAATTATGGATTTGCAACGCAGGAAGGGGGGGAGATATTGTTCTCTTGTCTGACAGCTGGTCGCCAGGGAGCGTCCATCCAGACGTACACAAAGTCATGAATTTTATGAAAGATTTCACCACAACGTACACTTGCCCAGTCAGAAACATTCCTCCTTAATGTTTATTTTAATGAGCACCAAAATAATCTACAAAAGTACTGAGAGTTTTCATTCTCAGTCTCCCAAACATAGAAATAATTGACATCTTCCAAAAAATAAAAAAGGTAACACTGCTCTATCTTGCCTTCTTAGTACTCCTCCCCTCTGTGTGTTTGTGTGTGTGTGTGTGTGTGTGTGTGTGTGTGTGTTCAATCTCGGACATAACCTCCAGGCTCTAATTGGGTAGAAGGTTCTGCACCCTTCTAGCTAAAGCTAAGTCTGTGCACCATGGGTGGGGCTGAGTCTGTTTGTGTAGTGGGACAGTGAAAGGAGAGAGAGAGAGAGAGAGAGAGAGAGAGAGAGAGAGAGAGAGAGAGAGAGAGAGAGAGAGAGAGAGAGAGAGAGAGAGAGAGAGAGAAGAAAGATAAGAAAGAGGGAGTAAAAGAGAGGGAGAGAGCAAAAAAAAAAAGAGTACACAGAGCATTGAGAGCAGGAAAGCAGAGGAGCAAAAAAGAAACGGATAGAAAGAAAAGAGAATGAGGCAGAAAGAAGACGGAGAGCTGAACCGACCTGTTGGAGCATGGATTGAGCAACTTTAGCAAAGAGGAGGGAAACACAGAGGGGGGGGGGCAGTCTTAGGCCCGAGGCGATGGCTGAACCCCCCGTGACTTTGCCCTCAGAGCGAGGCGGCGACGACTGACAAATGAAATGTTTGTTTTCAGAGCCACCGCCATCCCAGGCATGCAATTATTCAGAACACTCGCAGGCGTGTCAGACGAGTTTAGCGGTTTTGGAGAAAAGGTCACAAGATGATGGTCATGACTCAGCCAGTGAATCCTCCCCCTTAAAGAGACACGAGAGGCTTCGACGCCACCACGAGCATCTCCCTCCAAAATAACAACGTTTATCGTAACAAACACGCTACTAAGGGCCAGGTGTGCATGGCTGTCTTTGTTTGTTCAGATGAAGGACTACAACAGCAGGCCTACAAAATGCATTTAATGAGCCTCGGGTCCGAGTGGCAATTCAGCCCCAGGGCTGAGGGCATTATACATGGGAAAGGTCAAACAGCCATCGCATCCCTCCGACTGCCTTGCTAATCGGCTCAAGTGCTGCACCACTCCTGAAGGCTCTACCCCACTGTGTCCAGATCAGACCAGGAAAGCGCTAAATTTCATATTTCCCTGCTTGTAGACGATAAATAATTCACATCTACACATAGCTTAAACGTGTAAGACCACCATAGTAAAATTCCACGGATAGAATTTTAAAACATGAATATTTTAAACTGTAATTGAGCATTCAGCTTTCATCCTTTTTCTTTTTTTAAAGACTAAAACAATACAGCGCTGAAGGCAGGCTTCTATTGGAGTGCATAGAGCATGAGCCTCAAAACAACACGAGAGATTAGCTTCTGACAGCAGAGGCAATTAAAACCTGAGTCGCATCAGCCAATATAGATTAGAGCCCGAGTCATGGGGCCTTCTATGAAAGGGCACCACACCGGTGTTTAGAAAGATAATACAGGCAAGGTGCTGCAGGGAGCAAAGGTCAAGGGTTCAAGGGTCAAATGTCCGTAATGACTGCCTCGTGAGCAACAAGGGAAAAAAAAGGGGGGCATTTGCCCACAGCGGCTCGAAGGAGCAGGGAGTCAGGCGGGGGAGAGTTTACCAAGAGAGCCCCTTTGATGAGGATTCTCACGGCCCATTTTATTTCCAAGGCTGCATTCCTTATACTTCCAGAGAGGAACAGATAAAGGAAGAAGAGATGGAGAGATCGTGGCCTCTGCGAAGAGCATACAAAGTGCATGCTGGTCTGATCAGAACCCCAAATGAAAGGGGCTGTGCGTGTCTATACCCTCTTTAACCTCCTCCTCCTCCTCCTCTATCTCCATGCCTTCGCTGCTTCAAGTGTGGTCACATTACTTTGCCTTGCTATTCCCACAGTGCTATACCGGAGGATTATTTGCAGGGGCTGTGGCATTGACCTCCTCGCACTGATAAAAAATGCAAAGCTGTGCGGTGTGGTAACTGGAACACAAGCCATGCCCACACAGGGGCTTTTGCGTGCTCGTTTGAACTAGCTGTCGGCAAATCTACCAGAGAGAGGGAACGAGCCAGTTAGTCAGTCAACAGCGTGATCGTTTGAACTAGCTGTCGGCAAATCTACCAGAGAGAGGGAACGAGCCGGTTAGTCAACAGCGGCTGTTGTCAGCACACAATCTTGCAAAGTAGCTCTTTTCGGCAGACAACCTTCCACCCAGATAGTTATGTCATCCGTCAGGGTGGGTCTTTTTTTAAATATAGTACTCCGCTGATAAAAGATAGGGGTGGAAAAAGGTAGGCTTGTTGCTAGGCAAGCTCTGGGCGAGCCACTAATTGACACCCACAGCCATCACTGGAGGTTCATTGGCGGGGCCTTAATATAGCACATCTAAAGGTGATACGATAGCACTAAGCTGCTGATGGCATTCCGACACCATTCCAAGACAGAACGGAGGACATCCTGCCCGCGCTGTGGGACAAAGATGCAGTCGTTTCGGTTTCTTTAAAGGAGGACAAGAATAGGAGTGTGTGGAAAAGATGGTGGCAGTGGTGCGCAAAGACTGACAGAATAGGGGCTTCTTTTCACCTCAATCACCTCATTTTTGTTCTCCGGATGTAAATACAAGCCAAATATTCTCCTCTCTCTTAACCGAGGAAACACTGGCCTTTAGTTTTTGACTACACGCCTTGCCGCATCAGCACAGAGAGTGTTACAGTCCACACAGACTGATAAGAAAAACCTCCGTGCTGAATTGGGGAAGGAGGGAAAAGAACATAATCCCAGGAACAGATTAAGGGGTTTAAACCCGGTGTGATTTTGAAAAGAAGGGCAGATATACAGAGTCTCTTCAAGCATAAGAATGATTTGACTTGGCCGATCTCAAGGGATCTATTACTGAGGACAGAAGAAGGTTACGTTTAAGTGGGGCATGGTAGTGTAGAATTTTGTTCAAAGTGGAACAATCAAAAAAAAAAAACAGAAGGAGAGAGAGAGAGAGAGAAAAAAGAGGCCATTAGCATTCAATAGGGGAGGGCCTGTATGTGGGAATTCAACACCCCATCCCCTGCCTGGATATTACCAGGGACCTCGAGGGATCCTCTAAAAACTCCACTTTCCACACAAAAGTGTAGGGGGGGGGGGGGGGGGGGGGGGGGGCTGACAGAGGGATAGAATGGAGGCTGCAGCTGAAGGGCGGGGGTAGGGATTCAGAGGTGCACGCTCACGACATGATAAAGGTCACGGGGTCGTGCGGGGGGAGAATAGCTGGAGGGAGCAGAGGGCCAGGGTTGAACTTTGACACGTCACACTTCATCAGTCAGGCCTCACCTTCACCCACCAGCATACTGAGGCGAGGTGCAGAGACAGAGAAGCCAGAGAACACACAGACACACACACACACACACACACACACACACACACACACACACACACCTCTCGTCTGCATCAACCTGGAAACCAAAGCCTCTAGTCTCTCACACAGTCTCTCTTTTTTTCACATATATAAACACACACTGACCAAGTCTATTTTTAAACACCCTCAGAAACACACACACCCCAAGTCTAATCAACCGAATCTAACCACACACACACACACACACACACACACACACACACACACACACACACACACACACACACACACACCCCTTTCATTCACAGCCAGTGCCTGAAACCAGAGCCACGCATCCCCTTCAGTATCAACAGGGTCTATCTGAACCAACACATCCATCAGGACGGTCCGGCCAAAGAGTGCTAGCCTTTCACTGGGGTGTGTGTGTGTGTGTGTGTGTGTGTGTGTGTGTGCGTGACAGGAACAGCAAGCAGCGACAGCAGCCAATCAATCACAGGCCTGGCAGACAAGCCTACAGGGCCTCCACCCATTGGCTGACTGCACAGTCCAAAGGTGAACACTTACGGCCATTAGCAGATCTGCTTTCAGACATTTAATAGCCAGCAACTGACTCTGGGTGTACGCTTACTAACCGAAGAAAAAAAAAAACAACAGCGGTTTTGACATAAAATCATTTGAACTATGAGAGAGCCACACACACACACACACCACATGCAAAAATAATCTGATGGTGAATGTGACTGCTTTGAATGTTTGACACTGTGTTGTGTATAAAAGATCAAAAAGTTCCAATATGATGTTGGGAGCGCGGAGCCAGACTGCAACTTCACAGCGGAGGACTGAGACGCTAGCATTAGTCTGTTTGATCTGTGACCAGGCTAGCATGTGGCGGGTTTTGCACAGCAAAGCATTACCACCACACACACACACACACACACATGGAGATTGCCTCTTTTTAAAGTCAAATACATCTTCTGGGGGTTATCGCGCAGAGAGCCGCTTCACAAGCGAGAGAGGCTGATGCGCCGACAAACTCAATCATGCGCTCGGTGCAACAATTCATGTTTATTAATTAAACTTTCAAAAGATAAATCTTTTCGAGGCTGCATTATCTTTTTATTTCCCCCTTACTTGAAAATCTCCTTACGCAGCAGCACAGACCAAAAGAAAGAAAGAAAAAACTAAACACACACACACACACACACACACATGCAAGGAAGGACACACACGAATTGTTTCTTCCTCCTTCTATAAAAATAGCAGAATTCCGCAGCTGCCACCTCTCCTTCCCTGTAGTTAATAGGGGGCAGGTGCACCCTTTAGAATAAACACGCATGTTCAAATATTTTCGCAGGCTTTGGAGAGACAGAGAGTACACTTCAATGTCAGCTATTCATCACATTTCTATGTAGGCAGAGCGGCACAGGCGCGGCATGATCCGTGCCAAGGCTTCAGGACACAATTCAGCGGCAACAAAAGCAGCCGTGGATACAAGGCCCTTCAGAAAGCCTAGTTAATAACACGCCCACAGCCGTGCCACGGTTCCCCCCCGCTCCTTCTCTCCTTCCTTGGGTCTCTTTCTTTCTTCTTCTTCCCACTCCCTCGTTCTCTCTCGCTATCTGCTCACATCCCGTTTTGGTTGCACTCGGAATCAGAGGTTGCTCAAAATGGCAGTGTACTCCTTCAAGATTTTGGGACGTTATACGGAGTGTGAACACGTGCCAAGAATCCATTTTCTTTAAAAAACTGGCTTCTTGTACAATTCAAGAGACACAAATGTTTGATATTAAATGCAGGAGTACAATAGGAACAGGGTGACGAGGGGACACACACTGCTCCACCACTTGCATGGATGTAGGTGAGGCATTGAGATATTATACATTAATAGGCATTAGGCTAAGTGATGACAGATCATCGGCTGAATCAGTAATCAGCTCTTAAGCTACATTTTTCCTGTTATCAGAATTAGTATTTGGACTGGTAGCTAGGCATTTTGGAAGTTTGGCCCGACCCAGATTGCTTTAGGATTGGCATAGAGATGGAAAGCAAAGTGCAAATAGCCAATCAATACTTTGTAATTGCAAGACATGCAGGAAGCACCAATATATTAATTGCTTTCCTTCACATTATGGCCCTAAAGAAGGTGTTTATTTTTCTTAAAAGATTTTAAAAAAAGGAAAAAACACGAAAGCAGTAGGCTGTAGTTAACATACACATATACTAAAACTCACTGCTGGCCGCTCGGTGTGGTGCACACTAAACACACATAAAAAAAAAAAAAAAAATCTACTACACAAAATGGCCAAATAGCACTAGAAGCATTTGAGTACTCCCCCTACAGCTTATGAATTGACATCTGGTAGGCTATGGAAATAAATAATGAGTTCCAACCATTAAAAATGAATGGCCTTTAAAGAGTCCACATCATCGTTAAGAACAGCATCGTGTAAGTGCAGAGTGTGCTTGAAAAATCACTTTCTGAAATCAAAGAGGAACCAAACTCTCTGAATAGCTCTAAGTGCAAACTAGTAGAAAACCTATTAAATGGGTTTGAAATGGACCAAAATGCCCCTGTCAAACGTATGCTTAAAGGATAATAATGGGTCTGACTTTAAAAAATATCGTTGTCAGATTTTTACCTTAGCTTAAATGAATGGCAGCCCAGTTATCGGTATGATTCTTTAAAAATCACAATCCAGCCACCCTTTACTTCTGCCTCTCCTGTCACTTTTGTGTCATGTAACCACAACTCCCTGTCTAGTAATGAACACAAGCCATTTTAGGAGCGAAATTTATTACAAATGGTCTGTCTGACAGATGTGGTCTGTCTGGCAATGAAATTGCTGGGCTAAAATTGACCATTTTTATTGCTCTCTATACAGCCCCGACAGAAGGCTCATACAAATTTAGCTTATTGACTTCAAAATGGCAGGGAAGGAGCTGAGAGTGTTTGTGTGTGTGTGTGTGTGTGTGTGTGTGTGTGTGTGTGCACACGTGTGAGTGAGTAAGTGAGTGAGTTGAACATGAACTGATGTTATGCATTGCAAGGCCCTTAGCTCCAGTTCAGATGTGCACTTATCAAACACACAAACCCCTGCCTTAATCTGTCTCCGAGCAAAGCCCGCACAATATTCCAACACTCTCCCAATTCAATTCCTATTAATTCCCAATACAAAAAGGGGAGCGAGAAATCCCCTGCCTGTTTTGACAGAGCGTGTCGGGCTTGCCCTATTTTTTGTTTTCCCCCTTTTCCTTCCCGTTCCCAAATCAACTCAACGCCATCCCCTCTTCCCAGTTCCTGCATTTATGCATCTGGCCTTTGTTTCCAGTCCAGTGAAGCGTCAACAAACCTGATCGTTAAATTCAATACAGTCAACCATCGCCTCCATCAAGAGAGGACCCTTGCTTTGCCAAGTGATGGTGGCCCACGCCAAGCCTCCTTATTGGGGGGCTGACTGAGCAGCGAGGAGAAGATGAACCAAGAGGACAAAAAAAAAAGAAAAGAAAGAAGAAGAAGAAAAAAAAACAACCTCAGACCACATTCAGTTGTGGCCACATTCTTTAAAGGTGCATTAAGGATTAATAGCTATTCGCTAAAGGTATGCTGGCAGCTAAAACTAACGAAATCTCTTGAAATGTGCTGACTTTGACTGTGTAAGGACAGTAGTTGAGTAATTAGTTTGTCATACTGTCAAACACCAATCATGTGCAACACAAGACTAAGCAAGACGGCAAATAAGCTACTTACTAGATCGGCAGAAGGTAATCAAAGTCAGGTCGGCGGGCATCGGCAGGCAAAACTACAGAAGGCAGTTATATGCCTATCGACCCTGCTATGCCATTGGCACGTACGCAATTCTCCATATTAAAAGTCATTGTAGCGCCCCAATTTTTTTTAAGCTGTTATTTTAAGGTTAAACTGCTTATCCTAACCCTAATCCTGAAGCATATTTGTTGCATATTGTGCCTTTAAGCCGTGTGAACACCGAGGTGAGGAGAAGATGAATCAATAAGACACATAAAAAGAGGAGCATGTGGGGGGGGGGCACTGTGGCGTAACCAGTAGCCCCGACCACATTCGGGCTTGATGCCCTTGGAGGACACAGGTTCGATTCTGGCCTGATGTCATTTCTCCTGTCCCACTCTTCACTACAACTATCGATGAAAGCCCAAAAATAAATCTTTAAAAAAAAAAAAAGTGGAGCAGGAGAAGGCCCTTACCTTCATGGGATGCCCACAGCTGGGCCATGGGAATGGCGGAGGGGTTGTGCTGCCTGTAGGAGGGCTCCGAGGAGAGGGCACCGGGGGTGGCGTGGGTGGCATGCGTGGCGTGGGGGTTGGAGCCGCTCACATAGCTGCTGAGGAAGCTACTGGAGGCACCTGGGTAGGCATCACCTGAGGGAAGAGAGGAGAAGAAAGAGAAGAGTCCGTCAGGGAATGGCAGACAAGAGTGTGATAAAACCCGACAAACAGGCCTTACAGTGTTACAAGCGAACGCTGGCATCTCAGACACACACACACACACTATAACGCAACCATGTGTTTTCTGTTCCATTTCAACACTACCCAATAGTCAAAAAACAAGTTTGAGGTTGTGGAGCCATTTGACTTCAATCAGTGGGCTGTTTATTCTGGAACAATCCAATTATGATGAATAAAGCCTGAATGTTATGATAGCCATCATTACAAAAGCCTCCAGATGTGCCAGTACAGAAACAGAAATGTCTAAACTAACAAGCAAAAAAAAAAAAACTCCCTGTTCTGTCCTTGCTGGCCATGACTTTGGGAGGAGGAGGAGGAGGAGGACGCTGGTACATGTACAGTATTTAGTTCACAGACTTCCATCGTGGTTTCCTAGCCTCCATTGCCTCCTGATAATAAGCCACAGCTCTTGTGGCAGCTGGACTACTCCATAGAGATCTGCTGAACTCATTTAAAACTTCCAGTGCCAGAGAAGAAAAAAGGTACAAATGCCTTGGGCTTGGAAAGCGTTGTGTTTTGATGGGTGAGAAAGTACTAAACTCTTTGTCTCACTCTCTCCTATGTGAAAAAAATATCAGAAACAAGACAAGTCCTGGCAGTGCAAAAGTGCTTTGAGGAGCGACTTTCTTTGCATTTAAATCAGTGAATTAAACGCTGTGGTGTTGGGGCGAGGTGCACCAGTCAGTCATGCGTGACGTATGGACACAAGCCGCATCCATCAGGGGTGAGGCCCGCCCCCTCCCGGGGCCCAAAGGGAGTCTGTTCCTTTCCCACATATCCTCCACGCAGCCAGCATGGGCGGCTCACACCCGCTCCGCTCACACCCATTATACACACCAAAGATGGATTTCGATACACTCGTTGACTTATCTACCCCCCCCCCCCCCCCCGCCCTTTCCATCTCGCTCTTCTAACACAAAGATACACACACACACACACACACACACACACACACACACACACACACACACACACACACACACACACACACACACACACACACACACACACACACACACACACACACACACACACACACACACACACACACACACACACACACACACACACACACACACACACACACACACACACCCACACACACACACACACAGTCACACAGTCACACACACACACACACACACACACAGTCACACACACACACTTCCTCAACAGTGGCACAATGGGCTTTCTTTGCATGTGTAAACAGTGAATTAGCATGACAACCAGAGGAGGAACAACATGGAATAAACAGCAACATGGGGTCTTTGTAGAGGAGGTCAGCATACAATTAACCTGGGGGGCAGGGAGGGGTCTGAGCTGCAGAGAGCACAGACTAGGGGTCCTGCACTGCAAGGCAGAGGTTATTTATTTGTCACCAGATGCGAACCCTTTACATCGCATCTAAACATTAACCAGACGGTATTACAAGGGAGGGGTGGGGGATGGGCTAGTCAAGGTGTGAGATTATAACAAAACAAATCAACCACTTAAAGTGGTGACTGTTGAATGCAGTTTTAAAACCATTTCATAAATGTAATATTATTATTAAAAAAGGTGACTATGGCTGAGGTGGTGTAGCCACACACACTCTGAATTCCACCTCTGCATTTGACCCATCCAGGGTAGTGACACACACAGCACCCAGTGAACACACACAATGAAGTTATGGACACTAACCCGGAGCAGTAAGATTACTATTATTATAATAATAATAATAATAATAATAATAATAAAGTAAAAGGTAACCGCACTTATCTGAGAGAGAATGTAGTGACTGCTCAAGTTTAAAGAGGGTGGCCAGTGAGAAATGCTCATCGTATGTGCCAGATAATCATAGTGTCACTGATAATGTATTTACCAAAGCTACAACCCTAAGGCAGTGAGCACGCTGGTCATTGGTAGTAGCAGCAGTAGCAGCAGATTTTGTATTGTTAGCCGTTTGTCAGCGGAATGGGAGATACCACTAACGCTCCCCGCTCCCCACACACACACACACACTCCAGACCCCAAGCAACAGCAGGAGAGTGTTTCCAAATCCATCCCCCTTCCCTCTCTCAGGCCCTGTTCACACCTGGCACACATGTGTCTTGGGTGACACCATCACAGGCAGACAGGTCTAAGTAGAGCAGTGAATGTGCCCAATACGGACGGACACACGGACACACGGACACACACACACACACACACACACACACAGGTCTAAGTAGAGCAGTGAATGTGCCCAATACACATCGGGGAGGCATGAAGATCAGAACACGTTTGGGTGTGGACTTGGACTGCTGCATATGGCCACATTCTTTTAACGGTGTGAACGCTGTTAATGAGTCCTGGACAAACCACAGGACCGCCTACTCAGCAGACATCATCGGCATAACCGGCAGTACGCACTCAAAGCTGGCTTCGTCCACAATGTTTGAACATTTTGAAAAAAGACCATTACAAGTGTGTCAAACATCTTGGATAAAAGATCAAAGTTGATTTTGATAACCAATAAAGCACAAAGGAGGCCAACAGGCAAACTTGACTCACCCATTTTCTTCCCTCTACCCAGCTGGAAATCATCAAGATTTTCTAGAGCTCTGGGTTGCAAATAATAAGAATCTCCCAAAACACTATTCAGCTGATACAGCCTGTGTCCTCTATTTAAAGACAATTCAATATTAACAAAAAGATAGCATTAGCTCGTGGTAACTGACAACTGCGTAAACCCTGTTTTCTTGCATTGCTAGCTGACTCTAGTGCACCGACTCATTCATAAGCTGCTGCAACAGGTTCTGCTGCTGTTTCCTCATGTGCTTCATAGTTTAAAAAAAAAAATATGTGAAAAATCCAGTAGACTCCAAGCATTATCTCCTTCAAGGTTACATAAGCTAACCGTAGCAACAACAAAAAAAAAAAACAGTTATTGCTAAGCAGCAAAGTTTCACAAAATAAAAAAGAGGTCAACAGCAATCCAGATTTCATTTGAGAGTGCTCACATTTCAGAATCGCAACACCTGCCTTTGAGTAAACAAATGTGTAGATAGCCTACATGAAAGATAAGTGCAGTGCAAAGATCAATTTGTAACTGGGAGACATTAAGTTCAGTTGAAGCCGTTCACAGATCATCAGACTCCATTGAGCCCAGGACGACAGGCCTATTAGGGTAACCTCAATGTGTTTTTTGCCTAGACTTTTAAGTAAGTCATTGTTTTTTTTGTTAGATTTTATTGTTATATTGATATGCATGGCAGAGTTTATAAATACAAGATACTTTAAAAAATATATAATTCAAATAATTTTGAGTGGAGAGTGGGTGCAGTGAATGAAGTGAGGGGACACTGCCCCTGATGCCCTCTCGTGTATTTGGTCTTTACGAATGGAAATGATGTACAATTTATTTGCATTTAAAGCGGCAGAGTGAGATCCGATCACAAGTGGTCACTCAAGATGCATTTTGTGGAGACGCATTCTAATGGCCGGCCTGAACTGATACACATAAGAGCTATCCACCTATGATTAGTTCACCAAGACGCATGTTAATGCCAGGTGGGAAGAGGGCCTCACACACACACACACACACACACACACACACACACACACACACAATTTATTTTCTGAGGGGCTCTTCCAGCGAGCACAGTGCTGAATTCAATACCTGCACGCCGCCACAGCCCCTCGTAAAGCTGTTTTGACGGCGGGATCCTTTAGTGCAGTGCTTTAGGGCAAGTTGTACGCTCAAAGGCACACAGTGGTGATCTGCTCCACTGGCTACAATGCAAATGGTAGCTCCTGTCTAATAAATAAAACAGAACCCCCGAGCAGACACGTCGCTGCTGGTGGTGCCTTGTGCTTAGAGAGGGACAGATAGAAAGAAGAAGAAAAAAAGTATGCCCAGCGAACATTCTAGAGAGTGTGTGTGTGTGTGTGTGTGTGTGTAAAAGTAATGGAGTGAGAGTGACAGAGAAAGCACAGGCAGCATGAGTCAACTAACTACCAACAGAAACATTAAGCCGCTCCTTCAACTCTATCAGGCGAGACACGTAAACCAAAAGAGGAACGGCCTGGAGGGCATGTTCAAGAAATTTGACAAAAAGTAATTTGTTCCACATTATCTTTTAAATATTCTGCCCATCCACGAGCGTCTCTCTCACTGCCACACAGCTAGGTGATCCTCAGCCCGAGCTCCAGCCTGTGTCATTTTATTTAAATCGGTCTACTTTCTTTTTAAGACACTGAGCTGCTAGCCTGTCTGCGAGCATAGACGGAGCCAGGAGAGTTCATTAGGTCAGGAACAGTTCAACTTCCTCAACGCCAGAGTGCTTCAAGGGGCCCTGACGGAAGGTTTTCTTCCCATCCCCATCCCAATCTCAATCCAAATCCCCTTCTCCCCCCCCACCCCTCCCCCCATTAGCCTCACTGTGGGCCACAGTCGCAGACAGGCTGAATGGGATGGAGGAATTTCCTAATTGCTGGCGCTGCTAGCCCCAGCAGCAACCCACAGGCAGTGCACAGCATTTTCGCAATACCCCTTACCGATACCCCCTGCAATTAACACAGGCCCTTAAAGACAATCCAGCACGAAAAGTTGTAAATTAGAGAAAGAGAAGGACACTAATTAGGAATCTAGGCCTTAAAGCAAGGCAAAGAAAGAGGTGGGGGGGTGGGGGGGGGGGATGGCGAAGCCATTAAAATCCACAGTGCCCCCTCTTAAGCAGTTGCATTCCCTCCTCTGAACAGCAGACTTGAGGGCTTCCCAGAGTAGAGACAAGAGCGAAAAAGACGACAAGGTATTACAATGCAGAGATAGAACAAGGAGGAACAAGCTCTAGTCATGACTGCATCAGAAGTCAACCATTACAATCTGTAGTGGCATTAGATATTAAAGTAAAAGTTAACGTTAAGAGTCTCATAAACAGAATAAGATCAGACGGCCCCCACACCGTCTGATTTGAAAGCACCCAAGAACGCCTCCCAAAGATGCACTGCCGAATATCGGGAATATAAGTGGGTTTCACCACTACACCACACTTATTAATTACACATGGATGCCAAAACTGAAGTTGGACAACAGCCACTTAATTAACATCTAGCCGAACAGCAAATCTACTAAAGCTCTTTGATAACGCACATCCACACAGGCACAGGCACCTGCGTGCCATCTTGGCATGAGGGCGGTTCTGAAGCAAAACCATTCAATGCGACACACAGAGAGTTGACAAGGCGTGGGATAAACAGAACACGGTTCAGAAGCACATTCTTGTCCGTTTCTCCTCCATTTCCCTCCCTCCAAAACAAACAAGAGAAACAGAAAACCGTTTGAATGACCGTTGCCCTCTGCCCTGCGCCGCCTGAAAAGGGGAAGTGCTTGTGCCGTGACTCAGGGCTGACACACAGCCGTGGCATGATGATACCCCCCCTCATGATCCTCGGCTCCGCCTGGCCACATGACAATAGCAGGAAACTGCCGAGGCACAAACAGCACTGTAATTGAGGTTATGCCACGAAACACCCCATCACCTCATAGTTGCACTCTAACCGAATCATTTCAAAAAGATGTGGGGGGGGGGGGGGGCTGTGGAACCACATACAGACCTATGCATGGTAGAACACACACACACACACAGAGCATGCACATACACACGTTAAATAAAAAAAGAATAGTTTTGTTGGAGAGTCTTAGGCAGTAGTGGTTTGCAGTTGGAGAGAATAAAAGCAGCTGCCTTCACGGCTTCATCGTTTGAAGACTCACTCCCTTAACGGCCTCTCAACAAACCAAATCATCTGGGATTCTTCCCGTGGATCAAAAATGGCACCTATGTAGGGCCAAATCCACGTCAGAACCTCCCAGTCCCAACACGTCCACCTGGATGTTATACAATCAGCTGAATTCCTGCACCCCTTCAGCACACACACACACACACACACAAAAACACACACACACACACACACATACTGCAAATCTCTCCCCGCGCCCCCCAGAGCTCCTGCCTGAAGAGTGACAAAATGATTGCAGACTGCATCGGTGGGTTCTGTCTACTGAGGTCATCTTGGTCTGACGGATGTGCACCTATGCTTCAAGTGTGGGCTTCTCATTTAGACCTCAAAGCCTGAAATTGCATTGAAGAGTGTCACATTGGGCAGGAGTCTGCCTGGTCAGGTCAAGAACATATATCAATATTAAGAGAAAGAAAACACACAAAAACAAGCACTTAAAGATTTCTTGCAAAACTATATTCTGTTTTTACAACTAAATGTAAATGGTTACATGTTTTGGGTTGCTGGCAAGGGAAGATTATGAGAGGTAACTGTGTGTATGTATGTGTGTGTGTGTGTGTGTGTGTGTGTGTGTGTGTGTGTGTCCTATGCCGAGAGCACAAGAGTGCAGGAGGGAGCTTTAGAAAAGGTCAAACACATCTGCAGTCATCAGCATACAGCTTCCCTTTGAGGGGAGAGAATGCTGCCGAGGCCATTAAACACATAACATTTGTTAGCTGCCTGTTCAAAGCCTGGCTGCTGTATTTATGCTGGGCGTAGTGTTTTATAAGCCACAAGGCAGTGCTTAAATAATACTGGTGACCTGCAGTCTGTTGCGGGGGCGGCACTGAATTTTTTCTGCACTGGATTGCAATTACGTGACCGCGCTTAATGATGTGCAGGGCCGAACACACCACCAACACACACACATACACACACACAGAGAGCATGCACAGGCGTGCAGTGTATATTTACACTACAGCCCGAGCGTTTCGTCACACATGATATTTCACGGAGCAGCTGTGCTACCACTCTCCCACCCTCAGTCATTTCTACCAGTGAAGATAAGCCCTGTGATTTCATTACAAAACACATAAGCGTCTGCAGAGCAGTACATGGTCAGGAACAGTGACCGTATGTGTGTGTGTGTGTGTGTGTGTGTGTGTGGGGGGGACTACTGATGTTTGGCCATGCTTTTCCTGGCTCGGTACTTTTAGCCCCATATGTGTGTTGGCCTCGCTCTGTTTCTCTTCACTGCCACACACACACACACACACACACACACACACACACACACACACACACACACATTTCCCGCTCACATGGCCAAACACTAGAATGTTCACTGGGCTTGTGCAGAATCATGTGCCCTTCACATGCCACCCCAGTCTGAAGGCCCAGTAACACAGGAGCGATGACAACACAGCGCCGAAACAGAACAAGGCGCTGGCCTGGAAGTGACGGCCTTGACTCCATCAGATGCATGGAGAGAGAGAGAGACTCCGAGCCAGATGGCGGGGAAGGAAAAATAATGTAATTCCTTATGCTTTTGACTGCAAGCTCCACATAAATGGTTCTTCTTTCATTTCGCATGTGAGGGAAATTCACCTGGGAGAGGGGCGGAAGGTGAGATGGTAACATAATCCACCTTTCAAACCTTGTGTGGGCTGTTAAACACACATTTCACACTTTCTCCAATAAGGAGCTATTCACGTTCTGTGTCAAACTTCTTTTTTTTTTTTTTTACCAAGGGGAAACAAAAAGTAACCACAAGTCTAAAATAGCTTTATTTGGTCAGTGTGGAAGTTTTTTAGTTTTTTTTTTAAAAAAATGACTACAATAAAGATAACATGGTTTTGGTTCCATATTTTGGAGCAAGCCCAAGCACGTAGAAACTTAGCATGGAAATGAAAGTGGTTGGGGAGAGAGAGGAAGAAACTCAAATGAAAGTGCTAACACTACTTGGAAAAGGTGCTTTCCCCTGCCAACACACATATCTGGACATCACCCAAAATTACCATCCTAATCGTAAATACCCTGCTGCTCGTCTTCCAAAGCAACCTGCTGCTATAAGAGTGACTGTGGGAGGGCTCCAGTCTACAACAGACATCTTGCCTCTCTCCCACCCTCTATTTCAAACTTAAAAGACCAGTCTAACAGAACACAGGAATAAGAAATCTACTTCTGTACCTTCTGTGAAACTACATAATTACAACATGTTATAGGAGGAAAATGTGAATGCAAAAAAAAAAAAAAAGATAAAAAAAAACGTACTTTACAGTTAAATGTTTTATATGCGTTTCCTGTAATTGCAAAACAACACCTAATTTGGATATTAGCACATGGTTTATTTGTAAACAAAGACTTTTTGTACAGCCAAATGTTTGACTAATAATTCCTTGAAGCAGCGTAAGAAATCTATTAAAAACTGATTAGCACTCCGGGGCATTCACTCTTCCCTTCTCTCTTTAATCGCTGCTCTCGAAAAACACATCAGGCCTGGCCCCCATAGGGGATATACTGAACATAACAAACGCCATTGAAGTTAAACCGCTAATAACAGTACTAGCGTGATCTCCCAGTGCCAGTCTAAACTATCCAACTACCCAAAGGCCTGCAGAATCATCTGGTAGACGTGAACAAGAGTGAGTGCTTACACGCTGAACAAACAGTGACATGCAAGATTTCGCTCCCTGGTAAACCAAACAGGGCACAAGGAATGTCTTACCGCGAGGAGGGCGGGACGGCGGCTCTCTCGCCACAACTGAGGGGGTAAAAATAGTTTGGGCCTCTTCAGCACTCTGGCCGAGGCAGGAGGCCGCGACAGACGCGAGAGCTGGGTTTCATTCCTCATCCTTTGTTGGCTTTTCAGAAACACGGCTTAATCCAGGCCAACACGCCGTACGTGGCCGCTCTCTGTGGCGTGCATGTGTGTGTGTGTGTGAGGGTGTGTGTGTGTGTGAGAGAGAGAGAGGGAGCGTCAGTGTGTGGGTGCTTTACTACAGACCTGACCACATTCAGACCATACCACCACCACCACCACCACCACCACCACCCCACCTATTATTCAGTCATGATTCGCTCTATATGACACAGATGCAAAAGGGCCTCAGGGAGGAAAGAAAAAAATCTGGTGCTATCTAAAAGATCAGGCCTGTGTATATATGATGGAGTGATCTTTATCACAAGCAGTAAATAAACAGGTCCAGAAGGCTAGCAAGGCAGCCAGACACACACACACACACACACACACACACACACACACACTACAAGAAATGCATCACAACACAAAAGCAAGCACATAGGGGTTTTTCACTATTTAAATAATAGAACGGGTGAGGCTGAACTAGGAGGAATATAGTATGTCACGCCCGATAAAAGCAGAGGTTAGTGTTTCAGGACGGTGGGAAGGAACAATCCTCATGAAAAAATAAAATAATCTGCCGTGTGATTCATGCCCCTGAGCAAAAGAGCAAATTCTTACACGGAGGCTTTTCTGAAGTATGTACACACACACACACACACACACACACACACACACACACAGGACTAGACCACAGAGTTGAAATTAAAGCGTATTGACATGGGTGTAGGCCTTCTAGGCCACAGGGCTACACTGCTCAGAAACCTGATCTCATCAGCCTTCAAATCACTAACCGTCAAATTACAATTTAATAAGGCCTTTCCTCCCGCCATCTATGGCAGATGTTAAATGAGGGATTTATCAAAGCAAAGCACCTCATGAACCAGTCACTTCTCGCGCAGCAAGAACATTCTAGAACGCATTGAGCGTTATTTTTTTTTTTTATGGCATCACTTGGATTCCTGAGGATGTAATACGCAGAGGAAAACCGTGATGAAATATACTTTGAACCACGGGAAAGGAGGCCCTCCGATGCACATGAGGAGCTTGGCGCGCCCCCCCCCCCCCCCCCACACACACTCGTCTGTAATAACTGGTAAACCCCAGTCATGCAGTGGAAAAAAAATGGAAAGAGGGAAGAAGAAGAAAAAAATAAAAAAACAACATAGCATTGCACATGCCTTGCAGAGATAGCATCAGAGGCGCTATGAAGCGCATTGACATGAGCATGCCAAACAGCCTAAGCGTTTTATTCCAGACTCTCTCTCTCACACACACACACACACACACACACACACACACACACACACACACACACACAGAGTGCCTATCCCACGGAGGGAGGGAGGGGAGTACGCTCTGCTCCAGGACACTAAACACTTTATGTTTAATTCAGAGGGAAGTCAAGGCTGCAAAAAGGGGAAAGTGTACATTGCGCCCCCCCCCCCCTCCCCCGGCCCCTTATCCCCCCCCCCCCCCCCCCCCACCCGCCCCAACTACTTGTACTCGTCCTCTATATGTGCACGCTTGTTCTCTCACTCACTCTTTATGAGACTCCCTCTGTTTCCGTCACTCCCACCACAGCTGACATCACTACTCATCCACCGCCACCATCCCCCCCAACCCACCCTTTGAGCTCAAGGGCTTCAGCCCCCCCCGTGTGTGTGTGTGTGTGTGTGTGTGTGGAGGGGGGGGATAACACAATGAGAGACATGCTTCATATGGCCGCTGCTTGGCAGCGCACCAAGAGGAGAGAGAGCCACAGGACGAGGAGCTCCGGAGTAGCTAGCAGCAGCACCGTTCGACAATTAATTCAGCTCTCACCACTCTCTCCCCGCCGCTAAATAAACACCAACAAATCATCGTCGTCGAGCCGAGTGGGCTAACCGGCCAAACCTCCCCGCCGCCAGCTCCTCCAGCACCACAATGTTCCCCTTCACCTTGAACAGTGCAGCACAACATGGCAACGCGCGGTACAGAGCGGGGAGAGAATGATACCACCTGGACTGCCGAGGCCGTGTCTGCTTTTACAAGTGATTCCCTCCCCCCCCCCCCCCCCCCACCCAACCCCTACCCCCCCCTCAAATCGCTTCTGGGCCTTATTGGAGAGATGTTGTTCCTCTTCTCTAAGTATAACAAGTTCGGGCAACAAGGCCCTCGCTTGTAGCTGCTGCCTTCAAACGGCCGAATGAATAAATACCAAATTAAAAGGGATTTCTTTTTTTAGGAGGGTGGGGGGGGGGGGGGGGGGGGGGGGACATCAAATGACAGGGCTGTGCCTCAAACGGAGTGCTGCTTTTTTTTAATGTGCGCCCTTAGCTACACTTCAAGCCATTTGGTTCACTCGATCTCTGGGTGATAACAAGCTGAAGACAAGCTGCAAAACCCCATGATCTACGCCATGCACGCTACAGAGGTCCACACTGAATCTGGATGGCTAGGGAAAAATATATATAAAGGCATGCCAATCTGTTCCGAGTGCCCTTGGGTGAGCCCGTCCCCTTGTGCTAGTAGAGGATACACAACCTATGTGAAACACACACACACCAGCAACAACGCTGTATAAATAACCCTGCTCCATGGGCCTGCCTGAAAACAGGGAGCCCACGTGGATGTTGAGGGGGCTGAGAGTAGTGAATGGATTCTGGGGCATTTACCAGAGGGGAGGGGGGAGAGAGGGAGAGGGGGGGTGGGGGAGAGAGAGAGAGAGCCTAAAACATCAATTAGGGGAAGGTTTTTAGGCTTAATGTATATATGTTAATAAATTCAAAATTCAGTTTAAAAAAAACAGAAGAGGAGAGGAAAATGTCAGCAGTCTCCTCCCATCTCTCGGCCAACCAGCAGGGCCCGTGCGTTCCAACCCGCCGTGTGTGTGTGTGTGGAGGGGCGTTCCAACCCGCCCCTAAACCAAAGGCAGACCCGGAACGCCAGACCCTAGCCTGATGCCTGATGCTCAATGTGAACACTGATCAATCACACACACACACACACACACACACACACACACACACACACACTCCCAGGGGCGCCTCACTTCAAAACTCTCCGCATCAAACTACCATTTACATTTTCCCAGGATGCCTTGCACGCTCCACATTTCATTTGCGCTCCCGTTACATGAACACGACGCAGGACCTGGCGAGTGTGTGTGTGTGTGCTGCTGCTGCGTACACTTCATGCCCTAGAGGAGAGGCGTGCTCTTAACTACCGTTCCCTTCCTTGATTTTAAAACGGTGTGGATTCAATTACATAATAGTTAGACATGAAAAAAGCCACAGAGATATTTAAGCCACCCACTCAGACTCGGGCCATGTTGAACAATGGCCTGAAAAGTTCATTAACTGGCAGTTTGAAGAGGGTTTTCGGGCAATTCATTTTTTAAGGATCAGAGAGCCGTGTAATCTTGTAGTAGATTAATGTAGATCGACTGAATCTGAGCGCATAAGCCATGGCTGAGGCACCACCACGTCACACAGTTCAGCATTATTGCTTACCTCGTTCCTAATCACACATACCACTCTCCCTTATGAAACAGCCATCTGACAGCTAATCTATCAATACTGGTCCCCACACAAAACCCAATGTGAAAGGTTGGTGGGTCACAGGCATCACCAATCTATCCACAACCTCGTAGATCTCCTCTTTCTTCGTCTTCTTTCAGTTTCCAACGTGTGTAGGAGTGGAATACAGACACACAAAGGCCCAACTCTGCAATACAAGTCAGGCTACTGAAACAAGCAAGTATAACAGCAGTGTACATCGACACCTCTTTATGTTTGCCTGCTTCTGCTAACAAACAAAACAAGAAGCAAATCACAGAAGTGTGTGGTACTTGCCAAAGCATTTTTGAAAATTCCTATAGTTTGCCAGAAGGGTTTGTTGCGCAAATGCACTGCAAACAGTCACGGATAGAGCCCCACTTCTACAGGAAACACAGGCTGGCTTGAGTGAGAGAGGGTGCCATGCTGCCATTAATGAGTAGGAGTGTAGGAAAAGAATGTTTGTGTTTCCAAATCCAAGAATAACATCCATCTGTCCAGACTGCTTCGCTGAGAGCTTTTCCTCAAAAAATTCAGGACTGAGTGTTTGGTTCCACGCACACATTTTACTTGTTAATAAGCTTAACTTTAAAAAAAAATGTTTAATGCTTTCTGTTAATGGAAAGAAATAGGCACACAGAGGTGTGCTTTTAAAAAGAAAAAGAAAAAAAAAAGACAGAGAGAGAGAGACCATTAAGATTCTGCATCGCTAGCTCCAGTGTATATCCAATTACGGGGATTGCCAAATTAAATAACTGCAGCATTTTTCATGTTTTGGATGCCCGGTGTGGCTCATTCCAATCAAGCATCCTCACACTTAACTGTAAATCTATTTTTCCTTACAAAAACAAATTGCACAATCTTGGTTCGAGTACATTTAGGGGATATTGAGTTGAAACATTGAACCGGTTTCAGCACACAACTTCATTTTACACTAGAGACTAAAAAGGCATTGTGAGCTTGTCTTAACGTTCCTCTGCACTACAGTGGACTTCACATGAAAGACCGTGTAGGCTCAAGGCCCTCTCACACAATCCAGAGGGCTTTTAGCATGTGACTCTGTTAACGTCCTTTATGGCAGAGCCCATTTCCAGCCTGACACAAAACTATGAAAGGGCAATCAAAATTACAGACACGACACGAAAGTTCTCTTATGACAACAATTCAACTTTTTAGGACTGCCGCATTTCCTAATTTCTTTGGTCCGGCTTGGCAAACAAGGCACACGTGTACAGTTTAAAAACCCACTTTCCCTGCAGATGACCTTAGATACTGGGATAAGCCATAGCTGAACTACATCTATTTTTTAAATGAAGCTGGCCTTCAAAAGATAGTAATAAAGGATAAGAGACTATTTGTTTCTGCCGAACGCAGTGATTACACCATATATTTTATAAAATCAACACCACATGTTTTACAGAAAGGGGAATGGCAAAAGGCTGAACAAAGCCTGCTCTCCTTTTCGGTTGGGGGGGGGATGGGTGTGTGTGTGTGTGTGTGTGTGGGGGGTGGGGGGTGGGGTAGATTTGGCTATCTAACAGTTATTATTGGAAAGCCCGTCATGTTTGTGCAGATCTTGGGAAACTGACTCATTCCATAAACACATGATGCGTTTTCGGCTGGCTGGCTTGTGTGCATGGAGACCATTTTAGTTGAATTTAGGTTCATTTGCTACAGACTGGAGCGTGAAGGACAAGCTGCATGTCTCTTCTAATGGAGATTGTGATCAGTTTACTCACTTGTTGGGGGGGGGGGGGGGGGGGGGGGGGCAACCGTGGAGCGTAGTAGCCATTTCATGGAGAATTAATACGGCATACAAGCATACATTTGATCTTGAGGGGAAAGAGGGTGGTATTCTAACTACTTGAGGTTGTTTTAGAGCAGGATAACCCTCAAAAAGTGAAGTCCTAATTGCACCAACAGATGCAGCTACTTGTTTTCTTTGCTCTGACTGCGACCAAGCTGTGGACACGGCACAGTCACAGTACTGTGCAAGCTGTGTATTTCGAAACCTACAGCCTAGCTGTCAAACAAAACAGGATTATGAATGTGTCTCCTCAAGAGTGCATGTAATGGCATGTTAAAATATTCCGAGTCAATTTATCCCTGTAACTGAATGTCACAGATATCCAACTTCCAGTCTTGCACAAACACTGACTTTCCATCTACATCTGTGAGGAGCTATGTGAAGGTCAGATCATTTGTTTTCAGCGATTCCCCACACCTGCTGCTCCCATTTATAAGCTGAATAATGATAACTGAACCCTCACAGGCTGGAAATATTAGGGCAATCAATGCAAGCCCTAAAAATACACCATATGAATGGAAATTCAAACAACACAGATATCTTGCCTTCGCTCAGCATTTATACAGAAGGCTGTCATCTCATCACGTCTGTACATACAAACACACAGTGTACACAAGACTGAAAACCAACACTGAGGGACAAAAAGGACAGGGAGATAACAACCACTCCTCTAAAATTAGCAACTAGTCCAATTCGTTACCCTGCTGGAATCCCTGGTAACTATTCAACGCATTTCTTTCCCACCTCCATGCACCATTCAGAAACACTGTACTTTTCTCACACATCACCTGATCAGAGCAAGTAACATATCAGAGGCCTTTTCCAAACCCCCTGGATATAATAAGGGCCCTTTATCATCGCCTTACATAGAAATCAGAGGGATACATCAAAGCTGCATTGCATCATACTCCTGCTAAGTTAATCATCTAGCTAGTAATGGGTGTGGGGGCAGATATACTGCATTAAGGCCCATGCCATTTGTCCTCCTGGTAAGTGAAGTGACTAATCATTAAAAATATCAATCAATAATGTCCGGCTAAATCCTCAAGGTAGTCAAGCGCTTGCTTTCGCAAGAGCCCCTTTAACACAAAAAGAGAAACTGACTAATGTGCACTGCACGCCTGACATCGTTTGTGTTCCCGCTGTCTGTGTTCTGTGGGGATTTTAGGAGACACTTGACAAGAAAGATTGTGAAAAAGATGTTCCATACCCCTGCTTTTCCACTGCCTGAGTATACTGGATGTGGAAGCTTTTTTTTAAGTAAAGTCTTTGAGATGATTTTGGGTTTGCTGTGATTTCCACCTCTTGGGAGGGATAAAATTGCCGTTTTTTTAGCCGTACATGGTTTTTACAATGGGTTAGTGTAGCTCTCCGTTCTGTCTGCATCAGCACAAACCAGTCAGAAAATGTCTGGCAAGGATAAGGATGAAAGGAATGAAAATTGTACACAAACAAAAACTGAAGTTCCTCTACAAAATGCACCTTTGAACAAACTAATTACATACTTTTTGTCCAGAGAGTGGAATGTGGAGAGTGATTTCAGGTTTCTGAAATAATTTTACCATCCTGGGCACTCAAGCCAACCAAAAACATGGAGGATCTTTCCTTTTACTGTTTTTTCCTGAGGTGTGTAGTAGGTTTAAGGCATAGTCAGAGACAGTGAGCTTAGATTTCATCATTGAACATATCTACAGTAATGTAAACTAAACCCGGTGAACATATACCGCAGCATAATTGGCAGTCACACAGCAATTAAAGTAAGTGGCACTAAGAATGCCTTTTATTGAGACGTTAAGAAATATGTACAGATCATAAGACCCATTATAAGAATGTACCTCCTCTTCCGTGACTTAATTAAATTAAAAGTCAAACGTCGGCTCTAGCTGCGCTTTCAAGGGCACAAGAAATCCACAGAGGGGAGCAGACTGCATATGCCTCTTTGCTTTGCATCAAGGCAACAGTGCATCTTTGCAATGTCGAAGGGATTGCCCTAGAAAGCCCTGAGTACCAATTCAGGCATATTTATGCTACAGAGGCAAGAGCACTCTGAGCTCTCTGGTCATTGCTGTCGTCAGGCCCATTTTGACATGAGCTAGCTCACCTGCGCAGGGGCCAATCTGTCCTCGCTGATGGTACAGACCAGCGCACCACAGGGGACATATGGTGACGGAAACAGAGCGTAAAGGCCAGCACCGCATCGCAGATTAACATGGTTTCAACGATAAGAATTTCTCTCTATTAACAGAGGTTACACAAGAGTAGAGGAATCTCTTCGTACAAAACGGACTGTGGTTTGTTGTTATTACACATCATGTCCAATCAAAATCAGCTGGTTCTATCTTTTCCAATTTTATATTTCTCATTACAGATGGCTTAGAGGGACACCAGGTGTTATTAAGATTCACATGACAGTATTGATTATTCTCGCCACACTGTCAGATGAAGGGTGAATAAAAATGTTTTGTGACCACAATTTAATTAGTAGAAGCATCAGCGCTCTGGGTGTTGCCATCAACTATAGAAAAGAAAACATTCTATCGTTACAATGCTCTCCTCTGTTGATTTATTTAACAATGTAAATCTCGTTCTAAGCCCAACCAGGTAAATGCATTGAAAACCTTTCGGATTGCTGTACCCTATTCACCCAAAATGATGACGAGTGACCCCAGAAGCACCAGCGCAGCTCAGCTCACATCTGCACATCCCATTTGTACATAGCAACAGACTGTCTAACATGATGTTGCACAAGAATCTATTTTCAGTTTGTGGGTTTTGTCCCTTCAATAAGCTTATCGTCTTTACCCCCACTGTGAATATTTTAATCTGCTTTTAAATGCATTTCACGGAGTAATACCTCGCCAGTCACAACTAAACAATTCAATGGCAGCAGACAGCTGTGCATTCATTTCCTTAATAACAATAACCTGTCAGCAAACACAGCCATTCTATGCACAGAGTAAACCTCAGTTATTAACAATATAGCAGGCCTGTATTTTATTTATAACGTTTTCATGTTAAAATACACTTATACTTGAGTTTGCAAGGCAGGAGTGCTCTATTCAAGTGTTTATTATTAAGACATTTTGCAACATGGATTTTAATTTTTAGGGTATCTAAAAAAATGTTTCCAAAATCAACCTTAGACAAACTGACCTAGCAACTTTGTGAGGGTGCGTTCATCGACTTGGTAGGCCTATGCTAACATTTAAATTGAAGTTCGATAAGTAGCATTTCAACAGAATTACATTACAGTGCAAATCTGACTCCATGCTGCTACCGACAATAATACTTGCGTTCTATAAACTAATATGCAGGCCCACTTCATACGGTCGCTAAATAACCTTGTTCTCCCTCTGAAGTCGATTTATTATACCTCATCCTCCTTGTTAACAACTATGTGCAATAACGGAGTGGTGTAGACTACCGTGATCTGAGCAAAAATGTAAATAAAAGGGAAAGCCT
Source organism: Sprattus sprattus (assembly GCF_963457725.1). Classification (NCBI taxonomy): domain Eukaryota; kingdom Metazoa; phylum Chordata; class Actinopteri; order Clupeiformes; family Clupeidae; genus Sprattus; species Sprattus sprattus. Next base: position 27,667,135 of record NC_137916.1, on the reverse strand, counting down.
TGGTCACATTTTATCGCCATGAAATTGTATAGAACAAACATGGGCAAAATGCTTAGTGTCCACTGTAAAAGAAGCTTGCGTCTTTTTGGATGGCATTTACATAGCTTAGCCTACTAGTCATTTTTTTTAATGTTTTTTATTACGACAGAACTTACCAACAAATAGGGCTACTTAAATTAAGCCAAATGTAAAGGAAAGCCCAACATTACTTCCTCAGGCCCTCTGTAGAAAGCCAGTAACGTTACACTTAACTACAGAAAACGGGGTAGTTGCTAATTCGTTGAAACAGAGCGAATATGCAATTTAATTGTAGGCATGAATAGATTAGCTAACACATTTTGCCTTTTGCGGTCACACCCGTATTGTCCTATAGCCTAGATTTATTTTCAAACTGCAAATCTGTAAATGTTTTACGCTTAAATCTAGTTCAGAAAAAAACGTTCTGCTCGCAGCGCGTCCGGCCAGAGAACTCTGCCTAGCCAACATTACAATTTAGGTTCCCTTGTAATACAAAGTTTATGCTACGGAAATTCAGATATAAACTATGCCTTTAAAATACAAATATAAATGTCCATTGTTAAAGTAACCAATATACTCACTGTGATGAGAATGTCGGTTAATGGCAGAAGATAAGAATTTTCCAGAGTGAATTGGCGCCGGGTGCCCCGCGCCCAAGTGACCGGGGGACGGGGGTATTCTCCCGGCTGCAGCGGCTGCTCCAAGACGGTGCTGCTCCATTGCCAATCCCGACAGCAAAGGAGGGGGGACGTGAACAGATCTGGGGGGTCCGAAATCACGGCCATCCATCATCCACAATGGGTAAACTTGATAAAAGAAATTGTTCGATCGGAAATTCCGAATAAGCCAGTCCTGGCTATACTGTCCTTAGGTTTCCAGGCATATCCGAGTGCTTATCCGTCATTCTGCCGACCTAAAAAAAGCATAAGGGGAGATTCAGCTCGACACATCAGAATTAACAGCGTTTTATTGTATTTAAAGGGAAATCCGATTTCGACGTTAAGATGCGGCCCGTGTGGAAGAATGACGCAGTTTTATATTAAAATGTAGCATAACTATCTCAAATCGCCCAAGTGTTTACATAGCCCACCCAAACGTCGTATTTTTGAAGTAGCTTTTAAAAACAGACCTGCAGATGCATGTTGTAGAAACAGTCTACAACACAGGCGAATACTTGACTTGCCGTTTTTGTGAAGATTTGCTAACGAGAGGAAGTCGTAAGTTGCCGTTCTTGTGCTACGCTCTGCCCACAATATAAATAGTATCCTCCGTTTGCGGCTATGTTAGAACTTCAACTGGTTCGTCCAAATGGTGCACACCCAAGTGGGAGGCTTTACTGAGAAATATATCTGTCTTAAACGGACAAATGTGTTTTCAATTTAGGTTGTAGCCTACGAGTAATGCACTTAAAAACACGATTACTTCGTAGTTAACGTCGTAATCCAAAGATGCGTCCGATCAAACGACGTCTATCCTACTAGGCTTCGTGGTTTTAAAGGAAAATTAACGTAGCCTATATTGGCACAGCTTTTCGTTGTTTAGAAGACATCTGTGTTCAATTTGTTGACACATCCAAATGCTTGAGCTCGGCTGCACTGCAATTGAAAATAAAGTGATCAATAGTCTACATCTGATTGAAGCAAAGCAATAAAATGGGTTGATGCTGGCCAAACGCATTTTCGTACTGATATGTAGACATCAGTTTAAACACATAATACAAAGCAATGTGTGGGAGCGTAAAGGTGGTCACCACGAAGCGCACAAAACATAACTTTACAAGTGTGGTTGTGCAGCTACCTTGGTCTTCTCGAAAGAGTTGACGATTCTACTATTAGGGTAGGCAGATAGCCTACAGCAGTCACGGTACAGAGATCGACAACTTGCTTTGTTTTTTTCTCCCAACAAAAGTAAACTGGTCACAAGAATAATGCATTAAAGCAACAACAGGCCTAAGTAGGCTAAACTAAGTATTTTAACGATTATCTGCAGTCTTTAATCGGACATGAGTAAATATTGGTAACGTTAAGCGTATGTGCTACACGACACCGTTGTTGTTGGGGAATGGATTCCGTTCTCCTTATGCTACCTATGTGTTATTTTTGAAAAAGCAACTAAAATTACTCAAGCAAAGAGGAAAACAGATGCCGCTCAAATGCTCCTGTGTTTTCACCGATTCAACAAAGCATGTTTTCATCGCCTTCCTTACATACCATGGTCAGCCCTACACGAGTTCTCATGGCCCTAGTTTAATTAGGCTATGTGAGTAAAAGCGAATTTATCATGAGCAAGATTAAAGTTTGTAAAGCCAGTGGTCACGTATATAAGCTACTTTAGGTGTGGAACTGGAGTCGTCGGCCACGTTTCAACATTATCCTACTCGGATTGTTTCGAACAAGAGTTGGTAAACTTTTCCCTAGCCTATAGCCTATTTATGTGAAAGTGTATCTATGCATAACACTAAAGGAAAAAAGACGGCAACTGAATGGGTTTCCGAATAAAATGTAGCCGACTCGAACAATTACGCGCCTTTTCAGAATTTGTAAATGACACTACCGTTTGTTCTTATCAAACACCTTTAGCTAACCGGGGTTTAATCGCAAACATTCTGCAACGACTTCTTACTTGAAATGGCGAATCTTAAAGTTAATAATCCAAGTCCTCCAAAAGATCCAACCGTTTGAAGGAAGATTGCGCTAACTCCATTCAGAAACTATCCAAAGGTGCTCTACGGGACGACATTTGGGGAGGAAGGCCCCTTACAACAACCTGCGTAGGTCTCGATGAACTCTTCAGCAATGAAACAATCATTGTTTTACAAGACCCGCCTACAATAGACCAAAACCTGACAAATTCTACAGAGACGTCTGCTATAGGCGGATGGAAGTGTCCGTCATGCCGATGTAAACAGCTGGCTTCTCGCCAGCTCTATAAAACCAATTATGGACCAAGGAGGTTGGACTGTTTCAAGTCCCCCCTGACTTCAAGGCTGAATGATCAAAACAAGCAGTGAGACTTTTTTGAGGGCAGTTTCAAGGCTGCTCAAGCTTCGTAGATTTTAAATGGGCGAAAACGGACTTCGTTAGGGACACAGTAATGTCCTGCCAATTTTAAAGCTAAATTAAGGGGCTTACTTAAGGCTATTCGAGCATAACAGTCTGATGCCGCGGGATCTTGCCTTAACTTTGATTCATTAAACAAGTCGGCATGTAGCCTAGTCTAGCTATCCGTGCGCTCTCGTCCTTGTATTTCACATCGTTTCAGCAAGATAATGTGCAGACTACATGCACTCGCCTTAACCAGCTGTTAAACTCTGAGAGAATCGCCTGTTATTTACTAACGTCTTGGATCATGGAGGCTGTTCAACACAGTGAAGCTTCGGGTTACCATGCATTGTCTACTTTTGAACATCGGACTATTCACTTTCGGTTATCGAGACGAAGCGAGTGAATTATCAATAGATGACTCTGGCAAGTCATTATCGTAAATAATTTATATAAGTGGCGATGGACTACTTTTTGGAGAAGAGGCATTTCACATAGGCTAATGATTTATGGTTTGGTCGTAGCTGTTTTAGTCAAGTCATTTTGTAACTACGTGGTCATTAAATAGGCAACCCTTCATGTTGGTAGTCTAAGGTAGCCTACTAGTTTGATGTTGTCTTGTAGAAATATGTCGGTTTTAGGCTTTTATTTCCTTCGAAATTGCATAGCATTAAGTTCATAGTAGCCTTCGTGGGTGCAATGCCGTTCTGAAATGTTTGACGTCCTACTTCACCGCGGATATAACACTCTCAAGATTAAAAACTGAACTAGACGTGTAGGTGTATTACTTTTCAACTCGTAAGTGGGATTTCAATGTTTCCTATGTTGCAAACATGTTGGTTAGAGAAGATCTTGAGCGGTTTCAAAATACCCTCGTCCAGAGCCAAAGAAACATAATATGGCTCAGTCTGCCCTCGTCGTACCCGATAAAGCGGTTTCAAGGCATCCCTTTGAAGGAATCGGAGGGAGAGGGACTGAATTAGCAGTGAGACGAGCGAAAGGCAATATTTGAGTATCCTTGTTCAACGTAGCTTTTTCTAGATTTTACGGAGACTGGGTAGGTTGCAATTGACATCGTCTTGGAAAAACGTCAACGCTGGGTTGCTTCTATTTTTGAGAATCAGTTGGGACAATAGCGAAGATTCACCGCGGGAATTCGGTGTTCAGGCGAGCAGTAAGATGGTAATCGTTCATGGTTACCAGTGCAGTGGTAGACAGTGTCCAGTGGACCAGCATTGAATGACAGCCTCCTCAGACTCCTTTGTTTACGTTGCCTTTGTTTCGTCTGAAAGCTTTGGACAGATTTATAAATGCACTATCAGTTTATGGTCCTCTCACTGAGACGTTTCGACGTGTTTTGTCTTCTCCCGTCCAATCAAGAGGAATACCGTAGCGTTTTCCTTGTAATGGATTTTATTTTTTTTAAGCATTATGTCGACAGGCATGCCATTTCCTGACCGTTGTCTTTTAGAGGTGGGTTTGTGTAATATGCTTTAAATATTAAATTCACTAATGGACACCTTAGTACAGGCCTACTGTTTTATGTTGCAAATGCTGTTTTGTGTCTGTGATTTCTGTGCTTGTAATAAATATGCGGTTGCTTAATGGCCTATAGATCAGTTTGTAACGTTTGTGAGTCACTGTTAATCTAAATGCATTTAATATTCCTCAAATCGGCATTTACATTAATTTAACCTACGGTGAAACCAAATTATTTAGGTCATGCATTTACCTTTTCACTACGTAAAGTGTTTCGATTCAACATTTAGTTTTACACTTTTTAGTCTTGCTTTTAATGTATGCTTAATAATTTGGGCTCCGGTCTCCTTGTGAGGCCTGTAAACTCAGTATGTTTTTATTAAGCAAAATGCTGATCTAATTAGATTATTATTATTTATTTATTTTTAAGGATGTGTTTAGAAATGTGTTTTGTTTTTTTCAGATAACCCAGAAACTCAATTATTGTCGACCACCTGATATCGAAGGGTAGGCCTAGGCTATAGACTTATGTCTGACACTGGCTTATCAATAAACTAGGCCAGTCTGTAAATGTAGCATTAAAGCACGGCGATGCAGCCGATAAGGGCACCAAGGCTTCACAAAAAGGCTTGTCTGGTTTTTAACTGTTCATTCACGTAGGCTATGCAGCAGATTATGAGAAACTCAATGTCCGATGGGGCCTTAGTTTTTAAAGTTTTTAAAAACAATCAACATTAGCCTACTGACTTTTGCGAGAAGTTTGTAAAGGTCGTGCTGTTCTCTCGTCGTTGGTTTCAATCTGGTGCAATTACAATTTAATGGATTATATGGACACATGGTATTATGTTCTATTTAGGATTTGATTTCGCCGACCATTGCGCTTGGAGCTTTCGTGTTTACAGGGTGGCCTGAACCTATGCCACTGTATTCTGTTATCTCTAGGCATATATCCACACACTGAAAGTCCCCACTCCTAAATTTCCTTCGTGATCAATAAAGTGATTTCTAAGACTTAGGAAACCTCGATTAATTTCAATCCTCTTGTTTTTTTGGTGCATATCCGTGACCATGAACTGCGCCTTGACCAACTGAACTATGGCACTGACAATATTTTATGGTCGACCACTTTAGTCGATAAAACCTGCGCTAAAAGACACTCTCAATTGAGAGGCAGTTGGTGTATGTTTTGTGTCGCAGTTATTTCAACATTCCAACAGAACGTCTACACTGGTCACTTTAAACACAGCGCTAGTTGAGAACACATTTAGGCTAAGTAATCGACTGGCTTTGTCAGGGGCCTACAGTAGTAGTCCATCATAACCAGAACACCAGCAGGCTGCATTGTGTGCACCGTGCGCAATGGTAACATGTGGTTTCGGATTAACTTCTAATAAAACTGCAGAGAAAAATATTCGATATCTTCTCAACACGCTAATTTATGAATCTGTAAGTGCCATTATAGTTCTAATCAATCAACACCCGTCGACAAGTGCCATGAAGGTCTTAAAGAGATTCGCGAGGAGGGGGTCGGGCGGTGTCATTACCTCAATTGTTTTTAGCCATGGCATCTCTTTCTAAACATCTACGAAACCTACACCTAAAGTTAAGTGCTACCTATTTACCTCCAATCATATCTTAGTTGCGACCTGTAAATGTTCACTCTCTATGTTCTAAGGGTTTCATTTTGATTAATTAGATTGTTTTTCCTTTTCAATTAGCTCAATGCCGTCTCTGATTTCACTGTGCTTGAAATAATTTATAATGAACTCCTGTGCATAGCCTTCACTAACATTAGGTCGTCTCAGTTTTACAGACATGTGGACAATAACTTTATTTTCTAGTAGGCCTACTGTGCATTGATTCTGACAGCTGTAAAACTGGCAAAGTGGCTCTTAAAGGCAAAGCCCACCATAAATTGATGAAACAACTGTTTCAATGGGTTAATGCTGGTATAAGGATAGAAAACAATATATAAATAGCTGTCAGCAAATTTAAGGCAATGCGTCAGGAGTTTTTTAGCATCTGAAACACACATCAGTCGAGGAAAAGTTACTATAAGATGCATTACTAAATATCTTTGTGTACTTGTGACTGTTTCCATGAAGCATATTATTGCCTTGGTCATGACTATATAATGGAGACGCATCAGTCGATATTTAGAAAAATATTCAAAGAGCGTCTTGATTGTGTTCTATTTAAACCTACCAGTCGTTGAAATAATGATAGGCTTTATGAAGGTGTTCCTCGATATACACTGTCAATTAGACTAATTTGATCTGGTTTCGGCTTTCATAAACCGTAACAGGAGAGGATTGTTTAACAGTTGTGGGAGAGTAACTAGTTTAAGGACAGTGTCTACAATAGGTGCTGGTAATGTTTTATCTGTGAAGTAAACTGTACGCGCAAATACATTATTTAGTCCAACTGTGTTGGCCGACTACATCCGGCGTCTAATTACCAAAACCCAAATATCTGTTACAGCTAGGCTTTCTATGTAGGGTGTGAAAAGAGGCGGATCTGTAGCGAAGGTGGCTACAACGTAACAGCAGATAATAGATGTGTGGTATTCGTCGCCCCTCTCAAACATGGTCAGCTGCTCACGCTGCGCAGTCTGTCTTTTTCTAGCTACCACACACCCTTCAAAAGTGGCACATGTCTAGGCCTTACATACGGTTCAGATCGCACTGCACATGGTAGAGATGTGTCGACTGATGTTAGCTGTAGGCTAGGTGTTTACGTCTGACCACAGAAAGTACTTTTTGATAATATCAGGTCTGCTGAAATAATTAAACCAGTAGCGTTATAGAAAGTAATGATGAATTTATGTCCACTACGTTATCTTAAAATTACGTATGTCTGCTTTTATACTGTTTACATTCGAATGGTCATACCTCAGCCATTTGCAAACCTTTTTTGTAGAGCTACTATCCGTTTGCAGGATATACCTGTATGGGCCAAAAAGAAATGAAACTTTAATCGAATCAATTAAGTAATGCCAAACGTGGGTAAACAGCATTTTCATTCACAATTAAATCTGGTTAATATGTGACCATGACAATCATTGCATGGCTTGGAGTTTCATGGCTTCTTCTCAAGCCATACCACCTGTTTGATATGCACAGTTGTGGTCCACTGAATACTACATATTTGTGGTAAAATATCCACCTGAAAATTGCTCTGGCTTTCCCCCTTTTTTAACAAAATCTCACAAGATGTAAACTTGAGAGAAAAGAAGCCGATTTTTACATCAGTCTGTTTACTTTAAGCTTATGATTTATTTTAAAGACAACAGAACTGCTGACTAAGTCTGGGTTCTCTCTGTTATTTGCAGTCTGACTCATGTATTAACACTTGCTAATATATAAAAATGCCAATACAGTTACATTTAAAAAATAAGTCAGTATAGAGATGGTCAGAGTTTAAAAGTGAACGATTACATCATCTAAGCTTGTGTGTAACAACTGAAGAGATTGCTTGCATACAGGTCAATCAATCGTATCCTTTTGTATTTTGAGACAATTTTCATGTTTTATTCTGTCTTGCATGTAATGCATAATCATCTTAAGCAACACAATATATATTTAGTATCCCTTTCCAAATCCAGATTTACATGAAGTTCAGCATAACCAGGTTTGAAGTTTTACATTAGCTTTGTGTGATTCAGGATGTTAATAATAATCTTAAGCAACATAATATATATATATATATATATATATATATATATATATATATTATATAATATCTAGATTCACATGAAGTTACATCAAAACCAAGTTTGAAGTTTTTAGCATTGTGTGATTCAGGATGTTTTAAACCGAAATGTGGTTGTCATGCCAACAGCATTTCCAATTGCTCTCCCTTGAGGCAGAGATGTGCGTTCGGAGATCAAGGTGCAAGCCTCCCACATACTGCTGAATTGTTGAATGCACTGCGGGCCTACGCTTCAACAACCAAACTCTAATATCCCTCTGTGTGTTGCTTACCAGTCAGGTTTGCAGACAGAAACAGCCCCACTTTAACAGCTCGACACATCTCATCATCCATCAATTTCACTCCTGAATGCCCAGTAGGGCCATAGGCCAAAGTGCTGAGTGCCATCGAGGGCTTCAAACCCCAGAGACCTTCGGATTGAGCAATAGCAGACACAACATGCAACTGAGATGGTGAACCATGAGTCTGCCTATTTTACAGACCCCTTTCACCAGGGCAATTAAAGGAGCATTCCGGATCAATTGCTAATCACTTACGATATGCTAGCGGCTAAAACTAACGAAATCTCTTGAAATGTGCTGACTTTGACATTATGAAAAACAAGTTAGTCAACAACTGTCCTAACACAGTCAAACATCAAGCAAGTGCAACACAAGACAAAGCAAGATGGCAAATAAGCGACTTACTAGTTCGGCAGACAGTAAAAAGCCGGGCGGCTTCAGGCAATCCTACATTTAGCAGTTATATGCCTATTGACCCTGGTATGGCAATGGCACGGTGGCGATTCTCCATATTAAAAGTCATTGTAGCACCCACATTTTTTTCAAGCTGTTATTTTATGGTAAAACTGCTTATCCTAACCCTAATCCTAAATACAATTGTTGCATAATGTTTCTTTAAGTAGTCACATAGATTCCAAATGCAACCAGAGTAGAAGGGAATATATCTACAGTACTCTCTCTCTCTCTCCTCAATACTGACGAAGCCCACAGTTCACAGTTCACATAAGCAACACCCGTATTTCTAAAAGCCCACTGGAGACTCCCATGGAGTTTAATATAACATGCTAACAACAGGAAGGAAAAATCAAACACATACCACATGATAAAAAAAGTTTCCCATCCAACAAAATTTAGCCAGCAAACTGATTTATTTCGAATCCCTTCAATTACGATGATGAATGACACAAGCATAGGCTTGTCTTGCTCTTCCACCACCAAACCAGGCAGTTCAGAGTGACTCAGAGGAGAATGTTCCAGAAGAGCAGGCCGCAGCTGACACAGATAATCCAACGTGTCGAAACTAAGACAGAGAACACTTGCCCTCAGTCTTCACTAGGCCAGTGATCAGTCTGTGAAATGGCAACCTGCTTGGGCATTCCTGTACAGATGTCTTTGGCAGGAGAACATTTAACTGATCTAAGGGGTCTTGTCCTCAGACACCCTAATCCGGGGTAGAAATTGGTTGGAAATGTTCCATTTAAAAATTTAGTGTTTGTTGGGTTGAACATGAGAGGCATTTTACACTAAAGCTACATTTTATGTATCCCCCTGTCAGATGTCCCTGGGAAGTGAAACTTGATATGCAATAGGCGTATAGGGACAGTGTCTCCAACTGATAGGAAGTGAATTACCACACTGTTTGTACAGCAGCAAACAACAACATGTTGTAACTAAGTAATAAGGCTTGCAGGCTCGTGGGAGTTTCGAAACCAACTACAATAATGGCATAATTGTTTGAAAGATGATTACATCTTTGCCATCTGTGATAATAATGAAAGTTTAGAAGGTCACACATTGAAGAATTGAACAATCAGCCCTCAAGACCACCGCCCCTGTTAAATGCTACAACGTTTGGTTAGAAATGTATCTGTTGGAAGCCAAGTTGCTCTGCTGGCTGTGGCACTTTGCTGTGTGTTTTTTTTTCTCCAATTCCAACAGAAGGCAGGAAGGAAGAATTGTGATGCAATGGATTTCTGAGAAAATATAGATATGCTTGTGGTAGAGGATGTTACAATCAGGGGGTGGGGACGGCGCTCCGGAGTCTGAGAAAACCGCACTCACGCACGCAGGCAGGCAGGGGGAACCAGGTCTTTCACATGTCGCTCGGTCAGTCAAGGGTTTCCAGATCGTATCTCTCTCTCTGAGAACGGTCTCGGCTCACATCTGGCTCAGATCTGGCACAGATCTACACCAGATCAAGGCCAGGCCCTTTCAGAGACACCTGCAGGCTGTCTTCGCTGCAGGCCCAGCTGTGACCCACTGGAGTTTGGCATTATTAGGAGCTCCATAATGCAGCCCTTGTAGCAGTGTAGCTACAATATGCCCTGTTTTAAAAAGTGATTACACCTGCTGTTCCAGGTTACTACTCTTTCCTATAACTGGAGAATGTGCACAGTGCAGTGTGCTTGTGTGACTGCAGGACATCCATGGAGTGTTTTTATTCACTGATAGTAACAACAGCCTGTGAAATCTGCTGTGGTGCCATTTTCCTACAATGATACAGATTTGAGATTAACAAGGACAGGAAACATTAACAGTGGAGCGGAAGGCTAAAACTGGTCATGATGATATATTTTGTTGTTGTTTGCATGCATTCATGTATGGGTTTGAGATCTGGATTGAGATGGGGAAAATGGAGAAGTGTGAACCCGGAGAAAAACAGCACACCCTGCTGGAGGGAGGCTCAACCTCAACCTCAAAGTTGAGGACAGACTGAATGCTGCTGTATTAACATCAACCTGGGCAGTTTTATGCAAGAAAATTCCAGTACAACAATACAAAGTCCTTTGCAAAAGTTGTGACAGCCATACATATAACACAAGGCATGCAGCAGCAGGGAGATTTAGTGTACCAAAAACAAACACTAATGCATTTCAACGTACAGTTGAATATAGATCAATAATAGCATGGAACAAGTTGCCAATCAGCTTAACTAAATTAAATAATAAATCAGCTTTTAAAAAACATGTGAAAAAGCATCTAGGTCTATCATACATCAAATGAACATGGCATTAGACAAAGCAAAGATGGAAAAGGTCTAGAACATTTTCGGATGCGTAATAAGTTTTTTTTTTTTAATGAATTCTTGTAAATGTATATTGTAATAGTTTTTTGTATGTATTGTCTTTTATATATGTATATATATATATATATCATGTATACTTTTTTTACTGTTGGACCTCAGGAAGAATAGCTGGGTCTGTGCCCCAGCTAATGGGGATCCTAATAAACTAAACTAAACCCATAACTCGTTTTTTTTAATGATCTCATTAGATCAATGATCTTGATTTTGCTTTGTTTTTCACTTCACGGTTTTGTTACCCTGCCTCTCTTTACCTTTTTCTTGTGTACCTTGATGCCGTGGTTTTCCGGCCCAATGCTTCAAATTTAAGGTCTCAAGTTCACACAACTCATTTGTGCACAGTGTTCAGTGAAGTGGCACGTGTATGCAAACAGTGCAAACTGACACAAACTGAAAGAAGAAAACCACAATGAGCCAGAAATAATCAAAAAGAACTTGCAGGTGTGAGTGTTAAGGATGTGTTAAGGGGTGCATAGGATGTAAGGATGTGTACTCCGATGTGCTTCAAGAAGCTCACTGATGTGTATCCATTTCTTACCTTCCAACTTTCTGTAATCTATCAAGTTGTGGAATACATGTTCACTACAACATTTGTAAGAGAGCCTTCTCAAGAACAAAAGGAAGTCAAAACTACTTTGATTAACTTTTCTGGGACAACTGTGTGTAACAACGTAAATAACAAATGGGGAAACAATATAAATATTTATGTTGATTTACAGGGGGGTGGGGCGTATTTCTGCATTCAGTGACAAGAATGCACATGGGTCACGTAGAGCAGATAAGTTTCTATTTAATGGAGAACTTTTTTACTTAATCCTTTCCATCCTATACCTGCTATTGTAATCACAACAGTGCTTTACACCATCCCCCTAGGCCAAATAGAATCGATATAACCGTATCTCTCCCTGACAGCTATTCCTGTCAAAAATACCTCTGTACTGTATATCTAAGCCCAGATCACATGCCTGGAGAGCTCCTTTTGAAGTAGAGGCAGGCCGACCCTTTTCTCCATTCTCCAAATGGCCACACAAATCATCCCACACCCGGCTAACGCCAAATTCAGTCCACCTTGTTTATCTGAGCCACTTAAGTAAAGTAGCAGCAGTGGAATGCAAAATGTATGGATCCCAGTACTCCTCCTCCTTCATCGCCACCTCCACCCCCACCCCCACCCGACTCCGCCCTCTCAAAGGGGTCCTTGGTGCAGATCTCTGGGGAGTCTGATGTGCTACCCCCCCCCCCCCCCCCCCCAATGAATTCAGTCATATGGCAGTAGCTGACAGCCTCCCTGCACTTGACAGGCGGGAAAGGCCAAGTTGCCATGAGGCCCACGATGGCACCGAAGCCCCACCCAGGAAGATGCCGGGCCTGCCGAGGTTTAATCTCCGAGAGAGAGTGAGAGGAGGAGGAGGAGGAGGAGGAGGTGGAGGGCGGCCGGGTCTCATGACACACTTTATTTCTCTCAGGGTGCAATTCATCATGCGCCTGTCTGTCACGGGCCTTTAATCAAATGTGCTGTGGGACATATCCAGCATCGCGGGCCAGATCGGCCCGGCCCACTTCACTGGCGTTGTGTATATTCATGGCTTTTTCATTCATGAGTTTGTTTGCCTTTTGTGGTGCTTTCGGACATTTCAACACCCCTCTATAACCAGGCCTCTCAGTGAATAATATGAGGCTTATATAGGCAGCTGTCCCACAGTGTTTGTGAATAAGAAAGTGCAGAACACTGAACATCACACTTAATTACATGTGTAAGGTATAATTGCCTGTATAAGGTACATACACAAAATGACATGCAGAAAAACCTGGATAGATGGATCTTTATACCTCATTACACCACATACGTGAGCAGCAAAAACTAAATATAGCTCAAAACAGGGTTCTGAATTTATACCTGTTCAGATTGATTTTTATTATTTACAGACTCTACAAGGACACATCTGCCAAAAACATTTATACTATTCCTGACAGTACACTATAAAATATTCATTAACCACATTCAGAATATATACACTGAGATGTAATAAAACCAGTTTCTTTTCCCCATTTTCTTTCAGTTAATCCAGTTTTTTTAATAGAAGGACAATGCTAAATCCGTCAGTAAAATCCTTAAGCCGTTTCTGGTCTGGAATCAAATGAATAAGAATGTTGTTTTGGCTTAAACGTTTCCAGTGGAACTCAATCACAGGGGGAACACAAAGAGAGCGAAAAAGGCAACGAGAGGAGGAGAGTGCTGACAGGAAATGAAACTGATTTCAATGAAAAAAATTAAACACAGGCTAAACCGAGAGGGCTATTGAGAAAGCTGCCAATGGGGGGGGGGGGGGGGGGGGGGGCTGGGGTGTGTGGTGCTAGTGGCGGGCGGAAGGGGGGGGGGGGTTACGTTTGACATTTTTAATTAACTCCGGCTTTGCGGCAACCTCAGGCTCTTCTCAGACCAGGGGCGAGGTGAGGAGCTAAAGCGCTTGACTGTTAAAGGGCAGTGCTTCAGCTTGTGAGTTTGAAGCCATAGATACATGTCTTCTTTTTCTTCTGTGGAGAGAACTTGTCGTCGGGTAACTCATGAATGCGATGGAGACGTTTGGGCTGGGTTAGATATAACCTTTGGCGGCAGAATTTAGTGAAATGTGATGGATTGTGTGCATGAAATGTATGGCACTGTGGTGAAATTCACTACGTTCTGAAGAGGTAGTTTGTTTGAGGGGCAGTACTCTATCACTGTTCAAAGGTTTGATGATTAAACCCACAGTTGTCTGATCAGTCTCCGTTTCCAAAGCTCGGCGATAGGAACAAAAATTCTCTCATGAAAACATGTGTAATGGAAAGCACCACTGGCTTTTTGATGCTGTGCAGCTAAGTTATGTAATCATCCCGAGCCCTTTTTCATTTAACTTGCCCCATTCCCAGATTTCTTCCTTAAATACTTATAAAGAAATAAAAAAACTATTTTCACAAGCATTCATTAATAAGGATTCTTCATCCTTCCCAAGCCCTCGAATCCACCATGTGAGCCCTTTCAAAGAGAAAGACATGCTGTTGCACTGCCTCGGTCATCAGAGTATTTCGGTTGCAGCCGCACCAAACCGCACCACATAAACAGACCTCAGGGCTTGGCCTCGTCCTCCGCAGCGGTGCCACTTAAGCTGCCCTCCCATGTAGAAGGTCCGCCCGTCTGACCTCCAGCGGTGTGTGTGTGCCGGCGTGCTCCTCCTCGGACTCCTGGTGGCAGGGATATTTCAGAGGGAGCACAAACGCAGCAGAATTCAAGTCCACATCCCGACCCCGATCCCGATCCCGACCCCGGAGTCATTGAAGCCGTCAGGGGAATAGGCTCCGTCTGTCATATGAGAAGGTGTTAAGCAGCCATATCCACCTTCACCTCCTCCCACCGCCTCCCTGCCCAGTCAGGGTGCGAGACCAGGCCCCACAGGGTCACACTTCCCCCGGGGTAGATGGACCACTGGCTTCATTAAAGGTCCCCCCCTCCTGGTTCAGAAATTGAAACGTGTACTGTAGATACATAGCATTATCACAAAAAAACGGTTCAAGAGAACCTTTTAAGGGCAACACATCTCAAAGACTGCTACAAAAGCTGTGAATGGTTTTTGTTCCTTAAAGAGTCAAGGGGTTTAACATGCTAACTTCGTCTGTGTCTCTCATATGTTCTGCAGACAGACACAAAGCAACAACATGTGGAGGACTACATAGTCCAATGCACTAGGCCCCCTTCCACTGAAAATCTTCGACTCCTTCAAAGGAATCACAAGCTGTTGAGCTGGAAAGCAGGACAAGGCTCACTTTGTGCACACCGTGTACACACACACACACACACACACACACACGGTGTACAAAGGGATTAGATAATTAGGCCACCACTGATGTGAGCTGAGAGATGTGAAGTTTTTTTGGCGTGGCAATGACCTAGAAAAAACTCAGTGTACAATTTGGAGTTTTTTGATGTGTTCAGCTTAAATAATGAGAAGTTTTTTCAATCCGTGGTGACAGTGCTTCTGTAGATGAGGGAAGGGGTCACCCACCCTCCTGGGAGGCCAGACAAGGCTTGAGAAAAATCGTTAATTGAGATTCAGTTTTTCAAATGGCATTTGGACTGCTTAGAGTCGAAGCAAAGTGTTTGTGTGTGTGTGTGTGTGTCTGTGTGTGTCTGTGTGTGGGGGTGATTTAAAATGCTAAATGCCACTGGGTTCCTCAACTAAACAATTTATCTAGTGGGAAAGTTAATTATACACTCCCTTTTAAACCCTGGGAAAAAGGATTTCTAGTCCCATTTCTGATTCATGTGTTTTAATGTATTTGTAATGGAATGGAAATCCAAGTGGCTGAAGCTGTTCAATTTGCTATACGGTGTCCGATTCCATCCTCAAAAAAACTAAAAACGCGCCACACCAGTTATTTAAGAGAGAATTCCAAAGCTCTTAGATTTTGTAATTGAATTCCGGGTGCCAAAAAAGTTTGGCCGGCAGGAAAAGCCCAACATGCCAAATTTCCCTGTACCGTATCCCCGGCACAAAACGACTTAGTATGGGGGCAAAGACAACTTCAGCAAGACTGGGATTTAGAGGAACACATTCACAGATTAGCCCCGTCAGTCACCCACGTTTGAAGGGGAGCGAGTGTCAGGAGCCTGTGTAGCTGTGTGTATGTGTGTATATGCGTGTGTGTGTGAGTGTGTGTGTGTATGTGTGTGTGTGTGTGTGAGTGTGTGAGTGTGAGTGTGTGTGTGTGTGAGTGTGTGTGTGTGGGTAGAATCAGTCTCTAAACGTTGGCGCTCAGCAAGAGGCATAGACACAGAGCTCATCCGTACACCACAGTCATCCAGCCCCCAGGACAGAGCCCAGCACTACCACAGCCCAGTATTATAGACACTACCACAGCCCAGTATTATGGACACTACCACAGCCCAGTATTATGGACACTACCACAGCCCAGTATTATGGACACTACCACACTACCACAGCCCAGTATTATGGACACTACCACAGCCCAGTATTATGGACACTACCACACTACCACAGCCCAGTATTATGGACACTACCACAGCCCAGTATTATAGACACTACCACAGCCCAGTATTATGGACACTACCACACTACCACAGCCCAGTATTATGGACACTACCACAGCCCAGTATTATGGACACTACCACAGCCCAGTATTATGGACACTACCACAGCCCAGTATTATAGACACTACCACAGCCCAGTATTATGGACACTACCACACAGCCCCGCATTATGGACACTACCACAGCAGCCCAGTATTATGGACACTACCACAGCCCAGTATTATGGACACTACCACAGCCCAGTATTATGGACACTACCACAGCCCAGTTTTATGGACACTACCACAGCCCAGTATTATGTGCACTACACTACCACAGCCCAGTTTTATGGACACTACCACAGCCCAGTATTATGGACACTACCACTGCCCAGTATTATGGACACTACCACAGCAGCCCAGTATTATGGACACTACCACAGCAGCCCAGTATTATGGACACTACCACAGCAGCCCAGTATTATGGACACTACCACAGCCCAGTATTATAGACACTACCACAGCAGCCCAGTATTATGGACACTACCACACTACCACAGCCCAGTATTATGGACACTACCACAGCCCAGTTTTATGGACACTACCACAGCCCAGTATTATGGACACTACCACAGCCCAGTATTATGGACACTACCACACAGCCCCGCATTATGGACACTACCACACTACCACAGCCCAGTTTTATGGACACTACCACACAGCCCAGTATTATGGACACTACCACAGCCCAGTATTATGGACACTACCACAGCAGCCCAGTATTATGGACACTAGATTATGTCATCATTGTGTTTGAATCAACTTTTAGATTTATTATCATGTTTCAAAACATGATATGATGCAGGATAATTCTAGTGTTGAGATGTGAAAGTCTATTGATTTGACATTGTGATGAAGTGAAGTGTTTGGGAATAGTGCAGAATTGCTGAAAGCAAAATTCAATCTACAGAGCCCGCCTTTGCTCGAACCTAATCAGGGTATTTCAGTCAGCAAATGAATTGATTGAATTATTGATTAAGGTGTGATGGAATCTGATTGCAGCTCTCCAATCTTTACTTTGCCTAATGGTCTAATACCAAACATGTCAGTGGTTGTGATGGCGACGACTGGTGACGTTAATAGAGAGACACAAAAACAGTATTTTCCACAGAATCTTTCCCTGTATAGAGTATGAAAACATTGTCAAATGTCATTCCCATAAAACAGTCATGTGTTTGTGTCATCTGTTCCAGGATTAGCACTGTATATTTCCCTGTCAGCTGTGCAAGCAAGTATGAGAACCCTTGTTTTGTTTGCAGCCGACAAATGCTGTTGATTTATAACAGCATTTTTTTATAATGTCAACACCTTTTAGGTTTCAAATCCGGCTGAAGGTCACCAACCTTTTCTTTTCCTTTCTTTGTCATTCCCCCAAGTACGAAAGTGCTCCGTGGCATTCTCGACAAAATAATTTCGTACTCCAAAGGTCCATTGTGTTTCATATCGGAAAAGGACAAATGACAGTCTTTGGGGTTTTATTGTTCGACGCCATCAATCTTGTCTCACTGTCCCTTTTGTCGTCCGCCGCGCACAATGGGGGTGATTTTGTTTGATGTGCTCGTTGCTTGACACAAGATCTATGCAGGAGTGGTGTGGCAGAGACTCTATGGAGCCCAGGTAAAGTTTCCAACGTCACCAGTGCCAGAGGAGAGAAAGATGAACCACGGCATTCTCCATCATCAGCAGACGTGACCTGTAACGCAGAGGTGGGCTTTTATTTTTTATTTTTTTTCATGTGACGAGCCCTCTCCTAGGCTGAGCATCTGTGCAAGAGCCCCATTTGGAAGCCACATATTTTTTTTTTCTTTTTAAACATTTGTTTTTGGCCTTTTATGCCTTTAATGGATAGATTAGTGCAGAGTTGGACAGGAAGTGAGAGGGAGAAGAGGTGGGGGGAGTGGACAGGAGAAATGGCATCGAGCCGGATTCAAACCCGTGACCTCCTTGAGCTTCAAGCCCGAATGTGGTCGAGGCTACTGTGTGAGCTACAGTGCCCCCCCATAAGCCACATATTTTAGGTTCAGAAAGTCAGAACATTCCCTGACAGTATTTCATGTCAAACATAGGGGGGTGAGCCAATTAGCACAATCCTTGAAAAAGGAGGAAGCAGAGCCACAGTAACGTGTTACATTTGCAGGCAGTAGGTGGCGAACTCACGTCAGAACGGAAATGTGGTGAGCATGAACCCTCACACCTCTGAAAAAGCATACCGCCATAAGCCATGAGATGTGACAGGTAATTTTAGACTGTTTATGGATGCTTTTGTGTGCGAGGCAGATGTTTGAAAAGATTACAAAAGCTATACAAAATGCTCCAGCTGGAGTCATGGTAAAATGACAGGAAGCTTTAGAATTATTCTCAAGACATACACTTTTGCACTGTTGTTGACTGTTTGGTATAATAACATATGTTTAGTGAGTAAACCGAAATGCTATTTGGACCAAAGCCCAGACTTAGACCGACACAGAGAATGACAGGATCTGAGAAGCCAATTGCTTCCTGTTCATTTGTCATCTGTACTGCATTTCTGACTCAGAAGTGTTAGTGAGATGATTTGTAGCCGTCACTAGGCGGGTGACCTGCCGATAGCCTCACAGTTGTGATGCTCTTTGAAATCAACTGCATTTTTTTTTTTTGTGACTATGATTTCTGGTCACGTAAAGTACACGAGGGAATGGGGGAGTCATTTCATACCTAATGATATGTTTGATCTATTTCACAGTGTGGAATGAAACAAGAACATCCATGTCTCTAAGCACCACCCTGATGCAAATATGGTCAGGCAGCCCTGTTATCAACCTGTCTCCTTGGTTTCATAAACCTGAGTGTAGGTTATGATAAGGAATGCAGATCAGTGACGTAATGTAGCTCAAGAAACCTCACGGTAGATTGAGGTAGAACTCTGAAGCCTATATTCTCTCAATGTCCAAGTCAATTGAACATGATAACAATATTGATATACTGTATATGATAACAAATTATTCTGCACAGACCAAAGCTAGGCCGTGCCTACTTCCTTTTCTAGTCTGTTCTTATCTCTTCCATTACTGCATTGTGTTCTGCTGTGCTCTGCTATGCCACTTCATGTGGGTTGCGTGGTTGTACGCTTTGGATCCTCCTGTCCAGAAACCTGCACGAGAATCATCTTCCCTGAATGTCTTTTTTCACTCTGTCATTCATCAGGATGCTTGAGAGTTTCACAGGGCACTACTTGCATGAGCTCTGCATTCCTTACAGCACTGCAAGTCTTCTTTGAGAAATGAATCAAGGACTGCTAGAATGTTCCGTGCAACCACTGGCACTTGCTAAGCAACTCAGCTGATTACAAAGACAAGTGTGTGTGTGTGTGTGTGTGTGTGTGTGTGTGTGTGTGTGTGTGTGTGTGTGTGTGTGTGTGTGTGTGTGTGTGTGTGTGTGTGCGTGTGTGTGCATTTCAGCCTCATCAGCAAGTACGCGTATGCACGTGTTTTCTGCTGTAATTTCATCTGTCATTTCATAAGGGATGCATATTTGCTACGTGAGTAAAAACCAGTGGAATGTAAGCCACCAGATAGCTGAACTCATCACATTTTCACAACAAATTCCTTTTGTTGCCACATTGATGTTCCCTGTACTAAATAAAAGGGCAACTGTGTGGTTGGCTGGGTGGCTAAAAAAAATGGAGAAGTGAAAAAAGAAAATCTGAGCTCTTAACATCTGCTTCCTCTCCCATGCAGAGTGAAATGATCTCTTGCTGTACTGCGTGACAATTCCGAGAAGCAGACATCAAAAATGTTGTGCACAGTTATAATAATATATATATAATGACAACACACAGTTACACACAGCTACTCCACTAAACAATGGCGGATGCTACTCAAACAACTAGCATTGATATAGCAAACAGAAAAAGTTCCAGACAAATACACAATGTAATCCATCTTGATAAAGCCCCCTGCCAATCTTTTGTCTCATTTTAGACAGAGGATCTTTCCCCTTAAGCCACAGTACTTACAGAGGCTGCAGTGAGGTGTTGCAACATGCCCATTTTACACAATGTGATGACATCCACATTATTCCCTATCATCCCCACCCCCCTTTTTTCATTCTTCACATGTGAATTCTAATTTTCACAAAAGAAGGCAGAGTATAGAATATCAATCAAAGATCAATCCCCAAGAGAATCCCAATGGAAAGTTACAGGAATGGAAAATGTGTGTACCTACGTCAGGAAGGACAGATTGTTCTAGTACAACACCAGGACAATTCTGGGTGAGATGGTACGAGAGAGAGAGAGCCAGCATTGAATTCTGGGAAATATGATGTGAGGTGCCTCAACTGCCGGCCATTAACTCCTAGACACTGGCACCACAAAGGTCACCTGACCCTGCGTGTGTTAAATAATGGTCTGATGCTTTGAATAAATTGGTCAGATGAAGAGGAGGATTGCTTTTGCACGGTGCAAATACAAGCTCACAGCGATACCATGACCCACGACGCAAGAGATTTATTGGGCAGGTTTTTATTTAGTGATAAAGGCTCCAGTGATGGAAGATGACAGCTTATGCTGCAAAAATAAATCACACAGAAAATGGAAGGCTTAAGGTTTAAGGTCCAAATCTCACAAGTGTCATTTTGCATTATTGATCTTTCTCGAGCAGGGACAAAGGAGGGAGATGCTCAGAGCTGTGTAAAAGCTTCAAGCTTTGAAAAAAAAACCTCCCACCTCCATATACAATAGATCATAATTCAGGTGCAATATTTTATTTTTGTTTACAACGGTGTTGAGAGGCTTTCATTCAGCAAATAGGCTGGTTAACAACCAACATAATTCATCCACGAAAGTGTCAATACACTGAGAAATATGTATGGTGTTATTCCCTTCCTGACATTTTTAAAGGTTGTATAAAACGCTAAAAATATCGTTGGACTACTGCATAATGCAACACATTCAGGGTAGCAACGGGAGGGGCGCAGATTATAATTGAAAAGGAAATATAATTGAATTGAATATAATTAAGGCGTAATTTAAAAAGAGGGAAAATGAGATGACTCGAGCAGCAGAACTGAATTCCATCCCGTTCATTTTTTTTATGATTTACTTTTTGTTGTTGTTGCTCCTAATTCGATGATGACTTGAATCGCATTACTGTCATATCACATTACGAGCCTTTATTAACTGCATGACTGATGCATGGTCACTTAAACAATGCCCCTCCCCTCCTCCCAAAAAGGAAATCTGCATGAAATCTCAGGCAAGACAAAAGAAGAGACACTGTCAAAAAAAGACAGTCCATTTTGATATGAATCTCTCTCTCCGTCTCTCTCTCTCCATCTCTCTCTCCTGTCTATCGCTCTCTTTCTCTCTCTCTCTCTCTATCTCTCACTGTCTTTCTCTCTCTCTCTCTCTCTCTCTTTCTCTCTCTGTCTCTTTCTCTCTCTCTGTGCAATGCTCACCACTGTCTTCTATGCATGTGGTTTTGTTGTTGCTCATAGCCATATCTCTTTGGGGCCCTCAGGGGAAGCTCTCACGCTGCTCCACTGCTTTCATCCGTGACACACACATGTCGTTTGTGGGCACAGAAACCACAGCTCTCTGCAGGAAGTCATGGCCAACCAGGGACTAAATAATGCCCCCTTTCCACGCGAGTATATACAATTTATTCCCCCCCTCCCGGGTACTCTTTGAGTCGTTACATCACAGGATATCAGATTTCCCACATAGTGAAGGCCATTCCAAATTCAGCTGCCATTGTCAGTCTGGGAGGGCAAATGTGCGTGTGTGTGTGTGTGTGTGTGTGTTTGTGTGTGTGGCCCCCAAGAAGAATGAGGCGAGGTTCGCCCACCCTCCTACCACAGAGGCGTCCAGACATCACGGGGACACACACATTTGCCAGAGAAAACAAAAAGGCCTCTGTTTACCCATCTGCCGTCCACCTCACATGTGGCACGGCGGCGTTGATGAGCTCCTCTCGTCATGTCACCACTGCCACCTAGGCCGTGTATTTTTAGACGCTCCGCCCATTCCCAGCAGCCCCATTGCCAGCGCCCACGTAATTACTCTCACAGTTTCCCTCGGAAAAACCTCATTAGGCCTGTTTCAACACGGACTCCTTTTACATTTTTGAGGTCTGGGTTGAGCTGAAAACTGAAAAAAACAGTCAAAATGTGAGCGTGATAATTAGTAACTGGAATCTTGCGACAGGCCTCGCTGGCCTGAGCCGACTGCACCGCCTCCATGTCTGCGCTAATGTAACACATCGCCTAATCGCAGTGTGTGTGTCTGTGTGTGTGTGTGTGTGAGCACTGTGTGTGCAGCCCAGCCGTCACACACATGAAAAAACCACAGCAACCAAGATAGCACTCGTCATGTCCGAACGCTTCTCTCCCCCATGTCTAGTCAACCACTACCACTCTACTCTATGCATGTTTTGTAAAGCCAACTCGGTCGAAAGACAGGCACTATGTACATAAACTAGTGTTATTATTATAACTATTATTTGAATAGAGGAACAATTGTTTAAAAACAAGTATTTATCAACCACATTTGTAACTGGACTTTCCCAGCAAATGGTAAATGCCTGTGCCTCCTCTGGCCTATTTCTGGTTGCTGTGCATGGGAACAACAACTGTCCTTGGTGCATGTGTGAGCAGGGGCGTAGCACCAGATTCTGGGCCCTATGCACAGTAGGTTCATAGGCCCCCCCCCCCCCCCAAAAAAAAAAAGAGTGCCACGCCTCCTCCCCCCTGATGGTGAAACTTTGCAAATTGAAGGTAGTTAGGAAATGGCTTCCCTTCCTTGTCTTTTGCTGTAATTTTATTTGTTTTTATGTTGCTTGCCAGTCTGTGAACAATTGTGTCTCTCTCTTCATTAGTTAATTTCTCTGTCCATAGTGCTGGATCTTCTGGCATACACTCCCTGGCGCTGCTCTGACTACTTTCTGACCTCTCTTCATCCCTTTCACTTTTCTCAGAATCTTCTCTGCTATCACTTCCTTCACTTGTGTCATCCTCTACCACATTTTCTCCATCTTCCTGGACAGAACCCTCTACAAGCATGAAGCATCTGATAGATATTACTGTAACAGGCAATTCCAATGTAGCCTAATTTGTGTGACTGAACATGTTTAAAGGTAGAGTATGGGATGTTTTCCTGGAACACTTTTTACTATATTGCTTAAAATCCCCTTCACACCCTGATTGCAACAAAAAAAAGTCACCTTTGGATGGAACAGCCTGTGTTGCTATTTGCTAAACACATTAAGCCTACAGTATAAATAGCTACAATTATGTACTTTCATTTTAAACTGCTCACCTTGCCTCAAGACCACAGTGTCAGAGGATGAGGGGTCTGCATCACTTGCTGCTTCTGAAACTGAGTGCCATGTTTCACAAGTTAACTTTGCTAGCCAACTAATTTGACAGCCTAACCTTATGAACTTATTGAGCCTAGATGTTATGGCCTAACAAATATTAATTTAGCCAAATGTTCTAATTAGTTTAGACCTACTATTGCAATGGTGTGGTAGGCTATGCATAAAAATGAAAGAATACCCGCACACTGTTGCTGCAGCTCCCGTGTATTTTATTGGCACAACGTTTCGACCATTGTTGGTCTTCGTCAGGTGTTCGTCAGGTGTCAGCAGCAACAGTGTGGGTATTCTTTCATTTTTACTGATCTCTTTTTACCCTGCACCTGGATTGGATGTGCGTGCAACACACTCTGCAACTGTGGTAGGCTATGCAAACAAACATGTATTTAGAGTTTACCTCAGATTACAGATAGGGCATGTTATTTCTAATTTTGTGTTATGCCGTTTTTAGCAATGACAATCGCGGTGGTATTGATTCGTTTTATTACCACATCATGAGTTCATTTAATAGGGTGTTTGCTTTCACATTCGGGCTCACCTTTCTTAGGAAAGAAGTCTGTTAGTAGTCGCTTTCCCTCGTCTCTTTTTCTCTCTCTTGCCTGCCTTTCTTTTCTTTTCTGAAACCCGGATTTAACGTTCTTTTACATCTTCAATGCGCACCGTTGCCTCAGCCGAATGAACGTTAACATTCGTCAAATGCGCCTATAGGTAAAAAGCCCACTGAAGGCGGACTAAACCATTTTGTGCGTGAGCCGGGGGGGTGAGGGTCTCCAGACATTATATGTAGACTAGGACACACAATTCAATCCATCATTCAACCAATTTATTTACCCAAAAGATTAAAATTATATTAGTTAGCAAGAAAATTTGGACCTTTAAATGATATTAATATTTAAAGGAAAAATAAAATTCCACACTCCTCAAGGGCCCTCCCCCACATGGGGCCCTGGTAACTCAGTCCCCTTTATCCCCCCCCTACGACGCCACTGTGTGTGAGACACAAGCTTAAGTGCTCTCTCTCTTGGCGGTGGGAGGAAGATGTTTTTTACTTTCCAGCAGGGCAAATTCCCCCAGGTCACCCTGATAAACAACAGGCCTAAACCATTCGAGGTCACACAGAATGACTGCCCAGCGCTTCTACACTCACTGTTTATTAAACACTGAACTGCTCATCGGCACATCTCGCAACGGTGCCTTGACCATGGACAATCACCCCTTTTCTGTTGTTTGAAATCCCATCACAGTTTATTTTAAGTCTTAGGCTCTTTTTGTGCCTGTTCCCAGGTGGCCTATCTATTTTACAGTTTAGCTTTATCGGGTGTGTCTCGTATCCTGAGCGGAAAAACAGCTGCCTGAGATCTGGGTCACACTGCCCTAGCCTGTCCTGCCTGCCTTTTCAAAGGACTGGACACAGAAAGTTAGAGAAAGAGAGAGAGAGAGAGAAAGAGAGAGAGACAGAGAGAGAGAGAGAAAGAGAGAGAGAAAGAAAGAGAGAGAAAGAAAGAGAGAGAGAAAGAGAGAGACAGAGTGAGAGAGAGAGAGAAAGAGAGAGAGAGAGAAAAAGAGAGAGACAGAGAGAGAGAGAGAGAGAGAGACAGAGCAGGCAAAATCCATCTCGCCCTCGGTAAGCCCTTATAAAAAAATAAATACAGAAGACCCTCTGTCAGACATTTTCTCACCGATTAAATCAGTTTCTGTTTTCACTGTGAAAAAACCTGCACTGGTGTCCTTGTTGCTAAGCCATTTTCCAGATTTGTGATTGTTTGAGCTGTGCAACACCGCATGTTATTTTTTATAGGAATCCCAGACATCCTTGAGGCTTCTTTATAGTGACAGTAAATGCAGGTTGGATATTGGAGCCTAACCTCCACATCACTCTGGGAGGATTTCAGCCTTGTGTGTGTGTGTGTGTGTGTGTGTGTGTGTGTGTGTGTGTGTGTGTGTGTGTGTGTGTGTGTGTGTGTGTGTGTGAAATTGCTGCTTAAAGCTGTTTCTCACTCACTGGACGAGTCCTGTAAAGCAGGATCAGGGTAATATGATTCGGGTTGCAGCCCGAGTTAAGGGCATTGTGCGTAAGGACCTCAGCCTTGAATTTCTCCTGAGCAGCTGGCTTGTTTTTCCTGCTATAGGCAAGTCCTCTACGAGTCCTACAGAAAACAGCATAGAGTTGAAAAATAATATCAACAGTGAAAATATATTGACTGAAATGTCTTTAAGCTAACTGCTGCAATTGGTGTTTAGGTTAGCTTTGACTATATATGTTTATTGTGCATTTACATTTACCAGTGCTAAAAAGAGTTATCATTGCGAGCTGTCCTTGTCTCTTTCAAATGAAAATAAATGACACAAAGAGTGGTTGGTTATGGAGCAGGGCTGGCTGCCCAATCACATAACACTCATCAAGCCCTTTTTAATAGCAACCACTATGGGTAAATGTTTAAAACGAAGAAAGCGTTGTGAAGAATCTGTGGTTAGCACATTTCCCGGACAACTGGCTTTGTGAACGCCATGAACAATATTTTTTTTTCTCTCTTCTGCGGTAAATGTTTAGAGGACACTCTCTCTGTTTCATAAACAGTTTACGCAAACCCGCTATGGACAAACAACCCCCCCCCCCCCCCCCCCCAGTCTAAGAATGTGGTTTGAATTTCTACAAAAGCCATTGATGTCCATGTTAAGCCATTACTAGTGTGAAGAAATATGAAAGGCTGAAAGCCTCGGGGATCGTATTGACAGGGGACCGGCAGGTAATGGGCAGGCCGAAACAGGTTTATAGAATAATAAAATGCACATTAGCTCGACTGTGTCGCCTGACCCCGAGAAGAGTTACAGCCCCTCTTTGATTCATACCAAAAAAAAAAGACTTCCCGTGAATGGCTTGGCTTACCAGAAGTGACGTCAACAGGTTTATGGTTTCAATAAAACCTGACTGTCGTCCCTCTCTCTCCCGACACAATACCCCCTCTGCCTCCCAGCAGCCTTTTCAAACAGAGGAATGCTGACGGTTTGCCAGTAAAAAAAGAGAGGACTTCAAGAGCGCCACGGCCTGATGAGAAACTGGTCTCAACTTGGCCCCCGAGAGGCGCTAGTATGCGGAGGTCACAGGTTACAAAATACCCACAGACCAACTGCACTTGCTTATCATCATAACAAGCCACCCAGGAGACTTTGTTATTGTTCCTCTGGATGTCTATAGCCAGTAACAGGAACCATATGGCACTCATGTAGGGGAACCATTGAGGAGATCAAAGGCTAGAGGCTCCTTGACGGGGTTTATCTCCCATCTGCTTAATTGTGGTGATAATGCGGTTGGAAGTGGAGGCATATCTTTTGAAATCCACCGTTTGTTTATTTACCCAACAACAAAATTGCACACTCGAGCACAGAGAGTTCATTTCCACCATCGTAGATCGTTGCCACAAGACTAGGGGTTGAAAAGGAAGAGGAATATTTCCAGTTTAGTTGCTCAGGAAAAACCTGATATTAAATATGTGGTTCTCATGAATACATAAGCACACCCTATAGCAGGCTCTTCCTGAGGCCTAGCAGTATGCAAGAAACCATACCCTTTCAAATTGTCTGAATTATACGATCACATGCCAATACCACATTGTCATGCATGACATTTACAAAACTGACACCCGTTATCATATTCCGTCTCAAGCTTTTCAGAAGCAACTCCCTATAGACCTGACCATAACCAAGCCTGTCTGTGCTTTTCCAACTGTTTGGTAGATATTGCATTTCTGCAGTTGGGTGACACAGCCCTGACACATTGTTAGAGGCGTCGTGCTTCTTCCATACAATACCAGAAACTAGAGATGTGGCGAGAAAGACCTGGTCATCTTCTTTCTTATTTAAGAGCTTCTCACTTCCCTTTGGCCTAATTTACTGAACAGTCAACGAGACTCCCTAATGGCCCCTCTTTCCTTACTCCTGTGATCAGAAACTCAATCCTACATTCAAGTCACGTTTCAAATTGAGGTCATATTAATCTGTCCCCCCCTGTCTCTTTCAGTCAAATCATAATCCAATCCAAAACTAACCTTTTGAAACTTCATAAGCTTAATTCCTCACCAAAGCCTATAAACTTCAGTGAAGGCCAGGGGGGGTATTGAAATCGAAGCGTTTCTATAAAGCACTATCCTAAATCAATGTAGCCTCACTGTTAGCATAAAGGGGCTTTTCTTTTAAAAGGGATATGAACACCACCTGAATGATTATTTTTCTAAAGCTTGTTTTAAATTCGACTGCCTCTAACATTGAAATATAATCCTGATTACATTTTCAGCTGAAAGTTTAACTTTTCTAGTTTGTGTTTATCTTTTAATCCACGGGTGAGAAAACAGGCTTTGACAGTGACTCGAAACACAAGCAGCAGGAGTCCTCTTTGTCTGGCTCTAACAACTCGAAATGCTTGCTGACAGGCCAATACTCCAAAAATGTACATCTGTCACCACAAAGTGAAATGGCATAAAAACACTGCTTTTCACGTCCATTATTTTTTAGACTCTTTTTCCACACAGCTCATATGGATTGTTTTCGATTACTTGAGGGAGAACAATTGAACTAGACTTCTTCAATCACTCTGCCACCCATGATGAAATCAGACTAAGAGTAGAAAAGGAGACAAAGAGAGAACTAAATGACTAAATGTTTAAAATGCCCAACGAAAGACAGGCATCCAAAAGGAAAAGATGGCTTTTTTTGAGACCTGCTGTTAAGCTTTATAGATACTTACTGGCATTAGTCTCTGATCCGCAGGTATTATATCCTCTGCATGGATACATAAGCACATACATAAACTGATTAGAAAGGTTCAGAGATGTATGACACACCTATTTACCTTTGTGTGCATATGCACACATTTATATGCAGATTTGGTGTATATGTATAGGATGTATGTATACACGTGTGTGCGTTATAGGTGCTGTATATGCACATTTATGTATGTAGACTTTTGAGGGTAAGTGCTTGTACATACAGGGTCTGTGTACTTATTCATTCTTCCTATTTTCCTTGCTCTCTCTCTCTCTCTGATATATGTGTGTGTGTGTGTGTGTGTGTGTGTGTGTGTGTGTGTGTGTGTGTACCACATTTTCAAGTGCCCTAGCCTTTTAAGAGTCCTGCAGAGGAGATGTCAGTCCCATTAACACTCTCTCACTCATTACCTCCACTTAGCAGAGACTGGGCCAGCTGTGTCCTCTTCCTCCTTGTCATTCTGATTGTTGAAATAAGAATAAGCCTGCCGTTCATTATGAGACTGGAACAAAAGCACTAAGACTAAGGCGTCTTAATGCCATATTCCGCTTGAATCAACTATTTTTTTTATAAACCCACATCAGCAAGCGTGTTGGCTTCATGGCCAGATCAGATTAGAATGGGCCAAATGTGACTGGACTCTCCATAAAGAAAAGGAGGGCCTTGATGTTGCCTGGTGTGCACTGCTCGCAGAGGTGAAGAAGCTTGCCGCTGGTGAGAGTCACAGGGATTATGCTGGTTCACAGAATGGGAAAATCAAACACCATCATTTCAAAGTCAGTGAGGCAACAAGACTGCTACCTCCCCCTGTTGGTCATCTCTGAGAATGACAGGTCTAAATTAGATGGTTTACTATTTTTTTTAAACATCTCACTGATCAAACTGTACTTAATCCAGAATAAAAAGTAGTAGTTTGCCTGAAACAGTGAAGTAATGCTGTTATAAAGCGTAACCATAGACTGTTCTTCAGAAAGAACAATTAAGAGTAGATTCAAACATAAATGCACTTGCACTAAAGAATGGCAATATTGCTTTCTTTGCCTTTTGAAGTTCTTGGGATATGTGTCAAGGATCCAAGCTTCGTAATGAAGCTGAAAATATTATCACTGTGTGATTACTGTAACGCTGTGACAGATGACGTTGACCTGTCACCCATTGGGTGAAGGCAGTGATGACGGTATGAGAAACAGCACGGGGCACAATCATAAGTAACAAGAGCAATCCGAGATTTCTGACCTCCAGCACAAATCCGGATCCAGAATTCGGATCATCCTGAAATCTTGTCCACAGACAGACAAACAGACGGACAAATAAATTAACGGACCCGATCGCATAACCTCCTTGCTGGAGGTAATAATAATTTTTGGTGCCTCCTCGCTGGAAGGTAGATTAATTCCTGGTGTCTAGTCTATGATCTCCACTTTACAACTTTCATGAAAACTGAAAAACAATGCATAGCCATTTTGTACAAATTTTAAGAACTAAAAGTAAGATAGCTGAATACGGTCGTATAATACTTTATTTCATCATCTTAAGAGCAAAATAAACTAGACGTAGCGCAAAGCGTTACAAAATATGAACTGTTCAGTAGGTATTTTTACCCAGAATGAGTCATGGTTGACAGTGTGTTTGTGTGTTTTTATGTGTTTTGTGTGTGTGGTTTGTGTTTCATTTTTATGTATTAAAGGAATAATTTGTGATAGATTTTGATGATTTGGTTATGTAACGTTTTGTGTACTACTTTTTTGTGGATTGATTTGGTATATTTTTCTTTTGCGATGTAGTTTGTTAAAACAGGTCACATAAAGAGGTGTGTAAACAAAGTGAAGTTTCCAACCACCAACAGGTGGCGTTATAGGTGACATCAGTCAGGCCATATGTACAGGCATATGTACGGGTTCGGGCCAGCGTACACCCTAAGACGTTTTCTCTGGATCAAACAATGGGCCTCATTCTCGACCTTTTTCTGTAATTCTTCAGAAATGTTTCTTACACGACTTCGCAAAAACAACGTAAGAGAAACGCTTCCCCTGCATTCCCGCACGCTTGAAAATGTGTTCATAAGCAGCCGAAGTCTTCTCAGCTGGGTTACTTCCGATTAGCTTCTTAGATTGATGCGCGTTCTCGTGAAAGTGGATTTGCATACATACACGCCCTGCCAGCTCCTTATTAGGAGACGCAATTTTAGAAACGTGTGCTGTCGCAATCTCCCAAATCCACCTCGTAACAGGTGTTCATTAATAAGGTGGAGATATTGTATAACGTTGAACGTCCGAAGTCCGTAAAACACATTTAAGTAGTCACTTTCTTTTTTTTTAATCGAAAAATAGGCACCATAGGTGTGAAGACCGGTCCCAAGTACCAGTATAAATTGTAGTCCGTCCTGTCCTTCGAAATGGCCACCATAGGGGTGAAGACTGGCCACCAGTAGTAGTATAAATTGCAATAAATGTATGCCTTAATTCTTAGAGATTGAGCTTAGTGTTTATTTATTTATTCACTTACATTTGCAGTGTTCATGTCATTCACAATCAGTCTCTTAGCAGACGCGGCCTTTGTCCAAAGTGACGTACAAGGGAGAGAACAGTCAAGCTACGAGCCATATAGACCTAGTGTAACAATAAACACTACCTCGTATATTTATGACTATAAATGTGAAACGTAATTGTTAATGATACAAATATTCTCGTATTTATTATTATCATAATTATTTTAATCCGAGGATGTCTGTAGAGTTGACGTGAACGCAATCACCAACGGGTTCTCACAAATTCGCCCGTTAACCCTTTTACTGTAATACGGAGTTTTTTCAAATGTCATTCCTCAACGCGATTCCTCAAATAACCACAAGATGGCCCGTGGAATCCCATTTGAGAAGATTCCGGTAGAGTTACGACTGCTATTTCGAGTTCTGAAAGTTGTCTGAAGTTCAGAAGAAAGCACAGAAGAAAAAAATAACGAGAATGCAAATGTTTTCATAAATGTTTCCGAAGTGGAGTTCCTTCTGAAATCCTTCGGAAAGTCTTCCCCAACTGCTGTCGAGAATGAGGCCCAATGTTCGCAAGAGTTATAAGAGACTTTGTGTTTTGTGGCAAGCACTGGCAAGTTGGCAAAGTTTGAGGGTCTGCCACATCCACACCTTCCGACTAATGAGAAAATCCAATATAACTTTTAGTCACCCATGGCTGAAGAGTAACCTGATCACATTTCAAGGCGTTACCATTAAATTTGTCGGAGGAGTTCGATCAGATGCGAGGTGTGCAAACGCCGTCAAAACGCATCTTCCACTCAAAATGGCCAATTTCCTGTGGACCTGCCACCATGGCGTCAAGAGACTTTTTGGTGCATCCAAGCATGATGAAGACGTGTACCGAATTCCGTCAAGCTACGCCAAAATAACCCCAATGCACAGGGTTTTTTGCAATGTTCTAGGGGGCGCTACAGAGCCATTTTGCTCCATCCATGAACAAAAACTCTACCGAAGATGGACGGTTACAGGCTTGATGTCCCTGGCAAATTTGGTAATTTTTCGAGCACTTTGACATATATGCGATTGAGTTATAAGAGACTTTGTGTTTTGTGGCAAGCACTAACAAGTTGGCAAAGTTTGAGGGTCTGCCACGCCCACACCTTCCGACTAATGAGAAAATCCAATATAACTTTTAGTCGCCCATGGCTGAAGAGTAGCTGGACCATCAAGGCGTTACCATTAAAGCTGTCGGAGGAGTTCGATCAGATGTGAAGTGTGCAAACGCCTTCAAAACGCATCTTCCACTTAAAATGGCCGACTTCCTGTGGACCTGCCAAGGCCCTACGGTTCTCGGGATATTCGAAGAAAACTGTGTCGCGCCACCTACAGGACAGTTGGTGCATAATCATATAAATCAATGTATTGCATGCCCCCCCTGTGAACGGAATTCCACGAAACTTAACGTGCAGTCAGAAGGTGTGATAATGATCCCACACCTCCGATTTCGGGCAGTTCTGACCTTGTCAACTTACAATTAAAATGTTTAACAACACTCCATTTTTGCTTTTTCATTTGTAACTAGGTGGCGCTATACATGAAATAAGTGGTAGAGGAATGGTTGACGTGGCCTCTTAAGACCAACAAAAAATGTGGTCCTCCTAAGCCCTATGGTTTTCGACTTATTCTCAGAAAACTGAATCGCCCCACCCTCTCTAAAACGGGTCCAGTCCGACGGGGGTGCAACGGATCAAAACGAAACTCAGTGGTTCCACGCTCATCTAGTGGGGCTACATGCCCACCAAATGTCGTGCACCTCGGTGTTTCAGTGTCCCGGGAATCGTTGACAGAAAATCGACAAACAGAAAAAAAAAGAAAAAAAAACTGGAAAAAAACTCGACTAAACCTATAATTATGTCTTACCGGTCTGATACAAGGCAATGAATGCTGGGGGGAAGGTGCAGAATGTTACTTCTTCTGTTTACTCTTTCAAAAAACTTACTAACAAAAACAAATAAGCCAATCATTTAGAGATACAGTGATGTATGCCTAGATTTGCAATCCAGAGTACTTCTTAAGAACTGTTCTTGAACAGTCAACATACCAATGAGTCCGAAGAGAGTCTGCCCCTGCATTGTGAAGAGTCTCAGCTAGAGGAAGTGTTGTGTTTGCAGTGTTGTGCATGAACACGTTCAAACGAACGCGTTCATTGAACACGTTCATTTTTACGAGAACGATGAACTGAACGCAACTTAATTAGAAAAAATGAATTTGAACGGTGAACACGTTCATATTATCTGGGTCCGGTGCAACTGAGGTCTAGCTAAAACGTTACGGAATGTTTTCCTTCTACTGAGGAAAGACGCAGTCTAAATCGAATGCTTGCAACCTGTCATAGCCCAGTACCTGCTAAAAAGGCCATAGTTATTATTGCCAAGACAGAGCATGTTTCGGTAAATGACCATATTTGGTAATTGCGTTGGTCATGTGATAGTGTTTTGATTTCTCTTCACGGTTTATTTAGATGGAGTGGCAGTTAACTTCGGGAATATTTTCACATAATTGAACGTTGTACTTTGTTGAAGTTGTGTGCGTCCATGTAGCCTATATGTAAGTTTGACTTTGTAGCCTACCTTGTCATTATGTGTTTGTTATAGTTTAGCTTGCTCATAATTGTTACGGGCACTGTCACTTAATTAATCCAGCATGATGGTTGTGTTTGTGAACTGGCTTAGCATGAACTGGCTTAGTATAAACTGCTAATGTACAAATTAAATGTTACAGGGTTTACCTTTACTAACTTTTGAGCAGCCTTTCATTAAGTGTAAATGCTGTTGTATATCTTAGATTAAGCCAGTCGCATATCATTGCTTAAGAAGTTGCATTCTTACTGTTAGTTCCCTGTATAATTCATTATTTAAATGGTACAACAGGGCTGTGTATCTGATAAAGTTTCAGACAGTAAAAATCGTACCTTTCTGTGCAAACTATGTCCTCCTGGAAAATTAGCAATTATTTAAAAAAATGAAAATGAACTGAACTATGAACGAGTTCAGAATTTAAATGGTGAATTCATATTTACTTGTATGAACTGAACTTTGAACTAGTTCATGAGAGGTGTGAACGTGCACAACACTGTGTGTTTGTTTATATGGGCAAGGGACAAGCCTCAGGTCAGACTCCCATAAAATGGACTGGTGACAAACTCCTTTCGCCGTTTTTTTAACAGACCTCCTGGAAACCACCAGGATCCTGTTGTAGATAAGATGAGATGAGACGTTGTGTGTTAATTCCCACCAGAAAGACAGATAAAGAAATAAAAATACAAATATGAATAAACACAAAAAATACACAACAAAGAATGATAGTGTGCACTAAACAGGTTCATGTATTTGCAGTGTCCAAATATACATGTAGTGCAAAATGCCATGATAAGGGCAAATAAACTAATTATCACAGGTTCATGTATTTAAAGTGTTTGAAGTGTCCAAAGTGTATGTAATTGAAGTTGTATAGTGTCCTGTTGAGGTGCAAAAAAGAGAGACGCCACAAGAGCTGTCGCCACAAAGTGCCTGAATCACCTGAGTTTAAAGGTGCTCCTCATCTGTTTCAGCTTATAATAGAGGAGATGGGAGAGGTTGCCCCGTATGATCTGGATTTTATCCCTCATTCCCCTCTCCACCACTGCCTCCACACTGTCCCATTTCAGTCCAACAAAGCTTTCCTCACCAGCTTGTTAAGTCTGTTAGTCTCCCAAGCCTTGATGCCGCCTCCCCAGCAAACCACGGCAAGTAATACTGTGCTGGCTTGTCACAACTTGGGACCTCTGGGCCTCTAAAGGCCGCCAACTAGAGAGGCTTGTGGATTTCCACCTTTTGAAAATAAAAGAATCTAGTTAGAAACGACATCTCGCACTTAGGTCCTCTCTAACACACTTGGCTGACCACTGGTTCCCAAAACCAGCGACTCAGGTCCCATCCCCGAGAGAAGCCTGACATAGCTACCACCGACTGGTACACCATCTGTAGTTGTCTGCTGCACACGTTGAAGGACCTGATACAAAGAAAGAACATTCTAGAAACTTCTAAAACATTCTGCTCTGGCCTTTCCCTGATGTTGTCTATCCAGTCCAGTTTATTGTTTATGTACACTCCCAGGAACCTGTACGAGTTCACCATCTCTATTTCCTCCCACTAGATGGTAATAGGGATTGGGGTCTTATCGCCCGTCAGAAATCCACAACCAGCTCCTTGGGCTAATCGATGTTTAACTGGAAGTGGATCTCTCCCCGCACCATTTGGTGAAGCTGTCAACCACTCCTCTGTACAACTCCCTCTCATCCTCGCTGATGCACCCCACAATGATGGAATTTCTGGAGGTTGAACGTTCCAATGTTAAAGCTGAAATCAGAGATTTAGATAGCGATAAGAGGTTAAAGAAGGGGAACCGATTGTCCATCACCCTACATTGTGAGATCACTGAGGATAAAGTCCTTCTGAGGTCATTCATAGTTTACCCTTAAAATGGCCTAGATATACTTACTATAACGAATTGGGGACATTGGGCCTCATTCTCGACAGCAGTTGAGAAGACTTTCTTTCTGAACTCCACCTCGGTGGATTTAGGAAAACATTTGCCATTCTCGATAGTTTTCTCATCTGGGATTTCTTCTGAACTCTAGAAGACTTTCAGAACGTGAAATAGCAGTCGTAACTCTGCCGGAATCTTCTGAAATGCCATTCCTCAAATACCACAAGATGGCCGACGGGGCCAACTCTTCAGAGAGCACCTCCCTTCCTAACTGACAGTTCGATTAGCGCTTGACTTCCAATTACAGCAGTTGCTGTTTTTCTATTGCTTATGTAAAGTAGTATTTATTCTTACACTAGGTCTCTATTGCTCGTAGCTTGACGGTTCTCTCCCTTGTCCGTCGCTTTGGACAAAGGCATCTGCTAAATGATTGAATGTGAATGTAAATGTACAAGAACATTGCAAATGTAAGTGAATAAATAAATAAACACTAAACCCAATTGTGTTTAAATAGCCATAGTAGAATAGAATGGACACATTTACATCCTGCAGTACCATGTCTGCACCGGTTAAGTTAAATCTTCGTTTTTTGCTTACTTTCCGCTTAGACATGACTCGCCTTACGAGGTGCTTTCGTGTGGATTCGGGAGATTCCGACAGCAAACGTTTCTACGGTTGTGGGCCCTAATAAGGAGCTGGCGGGGCGTGTATGTATGCAAATCCACTTTCACGAGAATGCGCATCAATTTAAGAAACTGATCCGTAGGAAAACAGCTGAGAAGTCTTCGGCTGCTTATGAACGCATTTTCAAGCGTGCGGGAATGCGGCGGAAGCGTTTCCCTTACGTTGTTTTACAAAGTCGCGTTAGTAACATTTCACAAGAATTTCACAAAATGAACAATAATGAGGCCCATTCTGTTTTCTAAGCCTTTCAACTTTTTTCAGAGCTGTAATACTCCAAAGGTCCTTTCAGTTTGATTTTGTGATATACATGTGTAGGCTTTGGGTCACTTTATTTGGATGGTCCCCAAAAGGCTATTTACCAAACAAGGTAAGGGTTGGTTAAAGGTTAAAGTTAGGGTTTCGGTTAACGTGTTGTTCAGTGGACATGATTACAACTTGAAGACTGGAGACTTTTTGTGACACAGCTGAACAGCTTTTTAAAATTGAGCAATAAAGTGTAGGGTAAGGCCAATGTTATACTATACTGTTATATAAGTACGCAAGGGTTTGCTAGGGTCCCAGTCATAAGAGGGTGTAAAAAAAATGGCAAAATATTTGAGGGAAAGCAGATGTCCGCACATAGCCAAGCGTACTCCCTCTGATGACTAAATGTACGCCACACAGACCCTATATTACACAACTATGACAGTTCATTTATTGTGGCATCAAAGATAAACGCTAACATGACACATAATACAGCTTTCGCTTTTTTGCTTTGTAGTAGGTGACCACATGACAGGAACTCCTGTAAATCAGGTAGTTTCTGAGATCTTATCTGGTTTTCTCTAAAGTGTATGACGTGGCGCATGTTCTCCTTGTAAATCAGATCGTTTCTGAGGTCTTATCTGGTTTTCTCTAAAGTTTATGACGTGGCGCATGTTCACCTTGTAAATCAGATGGTTACTGAGTCTTATCTAGTTCACTGCAAAAAAGTGTCGTGTCTTATTCTAAGAGTTCTCAAGAAACTTCTCAAGGCAAATAGGTATGAATATACTGAACAGTTTAATTCAGAGGAGATAACTACTGCTGAGCTGGTCCATGGAGCATCTCAAAGACTCTAAGCATATTGCAAGAGCAATCCAGTAGAAAACCTAACCAACAAGTCCCCGTGCCCACTTTTATATTGACAGGCATGAAAACGGGTCAGGGGTGAAAAAGGTGAGGAGGATATTACCCCTCTAGGGGGGGGTCCGGGGGCGTGCCCCCCCTGTAAGTAAAATTTAAATATTCCATATTTTAAAGCGTCAACCTGATGAAGTTTGAGATGCTTTTTTCCAACCTGGGGAGAGCTGGAGAAACTTAGCTTCCGCCATGAGTCAAAAATTATTTTGGCCTCCTTACTTAGTATTATGCAAGCCATTTCATGCCAGCCTGTCACTGGGTCTATCATTTACATATGAGGCACAATGTGGTGAGGGCACCACAAATAGCTTAATGCATAGCCCCCACGAGAGATGCCGTAACTTAACTTGTCTACTCTTCCATCAGGATTGACAGCCAATACAATGTTATGTAATTCAGATTTCAATACATTTTATTGGCAAGGCCCTTCGCGTGAATATTTTCATGCACTCGCATCATCCAGTTATTCAACATAATAAATCAGCGGCGAAAAAAAACAATACAATCATATATTCTTTAGAAGTACTAAATGATGGAAAATGTAAAGATCTCTTTTCATGTATGGAAAATATGTTTCTATTGTTTTTTTCGCCGCTGATTTATTATGTTGAATAACTGGATATATATATTTAAATATATGTTAAGCTCCTATCCCAGTGGCATTTGCTCTTGACTAGGGATGCACGATATTGAATTTTAGCCGATATCCGATATGCCGATATTTACAAGCTCATTTTGGCCGATTGCCGATGCCGATACCGATATATACACCTCAGCTTTTTAATTATTGAAAAGTCTCTCCTGTACTAGAATTAATCTGTTATTATGCTAGGGTATTGCTGTAAATACAGGACATTACAGACTTGATGTGTATCAATTTAGAAATAGACATTCACTCATGAAACTGAAATGGTTTCAAATATGGCAGATTTATTTATATTTTCACGTCACAATTTTCATATTTGAACAGTACATCCTTGAACTTGAACAACTACACTCTGGAAATGCAGCTTGGCTTACTTGGCAAGCTAACGTTGGTTAACTGACTTACAGTTTAATAACGTCCCTTCTAGGATTTCTAGACTAATCTATGTAACGTTATTGCCAAGTTAGCTGTTTAAATTCCACATATGGAAAAATAAGCCATGTAGATCGCGTGGGCTCGTGACATAACGTTTCACATCGGGTCAAATGAGGCATCATCAACTTCTCTGGTGTCACGTCGCATGCTTGGCTAACTTTGCAAGCTAACCTTGGTTGACTGACTTACAGTTTAACAATGTCCATTCTAGGATTTCTAGACTAATCTATGTATTATTGCCAAGTTAGCTGTATAAATTCCATAAATGCAAAAGTGAGCCATGTACAGATGGCGTTGGCTTGTGACATAACGTTTCACATCCTGTGAAATGAGGTATCATCAACTTCTCTGGTGTCACGTAGCATGCTTGGCTAACTTTGCAAGCTAACCTTGGTTAACTGATTTACAGTTTAGTAACGTCCCTTCTAGGATTTCTAGACTAAGCTATGAAACGTTATTGCCAAGTTAGCTGTATAAATTCCATAAATGCAAAAGTGAGCCATGTACAGATAGCGTGGGCTTGAGACATAACGTTTCACATCCCGTGAAATGAGGTATCATCAACTTCTCTGGTGTCACGTAGCATGCAAGCTAACAAGCTAGTGTTGTCTAACTAACTCCGTGACTTATTAACGTCAATTAGCGCGACAGGTAATGTTGTAAAGCGTGGCACGCGGGTGGTCTGCATCTATGCATGCAACCTACATTATGGCCAAGCTGCATCTCCTCCTCCTTCTCCTGAAAAGTTTTCTGACAAATAGGCATTTTGTCATCATCCTCTGATACTGTGAAGTAGGATACTGCCACACAGCCGACGCTCATAAACATTTGCTTTGCGTGCGCATAATTTACACGTCACCTTATCGGCCAGGTACATCGGCAGAAATTGTTCATATCTGCAGATACCGATAATTAAGTTTTTAAGCCGATAACTGCCGATACCGATGTCTTGCCGATAATATCGTGCATCCCTACTCTTGACTGCTTTGCCTCATAGCTTGGCGACTTGGCCTTTTTGAGCAGAGCATCACTGAAGCCTTCCATGTGACAAGAGTCCCCTTTGCAGCCATGCTCACCTTTCTTGTCACCAAAGTGCTTATCATGTCAGTGCTCAGGGTTGCTCTGTATTGGGTCTTGTTTATGGTAACGAGACTGAAAATGGTCATCTGACGTCATGATTTGTTTTATACCTGCAAAGCTTGTAGGTTGACTGGCTGCAATAGTAGGAATTATTTGCTACGTTAACAGTCTGTAGTCAAACACCTTTGCAATGGTCACTTTGCCCCAACAGAGCGATTCAAAGTTAGAACAGGGAGTCTCCGTGGCGTTCGAGTTAATGTAGCTAAATGATCTTACTCCATCAGTTATTCACACCGTAGCCGTCTCGTAACCAGGCTATTCACATCATATGCTTGCTAACTTTTTCATACTTGTATCTGAAGGTTATACCCCTTGAAATGAATCATCCCGTTAAGTTACCGAACACATGCTTTAACCTTTTATATGCTAACATTACGGTCACACAACAAAAATGCGTCCAGCAGGGATTCCAAAATTGTCCGGGATTTTGCCTCGACGAATATTATTGTTTCTCTGGGTCTTTCACAAATGAGTTATTACGTCTCAACACGTTTTGGAAAGGGTATCACTTACGTTCAACCTTCTTACGCGAGCTCTGTCATTGGTCAAACTTTCCCAGTGTTGACAGATATAATTCATTATACTCCAAATACGATCATTTTGAGCCTTTGATATGATACGCCATTTACAATCTGGCAACACTGAGCACCTTGCCGCCGCCGCCCCCCCCCCCCCCCCCCCCAAAAAACAAAACTCATCGAATCTACACGATTCACGTAGGTCACCTATTTTGTTTTCAAAACGGCGAATTTCGCTGAAAGGTGAGTGATTCTCATGCCTGATTGATCAAATCACCCTTTGCTCTGGTTTCATTTGCGTCATTGGACTCGACCGCACCTAGAGATGGAAAACAACAGGTACCTTACTTGCGTCATGTTTGCCACGTGATTTATCATAAAAGGTGTCTTTGCAATTGGGGTTATAATAACAGGCCCGTCTGCCTCATGATTTCTCGGAAATGCTATCTGCTCACTTGGGTTTATAAGAAAAGGCCTGTCTGCCATAGGATGTCTCTGAAAAGGGGCCTTTTCTGCCTCTGGCAGCCTCTTCATAAGTTATAAAGAGCTATCTCTATTTGTTGAGATGTCCATGTTCCAGTACCAGCCATACACATTATTCAACAGTACAGTAATAAAGAAGATAAAAATACCACAAAAGCTTGGCCCAAATTTACATTTTTTTTCCATCGCTAACGAGCGCTTACCTATGCTTAAAATACTTTTTTAAAACTCTTAACACAGACTTACACCTACAAAGCACAATTGGCCAAATAAATCATTTTCTTCTCAAAAGCACATTTTGTTAACTATATACTAATTCTTCATTTCAAAATAGAAGACATCTTTCTCTGCACACACTAACTTTACCAAAACACTGGACATCTGACTCAAAATGAAATTATTCTTTAAAAGAATAACTCTTGTTTTCACTTCACAAGGAACATGAAGCCAATCAAAGTACACCAGGTTTCAAAATACTGGCTATTGTGGACATTACAAAAACTGCATAGACTTTTATGTTTTAGTTTTACAGGTATTTGCATGCAAAACATGCAATCCACAGTTTTTTACGCCGATTTTTTTGGTTGGGAACTGTATATCCACATGTTATGTTCACATTCAAAAGCATTCCAGTAAAAAGCGAATCATTTTTTTTTCTTTACTGTTTACTACAGGAGGTATAGTAGAAATACTGTTTACAGTATGATACAACAGAAAACGTTTTACAGTATTGTTTAAAGTTAACAAAATATCCATGAACAAAAAAGCAACAGCAAAAAGCCCAGTAAAAAGGGAGAACTAAAAAAAAGCCCAAAATTCCTTTATCTAAACCCTGCGATCTTCAAGTTTTCATCCACATCGCATCTGATGTTATCCAAGGCGTTACACCGCCAAATTTGCTTAACGCACTGGCAGCCAAATTTGCTTGTTTTAAGCAGATTTTGCTTAAAACAAGCAAATTTGGCTGCCAGTGCGTTAAGCAAATTTGGCTTGTTAAGGTTTCTTAAAATAAGTAATATTTGCTTGAAATAGGCAAAAATAACCTTACCAAAGAGCACTAGGTAAGTTCAATTTAGCTAGAAACAAGACCAACTAGATTTTTTTCATCTCAATATAAGAGTAATAACACTAGGTTAGAAAAGCATTTTTGCAGTGTGGGGTTGAGGAAAGGTGAATAGGGTGGAAGAAAGAGACAAATCAGTCTTGGGTGGACCTCAAACCATGCTGTAACTGCTTGTGAGTGATGGAAGGCCACGTTGTCCCAGGTGATAACGAAGGTCCTCCTGTTTTCACCCTCCTGATCCTGCTCTGGAACCAGGCGCTGGTTGAGATCATCAAGAAAAGCAAGGAGGCGCTCGGTGTTGTAAGGTCCAACCTGACATTTGTGGAGGAGTGATACTGCATTTGAAATTGCTGCACACATAGTGATATTTGCCCCTCTCTGTCCAGGAACATCAACTGTGGCCCTTTTTCCAATGACATTTCTTCCACGTCGACGCCTTTTGGCCAGATTAAATACTGCCTCATCCACGTATACGAATTCATGAGGGGCCTGGTTGGCCTCCAATTCCATAACTCTCTGAAACAAAGTTTATGTAAATCATACCATTACAGTACTATATACCATACAGTACTGTAACCTATTACTGAGTAGGTTACCTACTTGAAAAGTGCAAAGCTTATAGAACTGTACATTGAATTGAATATACACACTATACCTGGATATATTGTTGTCATAGCACCTTGACTCGCTCACTGTTCCTCTCAAAGGGAACAGTGTAGAGCTGTTTCATCCGCACTCTGTGTTTGGACAATGTCCGCGTAATGGTTGCGAGGCTGATGCTATTGATATTGTGAAATATCTCTTGGTCCTCCAAAATTCTGCTTTAAATCTCATGCGGTTTAATTGCGTTATTTGCAACAACCATATCTACTATGGCAAGCTCTTGCTGATGATTGAGGAGCTTTCCTCTTCCCCCAGAGGGAGGAAGATGTTGCATTCTTTTGAGGGGAAAAAAAATCAGCATATGCATTACTGTATGGCCTCATTGACATGTCAAGTGAGAATAGAAACAATCCATGTAAAATTCAAACTTACCTGTTGGTTTGTTGAAAGATGCGTATCATTGACGCAACCGTTGACCACCTCAAATTGGGCTGTACTCTTTCACCAGCCTCTCTTAGTGAAAGACCGTGGTTTATCACATGGTCAATGATAGTGGCATGAATTCCATCACTCACTACTGCTCTTGTAGCCCTTAGAATGCCACCACTACGCATTCTTATACCTCTACCTTGCCCTCTCCTTAGGCCTGCTCTTCTCCCTGGACCTGCTCCACTCACTACTCCTGCTCCTCTCACTACTCCTGCTCCTCTCACTTCTCCTGCTCCTCTCACTTCTCCTGCTCCTCTCACTACTCCTGCTCCTCACACTTCTCCTGCACCTCTCACTACTCCTGCTCCTCTCACTTCTCCTGCTCCTCTCACTTCTCCTGCTCCTCTCACTACTCCTGCTCCTCTCACTACTACACCTCTCACTGGGCCTGCTCTTCTCCCTGGGCCCCTTGCTCTAACTCTTCCTCGTCCAGACATCTTTTTCGGTTTCTGTTTCCAAAAACATCACTCCCCAAAGTCCTCCTTTTACTGTATACCTAAGTAATGCCATTGATTCTAAGCCAGACTGGAATCAGCTGTGGTTGACCCAATATACCCAACATACATCAGCTGTGTGTCAATTATTCAATTGTTTGTTTATTATCAGCTGGGATATATTGTTTTAGAACTGATATTACTGTATTACAGAAGGTTTTTATACTGTATCTAAGGTTTGGAATATTGTGTTTGCAATTGTGGGATGTTGTGTGTTAACATTTGTAAACTAGAATGCGTTTCGTAAACGAACTGCAAGAGTGTGCTTGCTCTGTTGCGGCCATCAAGCACAAGCAACTGCAGTGGCCGAGTGCGCATATGTTGTTGAGGGGCCTCACAGACTGATATCTGAGAACAAAATCTGTATAGTACTGTGTTTTCTGTGTTCAGTACAACGTTGAATGCAGCTTGTAGGATGAATCTGCCAGCCTTCCAGTGTAACCATCTGCCATGACACTGAATACACCTTTTTGTTTTCAACCAATATATTTTAGCAAGCAACCAAGCTTAACCATTATATTTTGGCTCCACTGACGTTTAGACATATGAGGGTATCTTTGTTGTTCTGTTTTTGTTTGTTTTTTTGCTTGTTTATTGTGAAAGGGTCTAGTGTGTTACATTTAGCTTGGACAAGTCTTAAAATAGGCTCCAAGTAACATTTTCTCTTATGGGGAGTAATTACTCCTCCAAAGGTCGTGTTAATCAATGAGTCTAGATTTTGAAAATTCTAATTATGTGATGGCACAACACAACTACTATGCCTAGCTGGCCTTAGAGTTAAATCAACCACATATCCTCCATATGAAATGCTGTGAAATGTATCGATGCTTCAAATTTGGTTACATTACTCAGACTGTTAATACTTTTCTTCCTCATCTGACACGTGAAATTACCACGACAAAAACAAAACACACAAAGATGATTGAAAGCTACAATTATTTCTAGAAGGACAAGCTTAGATAAGTATCGTAACGGTATTAATTATTGGAAGGCATGTGTTAACGGGCAAACGTACGCGTTGTCATGTTAAGCCGTTATTTAAACTGAGGATATCCATTGTCAATCCAGCTAGTTTAGCATAATTGATAAGATCCAATGGTATCTAATGCTACCTGGCTAGGTATGCAAACTGTCGGAATCGTTAACTCCACAATGTCATGTCACTTGCATTAATCTGAGAATG
Source organism: Sprattus sprattus (assembly GCF_963457725.1). Lineage (NCBI taxonomy): Eukaryota > Metazoa > Chordata > Actinopteri > Clupeiformes > Clupeidae > Sprattus > Sprattus sprattus. Next base: position 27,622,669 of record NC_137916.1, on the reverse strand, counting down.
GCATGTTAGTAGTACATTTAATATCAGTACAGTGTTTAATTACCGCTGATACTTACATATACGGTCTCCTGCCACCGCCTCCTCTGTAGCCACCTCGTGTATCTCGAACAGAAATAAAGTGTCTTGTTCGCTGACGAAATTTAACTGTGTTTTTGCAAAGCATCTGCCCCAACTTTCTTTTCCCGACATTGACATTTATGTTGTACATAATCCATCCCCATAAACCGGAGATTTCAAGCGTACAGAAACTCTTCTAAGCAGACAAGAGTGCCAATATTGACTAACGAGCTGTAGCCAAGCCCTGGGTGAAGGCTAAATAGCTCGCTAGCTTTATCACTTTATCTTGCTCAGTAGAGTGCTAAGACACAGCAACTATTCACGATTGTATCGTATATCTAGGTTTTCTGTGGTGACTGTTGTCGCATTCAACAGCACAACATATCCCGGGCCTTTTGAACTGTCTGTGGGTTGTGAACGTAAACAACTCGCTAGCTATTACTGGCTAGCACTGTAGCTTGCTCAAGGTAGTAGCTATATAGCTTTGATAATACACAGCCAGTACTACGACTGTATCAACGTGCTGCATTTCACTTAACAGGTCAGTCATTCCCTAAATCTTTAGTAATTGTATATCTAGGTTGTCACATTCAACAGCACAACATATCCCCTAGCGTTTTGAACTTTCTTTGAGTTGTGACCGTAGGTTATGACCGTAATGTTTGCATCAGGCACAAATATGGCGGTGCTTAAAAGACAGTGACATAGCATGATATCCATGAATTCTGAAGAGCTCAAAAGGCGCTGAAAGCTGCGCTTTTTTCTAAAAAAAGAAGTCTAGTGTGAACCCCGCTTTATACAGTTGAATGGAGAGGGACAGAGACAAGAGGTTCCTTGGATTTGGCGCTGGTGGCAGTGAAGCTCAGTGAAGCACAGGTGCAAGCCAGTTTAATGAGCCTATTATGATGTCATAATGGCACAGAGTTCTGCCATGCAAGTCTATGGGGGAAAAAAGGGGATGAAAAAGAGGAATAAAAAAGGAGTGGCAAGGAGTACCGCCACGAAAAGTCATAGCAGGTTGCACCGTTTCGGGCCGGACGTTTCGGTGTTTGAACGGCGTCTCTATCTCAATCGGGCGAGGAGTAGTTAGCTGCAAGAAAAACGGGGAGAATAAATAAACTAGAATGCGTTTCGTGAACGAACTGCAAGAGTGTGCTTGCTCTGTTGCGGCCATCAAGCACAAGCAACTGCAGTGGCCGAGTGTGCATAGAGAGTAGAGGTTCCTGGATTTGGTGCAGGTGTCAGTGAAGCTCAGTGAAGCACAGGTGCAAGCCAGTTTAATGAGCCTATTATGATGTCATAATGCCTCAAAGTTCTGCCATGCAAGTCTATGGAGAAAAAAGGTGATGGAAAAAGAGGAATAAAAAAGGAGTGGCAAGGAGTATCGCCTCTAAAAGTCATAGCAGGTTGCACCGGATCGGGCCGGACGTTTCGGTGTTTGAGCGGCGTCTGTACCTCGAACGGGCGAGGAGTAGTTAGCTGCAAGAAAAACGGGGAGAATAAATAAAGAAAACTTGACAACAACAATACTGTGCTTTCCTTCGGGCAAGCACACTAATAAAGAAAACTTGACAACAACAATACTGTGCTTCCCTTCGGGCAAGCACACTAATAATACAAAAACAATCCGTAATTTTGTTTGGAGGTATAGCTTGTCTTGTCAGCATTATATAAATGTGTTCACTGACTGCATATTGTGTGAAAACAACATGAAATGTGTGAATGGTATGGCCACAAAGGACCGATGTTGTGCTAATCGTGTTTAGAGTTTTGAAAATGTGACTACTGTTTAGAAAAACGCTCGTTAGAGACTGAAAAAAACTGTAAGATACACACACTTAAATCTAGCAAAAAATGACTTAAAAGTAGTGTAATTATCTCTCCATGCAGCAAGATAATTTTACTTGACAAGTTATCTTTAAATAAGATAGCTGTATTCTAGAATTAAGCCGTCTCTGATTAATGTTCATGGCCTGGAAGTAAGTTCATAGATGCTAAATTCTACTTGAAATAAGTCAGGTGCAGATTCTTTTTGTGGAGGGGACTTTCTTTCTACCGTTGGAGACAATCATGAAATTAGTCTTAGACTCATTCAGCACCACTCTCTTGGTGCTGTTTCTTATAGTGTATATTTATTCAGTGCAGTGATTCTTATAGAGTGCATTTATATTTGCTGCTTTATTCCAAATGAAAGGTACATGTTGGTTCATATTTACATCTTTAGTTATTTTCTTTTATTTCATTATTCACCGCCACAAATTCAAATTTCTACATTAATATATCAAGGAAATTGTACAAAATTAAATTTTTCCGGATTGCAAACTTTTTGTTACAATTGTAATTTCAACTCTAAAATCTAGTTTTTTTTACAAGTGTAGCTTTTCTACTGGTCCATACAACACAGGTGCAATATGTAATTGTTGACAGGCTGACAGATATGGATCTGGCAAAGACAACGGTAGAAGCCAAACAAGCATGTAGACCGAAGAGGTAGAGTAATATCAAAAGATTTTACACAAATATAGCAGTTCGCTAATTGTCACATCAAAGATAAACGCTAACATGACACATAATACAGCTTCCGCTTTTTTGCTTTGTAGTAGGTCACCACATGACAGGGACTCCTGTAAATCAGGTAGTTTCTGAGATCTTATCTGGTTTTCTCTAAAGTGTATGACGTGGCGCATGTTCTCCTTGTAAATCAGATCGTTTCTGAGGCCTTATCTGGTTGCTGACATGGCACACTTTCGCCTTATCTTCACAGATATCCAAGAAATCATGTGATGCTCTGTGGTGTAAGCCTATAAAAGCACCACGTCTATGCCCTTGAGTAAACAGGTGGAAGCCACTTACCTGAGGTAAGGAACTCTGAACATTTACCAACAGAAACACAAAGTGGTTATATTCTTCATTTTATTAAAGAAGCTGCTGTAACCCTGAAATGTCTTCTTAACTTTTTCTTTACTGCTTTCGAGAATGAGGTCCATTGTTTTTCCAAGTGTTTTCATAAGAAATCTAAACATCACTGCCTGTTTCACTTGCTCCACAGATCTTTGTCTCCGGAAACAATAATGGGGGGGTGCGAAGGAAAAACCTTTGTGGCCAACGCCTCAGGGGTGCCCATTCGTGTGTACCACAGCAGGCTGACGATGCAGATGGAGGACATGGTGATCGAAAACAAAGTAGAAGCTGGATATAAGAACGGGATATATGCTGGAGCAGGCCGCGAAGAAAAGAAGAAATTCATTCGCAATTCAACTGTCTGCTTCATACACATCATGCATGATGATTACATAAAAATATATGAGGGAGCCGCGATTTTCGCCACTATCTTTTTGGAGACCCCTAATGGAGAATGCGGCCAAACCGTCGTTGAGAATTTCCGCATCCCGTATGACAAGTCCATCATTGTGACAAATAAACCTGGCATCAGGTTCCAAATGGCCGGGGATAACATCTGGCTGTCACAGACTCGCACAATGTATAAGTCGATTTAGATTTTTTTTTTACAATATGTTGGGTGCTATACAAATACAATTAATCAACTTTAAATAATATGAATACCATCAGACATTTTAACTTCCATGTTGTGTTCCAGTCAAACATACCCATTCAGTTTCATTACCATTTAATGAAAATCCTTTCTTTCATCTTAAACTCACAAGGATTCATATTTTAAATGTGTGTTTTTATGATTAAATAGACAGCTCAAATCTCAGCATAACTGGGATGAATACATTATAGATATTTTCTGTATTCAACAATCATAACATTTGTATTTGCACTTGTTGTATCTCAATAAATTGAAAATGCCACATGTGTAGATCTGAAGGCTCCGTCACATCATAATGTTCAGGTCAATGTTCTATGCAATAGAGGAAACGTTGGTAATCGTCCATGGTCATTGCATAATCTAGCGAAAAGCGTGAGGTGGTCAGCGGGGTACTGTTGAGACACAATGTGTCAATGCGGGTCCGCAATAAGCAGGTTAGAAGTCAAAGTTGGACAACAAACAAAGCAAAGTAGTAGATGTACTGAACTTGAACATAGCTGAGCACTGTTATAGCTGGTGCTGTTCCATGGCAGATGGATATGATATGAAGACTCTTGTGACATGGACAATGTGTGTGGTGTTTTGACCTAGAAAGTATTACCTGGTATCGACATATACTGCTAGCCTGGAGACACCAGCCTACGTATTTCCTCCTGATTTGATTGATGGAATGAAATGAGTCACAGGCTGGTAATGGCCAGGCTAATATACTGCAAGCTCTTGAGTCTTTACTTGATCAACCGTCCTCAACTGATATCCCATTTTATTGTAGGGGGGGACAATACATGGTAACATTTCAGAGAGTAATTCCTGGGGGGGAAAAATTGCTTTCACGAAAGCCAGCATAAACTGCTAAAAAAACTGACGAACTGTTCAGTAGGTTTTGGCACAGAATGAATCATGGTTGGCAGTGTGTTTGTGTGTTTTTTTGTGTGTGTAAATTGGTTTGTGTTTCATTTTTATGTATTAAAGGAATTATTTGTGATAGATTTTGATGATTTGGTTATGTAATGTTTTGTGTACTTCTTTTTTGTGGATTTTTTTGGTATATTTTTCTTTTGCAATGTAGTTTGTTAAAACAGGTCACATAAAGTAAAGAAAAGTTGAATTGACCCAAACACAATATGTTGTTTTCAGAATTGTACTATCTATTTTAAACTGTTCACACACCCATCAAAAGCCGATTTTCCCTTAAAATCTCTTATGTTTGGCCAATGGTAAATGTATGTATTGTCATTTGTTGTCAGACCACCTTCAGGCCAGTTGGTGTACAGTCACATAAAAAAAAGATTGTATGGCCCCCCATGGACATTGCATGAAATCGCAGGAAACTTGGCATGCATTCAGAGGGTCTCATAATGATCCACCACTTAAAATTTTGTGCACTTTCGACAATATATGTATAAGATTAAGTGACTGGAGTTGTGAAGAGTGCATAGTTTGAGGGTCTGCCACGCCCACACCCTTCAAACTTTGTAAAAGATACTCATAACTTTTAATTCCCCATTGCTGAAGAGTAACCTGACCACGTTTGAAGGCATTACCATTCAGTGGAGGCTGGTGGTTTTTAAAGTGAGGGAGGAAGGACTGTGCGCCTGGTTGCCATTTCCCTGCTTATTCCGTTGGTGGCATAAGTTTGTGAGATACAAGTTGTTTCAGGGTGTTTTTGTGGACTACAGTACTACAAAATAGCAGGCAGGGATACATTTGATACAAAGCCACCAGTGTGGCACCATTGTACTTTAAAAGCTGGTGGACAGCATGTCTTTGGACTAGACAAGGCCAGAAGAAAAGGATGCAAAGCCACTTAGTCAAATCAGGCCTACTCTTGATTTGAAAAACTACATTCTAAATGTTGGGCCTACCATTTGGCCTTTTTTCCCCCTCAATTACTAAAGCTATTGGTTATTATTCGACTCATTTTCAGCTGCAATTGTTTTGCAAGTGTAATTGTAAAAAATTAAGACACAAGACCAAAAGTGATGCATCATGCTCTGAATCATTCACTAACATCCTTTCCAAAATATTAAACATCAAGTAAAAAAGGCAACAAGTAAGAGAACATTATTTTTCACTAACTACAACATGGGCTGTTAGCCTAACATTGTTTGTGGTAAATGTGGATGTTTCAGAATGTTGGTCAATGTTCATTGATTACTTAGGGGTGGACTGGCTTTGACTACATTTTGTATTAAACAGAAATATATTTTTATGTTTGGCTATGTGTCTGTTTTAGCAGATGCTTTAAGCTTATATTAAACAAATAGACCTATGGAAAAAGAACAAACCCTGAGTAAATTACCTTTGTTCTCTAAAATTGCAAAAACAAAAACTTCCTATAATTGCTGCTCAGATTATTCCAGATTATTACAGCTATCACTCAAAGTAGCCAAGTATGAGGCCAATGCCCAAGTGACAAGTAGGCTAATTAGAAAAGATACGAAACACATCGCGTTCTGAAACATTCATTAACAATTTCCATTCAGAATGTCAGGTGAACGTGAACAGTCAGACTAACAATAGGCGTATGAACGATTTAAACAAAACAGTACAGCCGATTGTTTTACCATTGGGTTTACCATTGGGTTTAGTGACTTGGATTTTTGGAACAGGTTTCCCTGTTGTTTTGATACATTCTCTCTGTAGCTCAATGAATTAAACGGTTTGTTGAATAAAACATGAACAATATCTTCGTTCTCCATTGCACATCCTCTTTATTTGCAATCTTTCTACAACAATCTTTAAGGGTGACGTGTTATCGATATCTTTCTGCAGAATGGTTGAAAAGGGAAACTTCGTTCGGTATTAATGTCTAATCCCCTCCCTTCAACGCCAAATCCGTTGTTTATTGGTTAAGCGCAGGGATTAAAGCAAAAAAAAATCATCTGACTGAAAAAAAAAAAATCGGCCCTCATTTTGGGTCGTGGCTGCATACCGCCTCGATATTTGAACTTCACGTGGTCTATTATCACTTAGGCTACTAGTTCAAAGCTAGGGCATAAAACCAATATTTTTTGCAAGACTTCACCATTCTTGTTAATGGGCTATAAATGACAAAATGATTTACTGAAATCCAGGGGCATTTAACAAAAAAATTGGGGGCACTTTTAGAAACTTGTGAAATAACATTTAACCTTTGTTCAAAATAATAAACACACTTATTTAGGCTTACAGTATATGAATATGAACAATTGTCATCAAATGGCAATAATAAGACTATTAGGCATTAGTCTACAGATTCAAAGTGTTTTCTTAGATTTTTTGAACAAAAACCAAACAGACAACGTAAATTAGACAATCGTATTCTTCTTTCTTTGTGGTTATTAGTTGTTATAGTAACAACAACTAATACAATCTTTTCAAAGGTAAAAAAATGTTTTAAACAACTATTAACAATCGTTTTTGTTTCTTTGTTTTTTAATAATAACAACACATTATATTTATGGATTTTTGTGTTACCTTTATTCAAATACAGATTAGACTAGTTAGCTAGTTTGCAAGCAAGCCTTTGTAGCCAACGTACTATCAGAGATAGCTAACGTTAGCTAACTAACATTAAACTAGCTTAACCTAACTAAATCATTTCTAAAAGTATTATTACTAGTTATCATTCACCGTAGGTGATGCGTGTTGTTTGGCGCTTGGTGACGAAGTACCATGTATTTCTGAACGTTTTCGCTCCCCTTGATGGAGCCAGTAGAAGAATTTACCTGTGCTGGTTTGACAACGATTTGGGCAACTCGTTGTCCACAATTCCGACATGCCTTGAAAACAAAACCGGGTCTTTTTATCAACGTCGTCGTCATCCTCCACCACAAGCCAATCTAGCTTTCATTTTTGACAGTCGCTGGGTGTGTGAATTTTATCTTTTAGAACCTGAGATGGTGACAGAGACTGCGCTGGTCCTCATCTCTCCTCACTCTCGCAGTCACAGGTCTGATTAGGAAGCGCTCCAAATGTGTTTTGTTAGAACGTTTGTTTCTTCACGCAACAGTCAAGGCGAAAATCAAAACATTAAATGGCAACTGACCGGGTCATATAGGCTACAATGTTTTTGACACGTTCATTGAATAAGTATTACTCTCCTAGTAATTTTAGGGGCAAAATTATATTTCTTAGGGGTAGTTTTGCCCTTTGCTCTCGTGTATTTCCGACGCTGAAATGTGCAAATCATATCAGTGTCTCATTTTTGGCCTTATGCGAGCCGAGTTGACGGAAATCCGTCATAGCGACGGAAAACTTTAATCCATGTAAGCGATATAAGCGCAGACTCAGGCTCTAGGGAGGTCTTTCCTTCCATGGGAAATGTAAGTGAATGAGCCCCAGGAGCCGCCAGTATCAGAGACAGATCCCATTGATCTCAATGGAAGCCAAGGGGAGGACGTCCTCCGTGCAGTAATTTCTTGTTACTATAGGGGGTGCTAATGCTATTTTAACTCAGGGAAACAAATTATAATATTCATAGTATTAAATACTGATATCAAACTGCATTTTTAAAGGAGTTTAGTCAGTTCAATTACAAAAATACATTCTCAAAAAGTTTGAGAACGTTCTTCCTCCGTTTTCTCAATGGAAGAGCCTCGTCTGTCCATTAAATCTGTAGGAGGAGTTCAATTACATGCGAGGTGTGGAAACAAAGTGGTTTCCAACCACCAACAGGTGGCGCTATAGGTGATATCAGTCAGGCATATGTACGCGTTCGGGCCGGATCCAGCGTCCACCCTAAGACATTGTCTCTGGATCAAACAATGTACTCAACAGTTATAAGAGACTTTGTGTTTTGTGGCAAGCACTAACAAGTTGGCAAAGTTTGAAGGTCTGCCGTGCCCACACCTTCTGACTAATGAGAAAATCCAATATAACTTTTAGTCGCCCATGGCTGAAAAGTAGCCGGACCACATTTCAAGGCGTTACCATTAAAGATGTCGGAGGAGTTCGATCAGATGAGAGGTGTGCAAACTTTGTCAAAACGCATCTTCCACTCAAAATCGCCGACTTCCTGTGGACCTGCCACCATGGCGTCAGGAGACTTTTTGGTGCGTCCAAGCATGATGAAGACGTGTACCGAATTCCGTCAAGCTACGCCAAAATAACCCCAATGTACAGGTTTTTTTGCAATGTTCTAGGGGCCGCTACAGAGCCATTTTGCTCCATCCATGGACAAAAACTCTACCGAAGACAGACGTTTACAGGCTTGATGTCCCTGGCAAATTTGGTAATTTTTAGAGCACTTTGACATACATGCGATTGAGTTATAACCCTGTAAGCAAAATTACGTCCCCTAGACGTCCTGTAATGGTCTCTCTGAACGTTCTAAAAGCGTAAATGTGTATGGTTCCCGTGACAACTTTAGGACGTTTTGCACGACGTTCCAAGACCGTCCCGAGGACGTTGCGGTGACAACTGGGAAACGTTTTCTATAGGTCCTGGGGACGTTATGCAGGACGTTGCAAGCACCTCCCGAGGGCATTGTGGTTACGTCTGGGGAACGTGCTTCTATAGGTCCTGGGGACGTTCTGCAGGAGGTTGCAAGAACGTCCTGAGGGCATTGTGGTGACATCTGGGAAACGTGTTTTAGACGTCCTGGGTACGTTATTCAAGGATGCAGCGCGGACGTAGCAGGCACGACCGTTTTTGCTGAGCTAAATGAAGAAAATAAAATAATAATAGATCGCGGAGCCGTCATTTTGCTTACAGGGCGCACACACACACACAAGTTCAAGTTCATTTACATTACACATTTCATATGATATGCATAGACACACACACAGACACACACAATTACAAACTTGATTGCGGGCATGGGAATTGAAACGTAAACCTTCCTATTACTAAACCAGATCGCTACCTATTGTACTAACACTGTCTGATTACTATTGTGTCACTTTAACACGTTTATCACAGTGTGAGACAGCCAACAAACTTAGTCTTTTTTTCCGAGGGTTTGAGGAAAAGCATATTGTAGCGATCTCAGTCACTACGCATTGAGGGTTTTCCTTAATTATTCCTTTTTTAATTAGCATCCATGGCACGTCACGGACGTGCGGGCAGGGAGGCAGAATAACTAGCCAAACTAAGAATGATGAAATAAAATAAATATGAATGCTTCTCTACTGATCTGTGCTATAAATGTAATGTCTACATGATTCTAATACAATGCATACATAAGAAGGTCTATCAAGTGTCTTTAGCTTTAACATTGAGCTTTCCACATGCCTTCAAAGATGCTGCAACAGAACGTGAGCTCACTGGTCAAATTGTCTGATTGGAATTTCTTTCAAAATCCCGTCTCGCAAACACAATCTGGATTTGACAACAATCCTAATATTTAGGCCTATAAAGCAAACGTGCACTGCCCTTATTATGTTTTAAAGGAATAGGCTAATCTGTCGTTAGAAAGTTATTTAACAACACGCATATGCTGCATTTTAAATAAAGCGCAAACCCTCGGTTTCAAACGAGGAGCGAACTGAGTGAGAAGGATCCAACATGGCCAAGCAGACTAGCCTTAAAAGCTTTTTTTCAGAGGCCACAACTGATGAGGGTAAACCTTCTGACGAGGATGAACCTATAATACCTGCAGTGTTGCGTCTGAACGCGTTTAATTTTATTATACTGTCTATGCCTGTGCGTTAGCGCCGAAGTTGCGTATCCGAGAGCGGTATTGCAGACAGAGATTTGGAAAAATTAGGCTATAGCTCGCAATCGCAACATATTGAAAATTGGAGCTGTGAACTTAGTTGATGAACAATGAACTGAGCTACTTCATGTAGAAAGCGAACTTTCCAAACACTGAATACATGAAGCCCTAGATGTTCGAACAGCATCACCAGAGAAAAAGCTGAAATGTCGGGCGTTTATGTCGTTATGGAGTGACAAGTTCTCTTGGCTCAGGTGCGAGGTAATTGATAGTCACAGTAACATTTTCTGTTAGCAATGCGAAAAGGCGACGCAAAGGATTCACAAGAGGGTCGAATAATTTAAGAATCTCTGCTCTCATTAAACAGAGCAATGACCATGTTGCGGCGCTCATTTTAACGCCACAGCAGGTTGCGATTAAAGGCCACTTATTGACGGGCATCAGACATTAATGTTTTTGTTTCCCATTGTAGCCCAAACTTAGGAAAATAAACATGTTGCATTCTAAACTACCTGATTATGTTATTATTTAAGCTATGCAGGCCGTCAGTTTTCTTCAATAGGCTAATTTAGAAGCAGAAATAGATATTTGGCCGGCTTATCATTAAAATGTCTCGCAAATGAAAAACATTTTTCTCTAACGGAACCTGTGGTTCAGAGAGGACCATCAGAGGACGTCAAGGGGATGTTTTGGAAGGACCGAATGGGAACGTCCCGCAGAGGACCACAGGTAAAGGTTACGGGGACGTTTTTAAAGGATGTCCTGGGGACGTATGCTGAGAGACCAAATAAGAACGTTCCCTAATAGTCCGTTTTAAGGCTCATGCAAACGTCACGCAGAGGACCTGCAGGATAAGGTAACAGGGACGTTTTTAAAGGATGTCCTGGGGACATATGCTGAGAGACCAAATAAGAACGTTCCCTAATAGTCCGTTTTAAGGCTCATGCGAACGTCACGCAGAGGACCTGCAGGATAAGGTAACGGGGACGTTTTTAAAGGATGTCCTGGGGACGTGTGCTGACCAAATTATAAGGTTCCCTAATAGTCCGTTTTAAGGCTCATGCTAACGTCACGCAGAGGACCTGCAGGTAAAGGTAACGGGGACGTTTTTAAAGGATGTCCTGGGTACGTATGCTGAGAGACCAAATAAGAACGTTCCCTAATAGTCCGTTGTAAGGCTCATGCGAACGTCACGCAGAGGACCTGCAGGATAAGGTAACAGGGACGTTTTTAAAGGATGTCCTGGGGACGTATGCTGAGAGACCAAATAAGAACGTTCCCTAATAGTCCGTTTTAAGGCTCATGCGAACGTCACGCAGAGGACCTGCAGGATAAGGTAACAGGGACGTTTTTGAAGGATGTCCTGGGGACGTGTGCTGAGAGACCAAATTATAATGTTCCCTAAAAGTCCGATTTAAGACATATGCGAACGTCACAGAAGGACCAAACGTAGACTTGCTACGAACGTCAAAAACGTTCTGGTAACGTCCTCTAGCGAACGTTGTGCCGGGGACCAATTTGGGACGTTTGGGGACCTTGCGAATGTCCTGTTAACATCCTGGGGACGTTCCCTGTTTGCGGGGAAGAGACTTCGTGTTTTGTGGCAAGCACTAACAAGTTGGAAAAGTTTCAGGGTCTGCCACGCCCACATCTTTCGACTAATGAGAAAATCCAATATAACTTTTAGTCGCCCATGGCTGAAAAGTAGCCGGACCACATTTCAAGGCGTTACATTACTTTTGCCTCAATGAGGGTGGCGTGTGAGAGCATAATCAGCACGATAACGTTGTACTTATTAGCAGCGAGGCTAGCTACATTAGCAGCACACTTTTGAGAGTTATTGTGAATACGCTAACGCTTGATTTAGCGGAAAATCTAGTAAACGTACGTACCACCTGTCTCCTGTTCTGTTGTTGTTGTAGTTGTCGCTCAAATCGCTACAAGCACGTCCTCTGCTTATAACTCACACTAGTCCAGCTCCACCATCAACCATTGTCTGTTAGTTGCCATCATTCGCTGTTGTGAGGATTCCCGGGAGGAGGTATTTATACAATAAACGACTACCACACACACAACGATTTCTCTAAGATCGTCTTCTTGAAAATTGGGCATTAAAGGTGTCCAGGCAGAGCAGGGGCGGAGTGGGACACAAAAATCCACCGGGACAATTCTGACTGCACCGGCCCACCACCGGCCCACAACGTGCCCAAAACTGGCCCAACCCGCATCCCCTCCACCTCCCATATCAACTACACAAACAAACGGGCGGCTTTTGATCATTATTGTTAGATTTAGTGTTGATGTGTGGGTGACAGACATGACAGTGTATTTGAATATGTACATTTATGGAAATACGGAACAAATCGCGTCCCGTATTGGCTCAAATGTTATGCTAATTCGCAACAATGTGTCCTGTCAACTCACTCGCACTTAGTTGACGGCTGGTTGAATAAATTTGTAATTCTTGTACATTTTGATGCACTTTCCTCCAGCATCCGCCTCTTTTTCAGTCTGGCCTTTTTGCCCCCTCCTTTCTCCTTTCTCTTATGTCCCTCCATCAGGTCCGCTATACCTGCTCTCTCTCCCTGATAGCCGCTAATTTATCTATAATTTATTTATAATGCCGGTCTGCAGACTGGTTCTCGATAGATTATTGGCCGACCGGCCGACCGGGAAAAATCCCGGAGCTTCCGATGGCCACTCCGCCCCTGAGGCAGAGGATCATAAGTAGGGTGACCATACGTCCGTATTTCACGTCCTGTCCCGGGTGTCCCGGGTTATTTTTAGAAAGTGAGGAAATGTCCTGGTTTTTAAAATGACCGTCTTTGGACCATTACATTTACATGCACTAGGGCACTGCCCACAGCGCTGCGTGTGACGTAGCCTAATCCCCGCCCCTATGCTGTCAGCCCTATTAATCAGAACGTAGACAACATGACTGTCAGTCATACGCAAGCAACATGCCGAAGCGCAAGTGCTCGTTTACCGACAAATTACAAAAGAGTTTCCCGGCTTTCAGACCGGGTTGCATTTTTAACTAGAATGCGTTTCGTGAACGAACTGTGAGAGTGTGCTTCCTCTGTTGCGGCCAACAAGTTAACCATCCTTTTCAGTGTAAGCTACTTTTGCATATCTACAACGCTTGCATATCTAGGTCGCTTACGTTTAGCCCCGTACTCAGATATTACAGCTGCTTAACACAGCTAGGATAGCTAACGTTACCGTAGTAGGAATACAAGCCTTAGCCCACTATATCCACACAACTTAATTCATGAATTACTTCAAAGGTTTACTTCACAACTTGAATTAAGGAAAATGATCCCCCGTTACGGCTAGCTGAAACTGCCAGTGGATACTCCCGTGGATGGGAGACGTTAGCTGCTACAGCTAACACTATCAGTTTCCATTAAAATTTCAGTCAGTACACTGAAAATGCTTCCATTCAACTCACCGTAACGAAGTGGAAATACGGTAGCTAGGTTAGAAACTGTAGTTACTCTTATTCTTTTTCAAAGTTGAATTGAGAGGGACTGAGAGAAGAGGTTCCTTGGATTTGGCGCAGGTGTCAGTGAAGCTCAGTGAAGCACAGGTGCAAGCCAGTTTAATGACCCTATTATGATGTCATAATGGCACAGAGCTCTGCCATGCAAGTCTATGGGGAAAAAAGAGGAATAAAAAAGGAGTGGCAAGGAGTACCGCCACGAAAAGTCATAGCAGGTTGCACCAGATCGGGCCGTACGTTTCGGTGTTTGAATGGCGTCTGTATCTCAATCCCTTCGGGCAAGCACACTAATAAACCAACTGTAAATATCTTGTTCTATCTATATAATATAATATACCGGTATAATTGAATAATAATAAAATACTATTAAAGCAGCAGCATCCTCCACATGACCACCCAACCCCCAGCCAATACAATAGAAAATAAGAACGTATTCATTTTATTGGATCGTTTTATAATAGTTTCTCTATTGTATGTAAGATAAGCATATCGTTTTGTTATAAATCACTACTATGTTTTTCACAAAAAAATGACCACCACGATGGAGATACATTTGCCTTCTCAAGTGAATATATAGCATTAGACATACTAACAATGACTGAGCTACATGTCTCCAAGGCCCATGTGACTGTCATGTCTGTGACTGTCATGTCTGTGACAGTTGGGAGGAAAATCAATCAATGACTTCCAATAAAGACGTTACCCCACCCAGTGGTCCGGCGTTGAATAGGCTTTAGGACGCATAGCCGTCGGAGTAGTATGTAAAGGCCCTTGCATGCTTCAAAAGGGAGCATGAATTGCTAGGTCCTACGCTTTGCGTTGGGGGTGTTGCCAAGCAATTCACACCCAGAACAATAGGCTTGCGTAAAATAACGCAAGTCTAGAAAAAGGGCCGACGCACGCAAGACGTGAAAAGTCGCGCAAGTGTCGCGCGCGGCCTCTTGCGCTTACGCTTACGTAACTGACCATAAATCAGCCTTAAGACCGACCAGTACGTTGACATTTTTCTGAATCGACCGCCTGCCCCCGCCCGCCCATTTTTTTTTCGAGGACGGAGAGGGATGCAGAAGTATATTGAGGCCTTAACTACCTGTGCATTTCGCAGTAGGCCTACTCTGCCAAGTCCACTGCAACAAGGATTTATCAGAGCAAGAAGGCAAACGCCACTGGATTTGGACATGGCATATGTGTTAATGACCAACGCCTCCCGTCAGTACCTACTACCAACCTCGGTCGAATTGGCAATTCGACCATGGTCATCCTGCGTGTTTAGGTCTATTAAAAACACCGGACAAATTGTCTCTCTGCTTTGTAAAGCTCGGGGGAAATACACGGGCACACATTGCTCAAACGTGGCAGCTTTCCTCTGTATACAGGAACGGCATTGTCAGTTTCCTCGACGTCACACCACTCTGCCATATTGCTGCAAATGAGAGTGCGAGTTCAGTGATAAATTGGTAGTTGGTAAACACATCCTGGCCTGTTTCACTCTCCCCTCGGCTGATCCATCTCCCCGGGCAAAGCAGAGAGCGGTTGGCCCGGACAAATCACAACTAGAGCGCGGTGAAAAATGACCGGCGCAAAAAACAAAATCCACTGGAGACCCTCCTGCGGCGAAGGCCAAAATTAGCAGAGCGACTTTGACCAAGCTCAGCATAAAAACTAGCGTGGTCCTCTCTGCGTTATTAATAAGGTCACCTTGTTATCTTTGGTAGATTTTGTTTAGTCTCCCTCCATAAGAAAAAATTGAATTTTCTCTCAAATTAAAAAGAGTATTGACAGGTCGGCTAATGTTAAGAGTTGTTTTGTAGTAATAAAGAAAGAAAGAAAACAAATCCAGAAGGATGTCTTGTTGGTTTCAGGTGTATTCAGCTGTACTATACACATGAGTGATTGCACCATACGAAACCTATCAATCAAACTAGCTAATTAAGTCTCAGCTGGAGCACAATATGGATGGCCACATGCCCTCAAACCCCAGTCAGAGCTTATTATGGGATGTGAATGGTGAAATGTGTGATGCTGTTAGCTCGGATTTGTACAGTAACACAGCCTCTCATTTCGTATCTCACACATATAACTAGTTTTTGAGCCCCTGAAAAATGACTCCCTGGAAGTTTATGTGATGACAGTGGTTCAGGGCCCATGTTGGCACCAAACCCTTGGCTGTATGTGTGGAGATAACATGTCAGGCAATATTGCAACATAAAACCTTATCTTCCCTTGTCACAAAGCCTTTAGTTTCCTCTTTATCTTCCATTATTTCTGTTAAGTTTGAAAGTATGTTAAATAGATGTATTGCCCTCGCACTGTAATTGTATATCTGTGTTCCCCTGAACCATCCAGGTGGTAGTTCTTCTATGTGGCCCTCTGAGAAATAAGATGATATACGTAGCTGGTAAAATTGGCCTTTGGTAGCTTGTGTGAAAAATGGCTCTCAGTTCTTAGATTGCCCATAAATTCATCTCAATAATGTTGGTATCAGTGCACACAGACTGTCGAGAGAATAACTCATTTGGACTGCAGCCACTCCCCGGACTACCAGCTCTAATATTAATAAATTACCCGAGAATAAATGGAACAAACTAAGGGCAAATCAGCCTTAAACCTCCAAAGGGGCCCTGAGATTGATTCTTAAGTTTCGGAATAACTACCAAAATCGACGTTCTCTCATTACAGCTGTTTGCCATTCCTCTCTGCACTAATGTATTTCATGAAAGGTTGATCTGTCTCGTTCGTTTCATCTCAGCACTCTTGTTACCCGTCGTCCACCATACCACCCCCTTCCCGTCAGCCCTCTAGTGATGTGGGCTGCGAAATGTTATGGATCAGTCATGAGCTCTGATCCTGGCTCAAATGCATCCCCTGTGTCAACAGCATGTCGATACACTCCTGGGCGTCTCCGGGGAGATGGCGGAATGCTCTGTCAAGGGTGCTGTCATCAGCATCTGTTATCCACATTATTAAACGAACCCCTCGGTGGAGGAGGGCGGCTCAGCTCTCTCAGAGCAGACAGGACAAACACAGTCTGTTCCCGGGTGTTCTTACATTTTCCTTACAAATGAGATTAACCCATTCTGAGCATATGGTGGAGAGTATTTATGGAAATCAATATCTTTCTTGATTTATTTTTGTGTGTGTTTGTTTTTGCTATGTCTTAATTCATGGTCATTTTAAGGCCAGACTTGACCTGGGTGGGCAAGAATACGGTAGCTAAATTTGTATAAGATAGCTTTTGTAATTGTGCTTTTAAGATTTATAGATTTGTTGTGCCTTTATGTGCCATGGTTGTGCTTAAGGTTCCTTCCTGATTAACAGGGAGGGTTTCCTTGCCCCATGTCACCATTGTGCTTGCTTCAAGGGGGTTTTGAGCTTGGGCTCTGTGAAGCGCCCTTGAGACAATTGTATTGCTTTGGTGATATATAAATAAAACTGAATTGAACTGAATTTAAATAAATTGTAACCATAGTTCAGGGCTAATGTAGGTTCAGTTGGTATTTCTGATTAAAACTGTGTTTTAAGTATAAAAAAGAACGAGGAAGCAGCCAACATCTCTGTAATCTAACCAGTGCAGGTGGCTTGCACAAGGGTTACATCACTCGGGGTCCATTTTCTGAGACTAGCTAAAGAGCACCACAGCTCCCACCTCCTGTGAGGCAAATTCTGATTTGAATTCCCTTCGTAAATGCAGTCATCCGTAACGACCATTAAACAAATGTAATATCTTCACACACAATAAAATCTACACACATCATCCACATCTCTCATTATCGGGGCAATCAAGTCTCCTGGTAGCCCAACCGGAGGGACAGTTCCACCGCCCATAAAGACAGCCCAGGCTCCTCATTACTGCTTTCCCCCCTTATGTCCTCAGAGGAGCCGGTGTATGTGTGTGTGTGTGTGTGTGTGTGGGCAAATCGAAATCCCCTCGCCGTCCGACTGCCTCGTCGTTTCTCAGAAGAATAAAAACAAACGTGTGACCCGTCACTAATCTCTACCGCCTGGGCACTCATATGGCCGCAGTGAGGTGATTGTGATCGCGATGGCTGCGGTTCCCTCCGGAAAAAACAGCCACATAAAATCCGACACTTTCATTCTAATCCTTCAGATGATCCCCGGCTCTCGTGGCCTTCATGAAAGACTGCACTGTGCAACAGCTCTACCTGTTGTCCGTAAGGCAGTGCTACAACCATCTTGTGGAGTATGAGGATGTGATGACAAATACATCTTTGATTAAAAACAAACACCCACACTCGCAGGTGAGACCCAGTGCTTCTGTATCAGATTGTCTCAAAGAGTTTCTGTCTTGAGCGCCTCACATTCTGTGTGATCACTCAGTGAGCTTTAATCACCGCATACCTACTCATCACACACACACCTGCATGGCATGGCGTGGTACCCTACTAAACTGCACATGAAAGGCACGTTATCATACAAGTGTGCCTGATATCGCAGCAGAAATCATTCTTCTGAGCGCTCCTCTATTATTTGCGTAATTAAAAAAAAAAGAAAACTTGTGAGAATTACACCTGGAACCTCAGGGTTCCGTTCTTCATCGCACTACTTTGACAGCATAATCTGAGTGTGTAATTTCATGCTTTGGCAAACTACACACACACTTCTTTTGAAGTATTAGGGTCAGGAGCCGAGCCTGGGGGCCAGGGAGATAGCAGCACTCTGAATGTCTGCACTTCTTGCACTCTCCACTTCTTCTTTGCACTATTGTACATTCCCAGCTCCTGTATATACTTTCTCAACTTTCATAGACCATTGCACTGTTTGTTTTTGTATTGTATTTTATTGTGTTGTGTTGTGTTTGTTTTTGTATTGTTTTGTACTGTATATTATGTGTAAGCACAATGAGAGTCAGTTTACCAGGACAAATTACTTGTTTGTTCACACTTACTTGGCCAATAAAATCTGATTCTGATTCTGAATATAAGAGTCTCCTCTGATATTAGTTAGAACACAGAGCAGAGTGCTGACCTACAACCAGATTGTACCTCACCTTGAGATGGACATTAAATGGGTCCTGTATAGGGTTCATGTGTAATGATGATACTGGTAATTAAGATACTCTTGACGTGGTCATATGAAAAGGGGAATACTAATACAGTACTAATAGATGAAATGTAACAGTTTTTAAAATATAAAAATATCTCAAGTTAAACAATATGTTTGCACAAAGAGTAACTATATGTGTTGTGGATAGTGAATTTTATTAAGGCTGTTTAATGCCAATGGTAATTCTGGTCACTTTATAACATTTTGTACATAAAAGTTTGTACATAAAAGTTCATTTTCTATATTTAAAGACTCAATTTGGGTATTTTCTTATAAAAGTGAATTGCAAAATTCATTCAATCAGACCCAACTAGAAATAATAATAAAAAAAAGCTTTTATTCACAGTAAAGAACATTCAACTTGCATTAGCAAAGAGGTCAATCCATCAAGCTTCATATCAGAGATTCTTTAGATCTTACAGTAAACACCATTTCCCTTTGTGGATCCCTTTTATTTTAGAAAACAACAAAACGAAAAATCCTGGCAGACCATCCATGAATTTCCAGTATATTTCCAACCCATACACTCCATCTGTGTCGTCTGTGGTCTTAAGTACCAGCTAAATAATGACCCAAATAAAAGTTCACAGCATTATGGATCCTCCAACAAAACATTTAACAGATAGGAAGGAAATTCACCCGTTTTAACACAAGGGGGCGCACATATGCCATGTAGATTTATAGCGAAACAAAACCACAGTGAAAGGCAACACAATGCAGCAGCATGTACATTTATATCTTTACAAAGTCTATGGCCTGCTCTGCTTCGCTGACTACATTCTGTATAAATCTGAGTGGTAGCGGGGCCCAGAGCCTGTGGTGCGTGTGTGTGGCTGTGGTAATTTGGCAGAGATTCTTGCTACATCAAAGCATACATACTGCCACCTTGTGAAGTGTTTCATGGAATGGACATTGTAGACTTGTTTTGGCAGAGAGAGGGGCTTACTGAGCCCCATAGAGTTAGTAGCCCAGAGTGAAGTTGGAGCCTGTGGCTGGGAGGGCGGCGCCCCCTTGGGCTGTGAAGCTGTAGGCCGCGTAGGCCACCACGGAGCCCATCATCAAGCCTGTCATGTAGGACACGGTCATCGTGTTACCTGCGTGGAGGAGACATTGAGAGACACTTAGGCAGAGAATCTGAGTCTGTTAATGTGTACAGGTGTTTGTGTTTGTGTTTGTGTGTGCGTGCGTTTGTGTGTGTGTGTGTGTGTGCATGTGTGTATGCATGTGAGCATGTGTGTGTGTGTGCATGTGTGTTTATGTGTGTGTGTGTGTGTGTGTGTGTGCATGTGTGTGTATGTG
>NC_137916.1:27592554-27600054 GCF_963457725.1 Sprattus sprattus | reverse complement strand
CATCCATCTGTAAATGTTAAGACTTAGAGCAGATCAGGCTCTTGGTGACTTTGGTTATACATACTATGACACAGACTAAAGTGCTTAGCATGATCATGGTCATACATACTATTCCACAGACTACCGTGCTAAGCATGATCATGTTCATACATTCTATGACACAAACTACAGTGTTAAGCATGATCATGTGCCTGCAAGCAAGGGGCAAAGATGGGTCCAAACTGGACCTCAGGACTTATTCATTTCCACATACTCTATATTGTATGGAAGTTTTTTTCCTTAGTCGTGTGTAAATGAATATTTGCTTGCCTATAAACATACAGATCCCAAAGGGCATCAGTAGGACTAGTACATGTAGACAAGTATGACGGTTCTTCTTTCTGCGATTGTCTTACTTTGCCAACAAAGTCGGCCATGTTAAATACAGCCATGATGAGGATGGGCAGCCATTCCCCTAAGGTGGGATTGCGGATCTCAGACTCCAGACCAGGGAACAGGCACAAGGTGATGAAGTATGTGATGGCGATTGACAGCATATAGGTCCAGATGACACGGGCCACCACATAGCGATGCAGAATCATATCTGCAAAAGAAAGTCAGTTTGTGATTATATTTCAATTGCTAAACATATCACCACAACATACTATGAAATATAAAGACTACATTTACCACGTTTTAACAAAGTAGAATAGTAAACATGAAGACCATGAAGTTTTGCTGAAATCAATACTTTGAAAACAATACTTTGAAAACAATAAGCTATTTTTGGCTATTTTTGTTTCCTCTGAAATCCCCCACAACATAAACTCCTTTTGTGGAGTATTTCTATGTTTTAAAGGGCATTTTTATGTAGTGCCATCTCCTGACCACAAATCTTAAGCCTAGCATGATCACTGTGTTCGGGTTAGTCTTGATAGGAAAGGTCAATAGAATGTTGCTAAATCATGTTGATCCAAATTGGAACTGAACCAAATTCACTGAGTCACCTTGTAACTTGCAGAAACGGAATCACATTTAAAGTGGTAGCATCATGCTCAGCAAAGCCATTGAGGAGCAATACTTACACCACTTACTAATCATTATTTTATTTTACTACTACCTCATTCACTTCTTTCACTTACTACCACCACTAATACTTACACCTGCACTTTATATATTTTCATTTCTATCTACACTTCCTACCTCAATTGCTGCTAGTCCCAATTCTGTTCATTTTTCATGCTGAACTCTTACTGTATCTTATTTATTCACTTATTCCACTTAACATATGCACATACTCTGCACTTTTATTGATATTTTGCACTTCTGGTTAGATACTAAACTGCATTTCGTTGTCTCAGTACTTGTACTCTGTGCCATGACAATAAAGTTGAATCTAATCTAATCTAATACCATATTCTCTCTCAAAAGAAGGTTCATATTATAAGAATGTATCACAGTCTTCTAACCTCTTCCACCATAGTTAATGTAGCAGCAATATAAGTGCTTCCTCCTTGCATCGCACTACATGCTAAAACCACATTGCACCGCACAATGATCAGAAAATATTCAAAGTTAATCTCATCTCAATTGAGTGTTTCAAGACATCATTCCACTGACAAACTAAGTTTAGGAGGTATGGCCTGGCAGAGTCAAGCTAATGTCAGCAAATGTGAGTGAATGACGTTAAACAAGGATATTGTATGGATATTATGTATATTTTAGGTATATGGACATATACACTACACCTATCTAGGAATGTTCACATGCAATCGAACCGTCAAGAGACACTCTGCTGTAGCAAACTGTCATTTTGCGTTCTTACCCTTTAACCCCGGCCAGCTGCTCTTGCTCTTTGCTTTGGGGCCGCCAAATCTCACATATGTGTTTCCCCCTGCATACTCCCCCTCATGGGACTGCTCAGGAGAGGAGCCGCCCACTGCACCGTTACCCTGGAAGGAGGAGAGAGAGAGAGAGAGACATTGATGGTGAGAGAGAGAGAGAGACATTGATGATGAGAGAGAGAGAAAGAGAGAGAGAGACATTGATGATGAGAGAGAGCGAGAGAGAGAGAGACAGAGAGAGAGAATGAGACAGTGATGGTGAGAGAGAGAGAGAGAGAGTGATTGATGGTGAGGGAGCGAGAGAGAGAGAAAGAGAGACATTGATGGTGAGAAAGAGAGAGAGAGAGCGAGAGAGAGAGAGAGAGAGAGAGAGAGAGAGAGAGAGAGACATTGATGGTGAGAGAGAGAGAGAGAGAGCGAGAGAGAGAGACAGAGAGACATTGATAGTGAGAGCGAGAGAGAGACAGAGAGAGAGAGAGAGAGACAGTGATGTGAGAGAGAGAGAGAGCGACATTGATGGTGAGAGAGAGAGAGAGAGAGAGAGAGAGAGACAGAGAGAGAGAGAGAGACAGAGAGGCACATGGGCCTTGCCTGTATTGAATACAGTTTCTTGGAGGGGACTGGAGGAATCAGTCAGTTAACTTTTGATTTCACGATTGATAAAAAAATTGTTTTGCTCAAAAACATTTTGGCGTGACAACAAAAAAGCATGTCAAAGCCAATGCCAAAACTGAACAGGTCGGCGTAACCTTGTTAGAGACTATGGCCACGATTCAGCTTCGATGATAGATACTCTGATGAGCTTGCGCTTTTCGGGGGAACGGAACAGGGGGTGCATATAGAGAGAGCCCATTAGCTGATTAAGTGCCTGCCTAGGCCGGTAAAAGCACTCTCTTTAATTGGTTGGAAATAAAAAGGAGTGTGGCCTAAGGTAGCCTTGAACAGGAGCAATGCAAAAAATAAATGTCTCAGGAGAAACAGGCCACTCCCAGTGAAGGTACTGTTCCAAAATGAAAAGAAAGGGAGAAAAAAGTATCCTGTGGTATATAGAATATATCACATATATATATCATACCAAAAGATATGAGTGCGCTAGATGAAAACCAGGTACCATAAGTGTCCACATATAAGCTCTTTGTGCAATTGATCGTTTCTCTGTGCTAGGTTCCCAAGGCCATCGCTTTTATAGCATTCGGCTTCTATAGGAACACATTTCCATCTTGGAATATGGCCTTTAGTATTCAGACCTTGAAGGGAAAAATATTATTTTACTGTGGAGCGGTAGAATAAATCTTAAGCGAACAGCCGCAGGCTAAGTGCGCACTATATCACGCTTACTTGGGGATCCTTCACTGAAACAAATTGGAGTCATTCAGACCCACCAGTGGAGCCATTAGAAATAGAATAAATTAGCAGACTGATTTTCAAGGAGAACACAATACACAGATACAGTACGGCCAAATGAAATGTCCTCTGCTCCCATCTCTAACGTTCATCGTGATTGATTAAAAAAGCACCTCACAGCTGAAGTAAGCTTGAGGGGGAAGTCTGCATACAAAAGTCAGAAATGAAGATTTATACAGACAACTGTATAGAGCGATAACTGGTATTCACCAATTGCAAAGCTTTTAAATGCTTAGATGTGATTTAGATGCTTTTCTTTTGGAGGTTCATTCACACACTTTGACTCTGAGTCTATACACCATAGCAACCTCTGGAACTGCCCAATCTTAGATGCACTTGTTGAAGCAATTGTTTCTCAAGTCTTTGTTTTGTTAAAAAAAAAATGCATTTCTGGTGATGTCACTGCAAAGGAACAATGCAAAATCAGACTTTCTATATTAAAGTGTATATTTTTTGTATATTATAGTAAATCATTTTGCTTTGTGTCAAGCAGTTGTGCAATTGCTTAAAGTTACACTAGGTTACCCGCCAGGTTTAGACCAAAACTCAATGTTGCTTGAAATCTTTCTTTGAAAGTTTTCAAAGCAAAGTGTTTCCATCAAGCATTTTGAATTTCATTGTTGCTGTAAGTTTTCAAATCATTTTTTATACAAAGAAGCACATATCGCTCCCTTGCGGCCTTCATTAGTGCTTAGAGAGAGTTCTGATTACATTTATTGTGGCCTATTGATGTCTGTTTGGCTGGAGATAACGACTTCTAGGAGATAACCAACAACTGATTCAAGCTGGCCATACAAAATCTATTTAATTATTCGGCAGCCTAAAGGAAAGATTAGAACATAGATACTCCATTTTGGCACAGGACTTCTGGTGGAAATGCAGTTTCCCAGGTGTTGCTGCTGAGTAGATGACATGCAGAGCAGCCCAAGCAGTATCTTGTATGCCAACTGTGAGGAAATACTTACTCTGTTTCCCTTAGAGTAAGATTAATTAAATGGTATTAGCTGACTGTAGACATCATTAGTGATGCCAGTGGTAATTAAGGCAATGTTTAGAGGCATATTTGAGAAGATCACTGAAGGCCCAGAGACAGATGAGACAGCAGTGGCACTAGCAGCTGTGTTAGCGATGCCTTTGGGGAAAGCTACACTGTGCTTGCTACAGTTGTTAGCATTGTCCACAGCAGTGCTGCAACAAAGTAACAGCATTATTAATCTAGCGTTGTCCAATCACCACACTCACAGTTATAATGTCCTTCGTGATAACAGCCTCAGGGGCTTTGGGGGTATTGTGTGGTCTGCATAATGCCTGCATTAAGAAGAAAATGAATGTTGCCGAGATGCATGACACAGGTTCTCAAGATCTTCATTTAAAATTCTTGTGTCCGTTCGAAAGTTAAATGTTAAAAGTTAAAAACTTTGGGGCGCAGCATACAGTAGCCCCGACTACATTTGGACTTGATGCTCATGGAGGAATCCGGCCTGATGTAATTTCTCCTGTCCACTCCCCACCTCTTCTCCCTCTCATTTCCTGTCCCACTCTTCACTGTTCTATCGATTAAAGGCATAAAAGCCCCAAAACAAATCTTAAAAAAAAAAAAGTTAAAAACTTTTGTGTCCCATTGCTACTCCCCCAACACCACTGGCACACACTCTTTCTTTCAATTCCCACACACACACACACACACACACACACACACACACACACACACTACTAAACCCAAACTCACAGCATGAGGGAATAAACTTACAAATCTTACATCCTCTGTAATGACATCATGGTGGACCTGGTACTGTGCGCCCGACTGATGACGCGTCTGCGTCTCCTTGGGGTGGCACAGACCTCGGCGGGCAAGGCTGGTGTAGTGGCGGACGAAGTGTGAGCGTCGCACCAGCAGGTGTAGGACGAAGCACATGAGCTCCATGACGATTGAGATGAGGAAGAAGATGATGGTGTTCTTCCGCTCGTCCTTGATCAGCAGCTTGGTGAAGATGCGGCTGAGGGATATGATGACCCCGGCGGTACCTGGAAGGGAAGAATTGAGACTTGTTTACCAACATGTGCTGAAAGAAAGGAGGAATTGAGCCTTGTTTACCAACATGTGCTGAAAGAAAGGAGGAATTGAGCCTTGTTTACCAACATGTGCTGAAAGAAAGGAGGAATTGAGCCTTGTTTACCAACATGTGCTGAAAGAAAGGAGGAATTGAGCCTTGTTTACCAACATGTGCTGAAAGAAAGGAGGAATTGAGCCTTGTTTACCAACATGTGCTGAAAGAAAGGAGGAATTGAGCCTTGTTTACCAACATGTGCTGAAAGAAAGGAGGAATTGAGCCTTGTTTACCAACATGTCGTCATACACATACCGCATAGCATTTATTTTTCCCTGCTGTTCCTTGACTCTCCACTTACGCACTATCTTACTGTATATATACTCCTTGTATATACTTTTTTACACTTCTTGGACTGTTGACCATTGCACTGTTGTATTGTATTGTTTTGCACTGTTGTATTGTTTTGTGTTGTGATGTATATTTTGAGTAATATGTGTAAGCACAGTGAGAGCCACTGCACCAAGACAAATTCCTTGTTTGTGCAAACTAACTTGTCCAATAAAAGCTGATTCTGATCCTGATGTGCTGAAAGAAAGGAAGAACGAGGCAAGTTTACCAACATGGGCTGAAAAGAG
Organism: Sprattus sprattus; assembly: GCF_963457725.1. Lineage (NCBI taxonomy): Eukaryota > Metazoa > Chordata > Actinopteri > Clupeiformes > Clupeidae > Sprattus > Sprattus sprattus. The sequence continues at coordinate 27,594,141 of NC_137916.1, read as the reverse complement.
TGTGGGACTTTTTACGAGGATTCTGAAACGGAAGTCCAAACACTACGACGCTTACGATGTTGACTCCTGGCCTTGTGGACACTTACTAGACCTCTTTTTCCTCAATGTCATATGGCCCTTAAATGGAACCACAAACCATATGTAACTAAGTTACCTAAACTACATAGAGCCTGAGGGGCCAAACCATGATTGTTGCTTTGCGTTGTATTTCTGTTGTATTATCACTATTCTTATCTAGTGTCTAGTAGCTTAAGTGGATTCCTTGTGTCCTCAATAGGCTGCTATTAAGTCCAGGTGGCGCATTTATGTTGTCTTTACTCTTATCGCTCTCTTATCTAGAGTCCATCTGGACTTTGGAAAGACTATGATTTCACAGACAATGCTGTCGAGAGGACCTTGGAGATTTGGAGTTTCAACATGGAATATTTCTTTCAGAACCTTTAAACTCTCATCTACCATGGGTCAGACTAAAATGCTCTGGTCTATTCCTTTACTTTTTATCTTTTGTCTATTTCATCACTTCAACAGCACTCATGTGTTTACCACAGATTAAGTCATGTAAAGATATTGCTGTCGCTGATATTATAAAACTTAATTTGCACACCTACAAATGTCCTACAATATACAGGTTCTGAAAGAAATATTCCATGTTGAATCTCCAAATCTCCAAGTTCCTCTTGACAGCAAGTTCCTCTTGACATCCTTGCATTAAATCAATAAGTGATTAACTATGGCACAGCATCTTATTACCTTCTAATCTTATTCTGCCTTGTCATACTGTTGAGCCTGTTTTATGAGAACGTCTTTGAGTCTTGTGTGTCTGTCACGTGAGAATTATGGTTGCTTGGCAAAAAAAAAAAAAAAAAAAACATAAATAATGCATATAGAGCAAAGAGTGTTTAATCTATTTATAACGTGGCAGGATTGTCAAATGACAGTCTGTGTGGTTCAGATTTCTGATCCTCCCCTCTTCAGGGACAACACTGTTCAACATGATCTTTCAGACGGATAAAAAAAATCATAATAATAGGAACCATCAAGCCCAAACTTGTAGTGCTGGAGGCCTGATGGGAGGAACTATGCGTCACAGAGAACCAGGCACAGGGAACTGTTTTGAGCATTGCAGTGTTTCACATAATAACCACATCAGTGCAATAGTGAGCGAATGCTTGAGAAATCACAGACAAATTATTCATAACTGATGTGAAGTGAAGTGTGTTACATTGCTGTACATGACATATTCAAGTATGTTATTATATTATTACTTAATGTTGTACAGAGTACAGTATTACTACATGTATCTACATCTACCTATATCTCTATACCTTATAATTCTGAAAAAAGGCAGTATTTGGGTAGCTATTTGCCGAGTTCGACACCGTATAAAACGTGAGTAAACAAACAACCCATGCCGTGTACTTAAAGCAGGTACACTTGCCTTACCAATATATCACGACATATGTGCAGTGAAAGACGGGACTACTGTGTATAATCTTGTTATCTTACTTTCTCCTGTCATAACGCCTTGTGTGTATCTCTTTGGAAGCATTCCCATGTAGCCATAGAAACTTGACTGCTGCACTGAGA
>NC_137916.1:27487554-27590054 GCF_963457725.1 Sprattus sprattus | reverse complement strand
TCAGGGTAAGGTCAAGTGCCCAGGATTAAGAGAGAAAAATGGTAGAGAAGATGCAGCTCACAACAGAATTAGACTGAGAATAACGAAGGTAATCTGTCATGCTGTGCAGTATACGGTAGTTATATCATGTACCTTCGAACTTATGGTGTAGGTAGTCCACATCTGTGATGAAGCTGTTGTAAGGCAGAAGAAAGCCAACTCCAGCCAGCAGCATGGCAAAGTATATCCCATGGTAACGATCGTCTGGAATTGGCTCCTCGAAAGCTTAGGTAACACAACCACGCAAATTCAAGACCATGTAAACACAACATCAGTTAAATATTACAGTCAATGCTGATAATGAAAGCATTGGGATCCATTTAGATGTGTGTAGAACATTCCGCACCCCTTACATGATGGCACTTCTCTGAGGATTGCTGTTCAGGAGATATGCAAATGAATCATTATGAGTGGATGCGAAGTATAATTTTATCCCTTGACCAACAAACTTACATAAACCCTATCTAGTACCCTCAACGTTTACCCACGGCAATCAAACATCAGACCAGTAATGTTATTTTAATGAAGAAATGTCACTCAGGACGTGCTAAGAGTGTACAAAGGGTTTCGACAAAGAAATGTCATGTTTGGTACGTGGTGATTTGATTAAAGTAACCTTTAGTGTCCATGGCAACATGCTGAGAGAGGAGTGCCTGTGTACAATAACACAATTAGCCTTCGGTGAGCCCTTGGAATCACATCAGTGGTCGTTACAACCATGTTAGACTTCCACCGTCTCCCCACCCACAGGCAATATGCAGATGACAAATGGAAATCAGAGGGAATTATCAGCTCTGCTTCTATTAAATGGTTTTGGCAAATACACTCCCTACACTTTTGCGTTTCAGAAGAATGGCATTATTGTGAAGCGCAAAAAGACTTTTGTGCTCTTATGCTCACAGGGTTGTTCTCAGATGTGTTCTGAGTATCTATACAGCCTTTTAAAGGGCATTTCGGTGTGCATGGTGACACAACAACAGGTCTAATTATACTGACATGTGAGTGGTTACAAATTCAAGAGCCATATTCGTACGTCTCTAGAGGTTGAGCTGCATAAGAGAAAGCAAGCAATTGAGCATTTTTGCTCTAGAATGAAAAAAAAGCTTCATCTTTACTATGTGTTCGTGAAGTCATTCTTCATTCTTTCAAACTCATTTGAAATGTGATTGCTATGCTAGCACAGCCATACCCACAGTTAATTACTTCAGGTTTAGAATTAGCTAAACAGTAATTAATGTTGACTAATTAGTCATTGTGTACACAAACAGATAAGCTCAGCTATAGATGATGGCATTACTTTGTGAAACAATGGAGATATTCAGTGTTTTAGACCCCTGCAGGTATGCCCGTTTAAAACATGCTGTGAAGTAAGTAGATATAATTTCCATGCATCACAGTAACATCCTACCCTACAAGCTGATAGCAAACCCCTAACCCACACTGAACCTCTCATTCATCATAAATACTTAAATTGCGTCAGTAGAGACAGGAAAGAAGTAGGTTCATCAGACACATAAGCCAGGCTTCAAGCCAAACTGACAGATGTGTTGGAATTATGCTACTATTGTAGAGAACTTAAATGCAAAACCAACATACTGTGACTGCCTCTCGGCTGGGATAATGGACTCTTTATCCATAGACAGCATTGAGAGGAACAGGGGAGGGGTGTGGTGCATCTCAGTCTCTGACATAAACACATTTGTGTGATATGTCAGTAGATTTGACTTTAGAAACACCTATTTGAAGAAATGTACGAGCATAATGTCATAATGCCACATAATGTGGTGACTGTGAAGTGAAGACTGCCGACATAAGAGTGCCTTTTGTCAACACAGGGGTTTAAGTATGTCTGCTGCTATAAACAAAAGGCAGACACATTACTACAAGAAATTCACATAAAAACATTTACTACTGTTACTGTATTTAGAGACTGAGAACTTATGTAGCATATCTATCTTCAGGAAGGCCCCACACCTTAACAAAGTCACTTGTCAAGCATTTTGTAAACCCTATAAAATGTCACCTGTTGGTAAATGATTAAAAAGAATGTATTATTGAGTCTAGTTGTGTGAACATTACACACTTAGGAGGTCTGTGGAGGTCCTGAAGAACTGCTCTGTCCACTGTAGCATGGTGGTATATAAATATATAAATACACTGCAAACATTTCAGTAAATCTGAATGAAGATCTGATCACATCTCACCAGGCTCCGACAAAGCGAGGACTCCTTTCTCGGATATGTCTTTGGTGTGGCAGTCCTCCTCCTCCAGCTGGTAGCTCTCAAAGCTGAAGCTCATGACAACGTTGCCCTCGGGTGTCTGTGCAGGCGTGTGGGGTTTACGCCTCTCCGTTCCCCTGGAGCCCATGCCTGGAGGTCAGACCCTGGTCCGGTCAGTCACCAAGTGCAGCGACGTTCGGCACACTTTTAGGCTGCCAGGTGCCAAAAGGACACAAGGCTGCTAGGAAAGTGTCTGGGAGCAATCTGTGGAGGATCAAAGTATGTGTATGAGTTGAACTGATGCGTGTAGTGTTGTTAGGTGTGATAAATGAGTAGGCAGAGCTTTACCAACAGGTACTCATGGCAGAACTAACATGGCATCTTCAGGAAGTGTCAATTATTCACCTGTATAGGTACTTCCTGTGCTGCATTAAACGTACAGAACACAACAATGCATTTTCCTATATTTTTGAGCTAATACTACTATAATAACAAGGTAAATACTACTAGTGCTGCTGTTACTATGTGGTGTGATCTACAGGCCACCAGAATGTTTGCATGATTCAAGATGGTGCCATGTTTCACAAGATGTCTCACAGCAGTTTGTTTGATTATATTATTTTGGGAGATTGCATCATTAAATGCAGAATAACACCTTAAAGCAATGCAAACACAGCCTGCTGTGTGACCCATAGGATCCATAATACCATGTTGATTCGAACATACATGCCCATGTTCCAAACCATTACAAAAAGAGCTTATCAATACTGTTCCAAGAGCTTATCCATACTGCTTATCCATACTTGTAAAATAATGCTTTTTTTAGCAAGTTCCGGGTTCTCAAATGAAGAAGTCTATACATAACATTTTAGGTTTTAGTTGCCATTCTTTTTTTCTTTTTCTTTTGAGGATAGCCTACTCAGAGACAATCTGGCACCTGCCAAATGCGGTTTTGCAGAGGTATCTTTCTTCATTAATCTGAGTGCGTGCCAAAGTGTATCTGTCAGCCCACCTCACTCTAACTCTCGTCTGAAGGTGCTCCACTTTCTATCCAAGTTCATTTTTATCATCGTTTAAAATTTGCATGAATATGCATTTTTGCAGATCTGTAAGCACATGCATTTAATATGAAGCCAACCAAGGTTCATAAATATAAATGAAGTCCCTCCGGGCATCATTATGAATTTGGCCTCTGAACAATAGTCAGGGGAAATTCAATAAAACGTTTTTGGTGTAACAATTAGGTAGCCCTAATTGCATCTGCCGGCTCCACATGGGTTGAGGGATGGCTAGATTGCTGGGTGTCCGTCAGCATAGACATTAAACCCTATAGGCCGTCAGAGAGGGGAGGCAAAATAGTCCCTTGGAAGTGATGTGTTACATCACTCTGGCCTCCAATGTTATAAGACTAGCCCTGCAAAGCATGTGAAGGGTTGCCCGCAGGCTCATTTCTGCTTGGTTAGACGCGTTATTTCATCTTTCACTTGTCTCTCTCTCTCATTTGTCTGGTACTAAAATAGAGACCCCTTTTATCGAGAGATTATGTTGTACAAGCTGTGTCTCACTGAAATTCACTGATAAAATAAATCTTGTTTAAAATCTCTGTCTCACCATGACGTATTTTACCATGGGAATAGTTGAGCTCCCCCCAGATATTAAGACTAGTATATTCTGCTTTGGCATAATTGCAGTCGGTTCACTGATTATAAAGAAATACATGTGTGGATGGGAGGGAGGGTGGGAGGATTTCTGCAAGGGTATACTATAACAGCAATGATAGGATGACTGTGATCTTTAAATATTGCTTCATCAAACATAATGTAGTTTAATAAACAAGGCAACCATGAAAGCCATAGAGCAGCACAACATGCTCACCCCCAGTTCAACCGGTCTGGCCACACACATCAGTCATCTGGTGTCTCGTGCTGTTTGCCTAAGCTATTGCATGTCAACAATGTTGTGAAAAGTAAATAGGATATCAGTCTGGCAATGACCCAGCAATGGTGACTGCTTGGGGCGGTCCACACTGAAAACTACAATTACCACCAACAGCTGGGTAACATGTGAATGTATTAAGTCAAACAGTATCAAATGATTATTCCAGATAAATGTATTTGACAGATCATGCATGCCATTTGACAGTATATTTAGTAATATTCATTTATATTCTAAATAGGTTATGAATATAACTGAGGACAGGCCAGAGCGGGTGTTTAGAGAGGGATGTAATCAATTTCATTTCCTAACATTTTTCATAGTAATTAGCTGAACAGAAACACTGAGGTGGAACCAATTTCTCCAGTGTCTCACAGTGGTTCGAGGCGCTTTAAATGTCACGATTAATATAACTGCAGCGTAGAATGTAATCATCATGTGGTTTAACAAACTTCACTTTGCTTTGTTTTGAAATTCAGCCACAGAGGTATTAGACAACATGTAATATACACAATTTAGATATGTAACATGAATGCCTGAATATTTTTTTGTCTTGAGACTTTTTACAGCGCTTCTGTATAATAAAAGACAAACAATAGCCTACAACATTCTGCTATCATCTGATTAATGCGAAAACTGGATGGCCGTTGCCCTTGTCAACATAGTATTTCCAGAAATCCTTCTTTGTATTAGCATAATAAAAGTATAAAATGTAGACAAGCAAGATGTTTGCTCTGGTAGATTGCCTATAGTCCATGTAAAACCAAATTTAAACCTCTGAAATAATGCTGTTCACCCATGAAAGAGGGAAAACACAACAGGTTATCTCTTACCTTCGACGAAATATTGAACGCTAAAGGTATGATGTCCTGCATGTAAATGATAGGTTACTCCATGAAGAACATCTACTGAAATATTGCATTAACCATCAGTTGCGCTTCAGGGACGAATCCATTGACGAGCACTCCGGCAACGAGGTCCAGAAGGTGCACACACACATCCAGAGCCAGCCGCTCGCGTTGTCATCCTCCCTCCCACACAGCAAAACCGTATCAACAATCTCTGCTTCCAGCAAAGGCTGCCAGAAGCCTTGCTTAATGTCATTTCGGCGATTTAAAGGGGACCCGGACGCTAGACCTGTATTTCCTGCACATTGGGCTTCTCACAAAGCAGACACATTTGGTTTGTCTTTTTCAAATTGTAGAAAAATATATGAGCAGTAAATGTTGTTAAAACCGTAGTCACCTATTATTGTTTTTTTTCTTACTGTCCTCGATCATTGTTTGCTGTCATTGTGAGAGAGAAATAATAATGGTTCTTTCATGTAGATGATGATGCCTTTGTAGCCTGTTTAGCAGTAGGCTACATTTGTGTGACATAAGCAAATACAGCTGCTGTTTCAGTTCAACAAAAGCTTTCTTGTGTGTTGCAAATTGATGTGCAATATACGCAACTAAGGTCTTTGTTTGATTTCATGTATTTGATGTAGAGTCATTATGGACCTGAATTATGGTACTGCAAATGTCCAAGTAAACAATATGGGTTTTAATGTGGTGTTAATAGAATAGTGTATGCATATGATTAACTCTAGAAAGTCAGCTCAATAAAACGTTTGTATTGTGTTCATATTTCCATTTAGAAGTGGTTCGTTCATATGCTAAAGATTTCTCAGACTCTCTGAATAGGAAACGCAAGTTCTTGGAGAATTCTATACCAATCAGCTGACAGTCTCTGGTGAACACATTTCACATTTGAAAGCAATCTCAGGTGGGTACAGCTCCTGATTCCTGTCATTTTTGAAGTTTGAAACTTCATAATTATGTCTTCTCAGAGTGGAGAGATAGAATAAAGGGAATTAGATGTCTAACATTTATGTTAGAAGTGCCATAGTGATCGACACCTCTGGTTTAATCATGTCCTAAGTGACATAGATCTACTATTGAATCTTTTTGGTGCTGGGTCATTGTGCTTTTTCACTGTCTGCCATACACCTTCATGCATACAATTCACTGTCACCCTTTATAAATTATAATTCCCAAACCCTGCAAAACACAGCCATGACAAAAGGTTGGTCAATGATCAAAGCATCACACTGTGTTCAGTGAGGACTGACTAGAGAGAAAATGAATACAGTATGACTCTATTTGCATTTCAGACAATTCTCAGTGGTCCACGTCAGACATCTGTTCGCACAGAGCAGGTCTATGAAATCGTGTTGAAATACCTTCACCACTGCTTAGAGTTTGCCATTTCTTTTGGACAATTGAATTCATCATATCTCACATCATCAACTGAGTTCTTGTTGCTGATTACAAAGGTTAATTGTTTTTTTTATGTCTGTATATGGTTTCTTTCTGGTGTGTGTGTGGGAGAAAGGTGGGGGTGTTTAGAGTGCTTTACTGACTGGACAAGTACAACATCTTAGTTTCAATTATGCCATACTGCCTCATTCATTTATAGTTAATTTAAATATGAATATCCATGGTGCTGGGATGACATAAGGAAAGCAATCTCTCCATGACAAGTTTCCCTTGCTGTCAAATGAAAAGAGGAGAATAACAGTTTCATAGTTACAGTACATTGCATATGGAGGTTAGAATCCATTCTTTTTCCCCCAACTGCGTACCAAGGTCAACATATTGTAAATTAATGAATTTGTGTCATCCAACAACAATACTGTATTGAGGCATGCCAAAGAAATGGTTTCTTAGACGGCGTTGAGAAGAAATTTGATTATGATATAGTTAAGATATAGCCTATTGTTCAATTTCTTTTACCTTTCATGTTCATGAAGATTGGACATATACGTAGCTAGTTTGTTTTTAAATGCTACTTTACCTCAAGGTTAGAGATTTTCTCAGTGGGCGATTTCCATTATATGAATTCATAAAAAGGTCACAACACTTTATCACTTTCCCTGTTTCCAGTCAAATGAAAAATGTTTTTGCTTTGGCTACCCGCTGTGAAAAACTTTGAAGTTCAAACATACTGTTTGTTGATCAATTCTTTTTTTCCTTTATTCACGTCCCATGTTTCAAAGCTTTTCAGAGCACCTCATTGTTATGAGTCACACGAAAAAGATGATTGGCAGGAGCAGTCTATGCATATTTTGTCTCTCCGCAAAGCCCTGACTTATAGAGGCTTACATCTCCTGGCACAAGAAGTACAATGTGGTGGGCAGGCATTACCATTCAAATCCACCAGATATGCAGTGGATTCAATCCGAACAGCAACCTTTTACAAATACAAGTCTCTCCATAGTCCTTTTCAATCTGCTTGTAATATTCTCTTGCAAATCATTTCAGTTTCAATTGTTGCATGTCATTACATGTGATTGGTTGTTATTTATGTTTTGATTTGTTACATATTGCCTCAGACCTCAGGGCAAGACTTCTGATTAAGGTGTGATTCCAATGCCTCTACATCCAAGCGTTCTGTACCACCTTAATCCCTGAAAAGATTAGATCATAAACTGGGGTTTGCCAGCAAAGGTTTTGATTTGACACCGTCATCTGTTCACATGGTGACTCTTCAGTGACTGCAATGGCTTTGATTTGTGCCTTGAAGCAGAGGTGATAAATATAAGATGGATATCTGAAACATCACAGTGAGACTAGCTTCAATCACACACATCAAAAGCAGCTGTGTGCCAAGATGGAAATTTCTAGTAAGGCCATCTAGTCTTCAGTTCTTGGAGAGCAAAAGGCTACAGAAGTTCGCTACACACTTATTTAGTGCATTACAATTTTGTTTTGGTGAAGTGGGTTTGTAAATCTGACCAATCACAGGTGTTGTATCAGCTCTCATAACTCCGCCCAAACTCAAACTGAAATAAATCTTTGGGTCGTGGTTTTATAAACCAAAATAGTGCCACAGAAAGCCTTGGATTTTTGTCAAACGTTTTTACAGTGACTAGAGTTTCAGTGTAAGTCTCCGTGGTTTGATTTATTAATGTCATAGAGAGCAAAGTCGAATGAGAAGAGGCCAGGGCCAAACCTGATTACGTTATACTATTATAACTTACTGGTATTGTAGCAGATATTTAAAGGATTCGGTTTGATGTTGAAGAAAAGGTTAGGTTGAATCAGGCATGCTCTCTGTCTAAGCAATATGGCTTTGAGATTTTAAAAAAAATTGGCCAACAGCATTATGGGAACTTTGGCTGATGGCATTATGGGAACAGAGCACATGACTGTTGATTCTGAATTGATTAGTGTCTAGGAGGTGGTGTCTTACAGTGGTGCATTACCCTGCATGAGAAGAACAACGCAGTAGTGAGACGAATGCTGAGATGGCGAAACAAATTGGGTGGATCAGCAATAAATCTCCTCAGTCTATCTTCAAATGTTTTGCAAATAACAACCTTCATTTACATTAAAGGGTATCGAGCTTGGTTCCCAATGATTTCCCATGTACTAGAAAAAAAAATGCATTTGCATTTATGTTATTCATATGACAAAGTTGCACCAATTTCAGCCACTGCACCACACCATTTGAAAACCCTCCGTCACAGCTATAGGGTATGAAATGAAACTGAATCTGTGAAACAGGACTGCCCAGTGGCCTTGATGTGTTGGGGTGAAAAATTGTCAGTCTTTTCACTCGGACTTAAAAGTGCTGAGACACACTCTGGTCTATATTTATCCTGAGGGAGCTCTGACGTTAGGAGCATGGCTTCAGCCTGTGGCTTTGCATACTGATTGTTACCATTTTCTCCCTCTGCACTGGACTATGAAATGAACAATCTGTCAATAATAGCCTGTTTGCCGGTGCAAGCCAGGTGAAATCCCAATCAATAAAGAGTGTGGTGTCCTGGATGCAGTGGTCTTACCTGTAAGTGTTCTGTGATGACCTTACCTTCAGGCTTAGAGAAGGAATACGTGTCCGCTTGCTGCAGCCTGGAAGCTACTTATATTCTTTAGTTTAGTTTAGTATCTATATTGTATATTTATTGTTTATCTTGTAGGTCTACTATTTTGTCTTTCATAGGTATATCTTATGTTTAGTACTTATTGTTAAGTTATGTTATGTTATGTTATATCATGTGTACTTATATGTTATGTTGTATCTTGTTCTGTTATGGTAGTGTGGTACTGTGTCCTGTCCTAAGAATCTCAGTGCCCAGTCAGACTCTGTTGTTCTGTGCATCTGACAATAAAAGACTTGGACTTGACTTGACTACTTTAGTAGCGTATATGAGAGTTGTTTTTACACCACCACACAAAACTATGAATATCATAAACTACAACATTCCCTGAACATCGCTTTCAAAAGTGTACATCAACAAAGCCAGAGTAAGTACAAACTATAAAAACGTATCTCCACGGTTTGTGACTGTGTTAGATGGAAAGCGTTGGCAGGGGAACGAGAGACAAAAATGAAAAATAAAAACAAAGCACAAGCTGAGATTATTCTATTCTTGGTTTGCTTGTTTCTTTCATCCAGGAGGAATCTAATTTGCTCTCTGGTATGAGTCCCCCCAGAGAGTGCCTTAGCTGTGTGTGTGTGTGTGTGTGTGTGTGTGTGTGTGTGTGTGTGTGTGTGTGTGTGTGTGTGTGTGTGTGTGTGTGTGTGTGTGTGTACTTTAGCTGGAGCTGACTGGTCTTTGTCATAAAACATTCCATCCTGAGAGCCATACATGGATACAGAGCTCTGATTACACACACACACACACACACACACACACAGACACACACACACACACACACACACACACACACACACACACACACACACTCTCTCTCTCTCTCTCTCACACACACAAACACACACACACACACACACACACACACACACACACACACATTAAGTCTCACATGAGACACTCACTGTATTGCTCCTTCAAGGAGACAGGTTCCTAATTAACCCTCCCCTGCAGAGGCCCTTACAGAAATGACGGATCCAACGGTCACGTCTGAGTTCTCTAAAATGCTCTGAGTCGGGGAAAGATGCTCATTGGTGGAACCGGCAGCGTGTTGTCATGATATGCAGTGGTGGTGCTGTCAGACAGGAAATAAAAAATGAAAAAAAAAATGCTTGACATCTAGGTAAGATGGGAAAAAAAGACTGTTCTTATTACTTCAGAGGGTGGCAGTGCATTTATGAATACATTTATGATTAACATTCCAACTGTTTTTCGAAAGTTAGAAATGCCACAAATCTTTCAACAGTAATAATGCAAACTAAAATGATGCTGATAGGTGACACATTGCCGAAACCATTGCGGATATCCGCATATCATATCAAATTTGACATTTGAAGGTCAAATTATAATACTTTGACTAAGGTGTACAGCTTCAGTTCTGTCAAATGTAGGGAACTACTGATTCACTGAAAAAGCATTCAGGCATCTCTTAACACTTGGCTAGCTGGTGTGTCAATAAATGTGGGTTTAACAAGGTTGGTCACACAGTCTGACTCCCAAGGTCTCAAGACTGAGTACAAAAGTAGTAATGCATAACCACAATTTGCTTAGCCTACCTTCAAGGCCCATTTTATCTACTTTCTGTCCATTTGTTGTGTTTCTGTACAGGAATAGAGTTGGCCTCCACGTTCAGATGTTGGTTTGTTCACAGCCAAAGAATGGTCAGATGAGTGAGAGGAAAGCCCCAGCAGCTCAGCTGTTCTGTGAATTCAAATTCTACTTCTCTTATTAGCCCTGCCCTACTTCAAATGAATGACCTCATCAAAGCTACTCGATTAGCAATCAAATATATCATAATCAGATGATTCATGTGTGGTGGATTACAGATTAATCCACAATGGTTTACAGACAAAAGGCAACGGATGATGTTTCAATTCTCTTCTACTCTATTTCAGACATGTTTCTGAATGTATTAGGATTCAGGAATTTGTCTAGTGAATGACTAGATCTTGAAATATTAAAGCCTTGACAAGTCATGTTGAGTTTTCTTGAAAAGTGGAGGGGCTCTCGCAAAATAAAGTTTCTCATTTATTCAGAAAACTGAATTGATAGGCTACTACCATGCCAACCGCTTCCTATGTTAGTGTCTAGCTAAATTAGGAATCCTATTTAGAAGACACCTTATCTCCCCCCATTGATTTTAAGACCAGCAAAAAATAGTTAATGTTCTTCCAAGTGTGTGGTTCTTGACTATAGTTTTCATATTTTCCTAGAAGGTTTTTGATTTTCTAGAACACTATGTTCTGCTGTTGGAAGAACTAAAATATTGGACTACATCATAAGAGAACATTAGGAAAGAGATTAGGAAAGAGCAATTAAGTGGGATGGACCACTTGCTGGAAGAGTGCAGAATGCAATTCTAATCTAATAAACTTTCTGTCCAATTCAGCAAATCACTCCTCACAATCCTCTAGCCGTCTGTACTGTGTGCACCAGTGTTTGAACACAGTTCTGCCTCCGTAAATGGAAAACAAACATAGTTGCTTGGACCAATCCATAAACATTTTAAGCCAATGGACACATTGCTTCAGGAACACAGAAGGGTGGGGTGTAATTTGATTGGTTGTTGAGCTCAAATATCCACCACCTAGGGCTAGCTTCAGAACCTATTGTATTCACAGAACCTCTGCAGTCACTGACACTGTACAAAGTACATCCATAAGAAGCCAATCGGCTTTATTTTCTCGCAATCCAGACAGTAAAATCTGGTTACTGTGTCCCATTGCTATCATCACCCTTGTTTCTTCCTCTTTTGTCTTCAAAGTTCAGTCACCAGGCAACACCATAATAAGAAATGCGCTAGAGAGAGGGTGAAGAGCTTAATACGGACAAGATATAAAAAATGATAGCCACAAGTAATTAATCTGGCAAAGTTATTTCAACACTTCTGACTATTTGGGTATGGAAAGCCTTTCATGAATACATAATGCAAAATGTCATAAATGGCTCCTGGGTTTTCCTGTAATCAGACCACCAAATAGCCTACCAATTTAATTGCCTGTGGATTATTGTTGCTTATAACGTGTAAAGACAAATCCTCAGTATAAAAATGAAAAAAAAAAAAAAAACAATCATGCCAAAGGACATCAAGGACAGCAAGCCATCCATGCAGAGAGGATTAGAACACAATGAAGACTAGAAACAGGAAGGTCATACATTGACGTTATCTCTGTACAGAAGGGATATCACTGATGTTTGACAGCAGAACAGAGAAATCTGTTCTTTCATCTGTCATGTCAAAGTGGGCACCTGCTCTTTGAGATGATAAGACAACATTAGAGCAAAGGTCTCCACCTTCACAATTCTTCATGCTATCATAGCCTACAAGATTGGCCTTTTTTGCCAATTAGGGTTTTGGGTCTGATCTCTGCAAATTTACAGCATGCCTCCTGATCAGATTTAATGGCTTAATTATTATTTATAAGCTCCTTTTTCATCATGGTATGAGTCTGTTGTTGCATTACAACATAATCCAGCAGATCTGGCCTAGATCTTTCCATAGTACACTGATGTTTTGGTTGTATAGAAAAGGTTGCAGAAGATTATCTGTGTGTTTTTATTTCTCACTATAAAGACTAACAGAGTTGTCTTTGATATAACATCGATATTTTTAAATAAAGAAGTTGTCAGATATGGGGATTTCTGGGACGAAGACATGGTCCTTTGCTTAGGTTCCATCTTAATTACAATCTCCATTTTGCCATTCTCCCTGCGAGTTTAAACACTCAGCAAAGTAATGAATAGCACTTGAGTCGCTGACCTCCTGTCTGGCACATCCCAACTATACGAACCAGGCATCTGCCTGTCTCTCATACATTCTAATGAGATCCATTAGTTCACACAGAGATCCCTTTTTCTCATTCAGTGTTTGAGTTATGCATAAATCAAAGAGATCGTGACTGAAGTGTGAAAATCCATATACTCTGCAATCTGACAATTCGATGGGATGTTATCTTAAATATGCTGAATACATCCAGACTTTGCATACTATTAAACAATGGTGGTGGTCACACAACTGTGCACTGTCTCTGGCATAGAAAACCATGTGCAAATTGATCTGCTAACAACTAAGCCTAATACAAATCATTAGTTTACTTTCATTAAGACAGATTACTCTGATAAAATATGCTGAAATGCTTTTTAAAAACAGATCCTATTCTCCTCTGCCAAGTTTAAATGAAGAAAATCAGTATGGTTTGGGAGGAGGCCATATTGCAATCTCTTAGGGAGCTGCATGGAGGCTTTGATTAGTTAAAATATTTTGGTTCCCTCAATTAAAACAATTCCCTGTGTATCGCCCTGCAGATGTTTCTGATATCTGGGTATCACTGTGAGTGAATCAGGCTACCAAGAGGGGTAAGAGAGAGAGAGAGCTGATATCAGAGCCTGAAATTCACCTTCACCTTGAAATATGTTCAGTTCAAATACTTCTCACTATTACTCACAGACTCATAGACAAATAAGGAAAGGCAGTCCAAAGCAGCTATTCAGTGTACTAGAGTGGTCATTTTCCTATTATTTAAATGTGCTGATAGCAATTCTAACACAATACACTTTTCAGTCGAATTCTGTGAATTGCTTCTCACAGTCCTATAGATGTCCGTTCTGTATGTGTGCTGAAATAAACTCCTGGGCCCTGGTTCTGTAAATGGGAACCACAAAAAACATTATTGGACCGAGCCATACACAATTCTAGCCAATCAACACGGAAGAGAGGGGTGTAATTTGATTGTCTGTTCAACTAAATTACAACAACCTTTCTCCAGAATTGCATAGTGTGCCTTTGAGGCAGAATTCACCAATGTAAAAGATCAAGACCAAATTTCTTTGCCTTGGCAACTGCATAATTGATATTGATCTTTAGATGGGTAGATGATCTCTAGATAGATCTCCTAATATTCTACCTGCTTTCATGCATGTAGTCAATGCTTCACTCAGTTCAGGAAACTTTCCTACATCATTAAAACAGGAATCTCACCACATCTCCACTGGTGTACCTCCGGGATCAGTCCTTGGACCCCTCCTTTTTCCATTTACACCACTTCCTTAGGGGAGATAATCCATTCCCATGGGTTCTCCTGTCACTGTTGTACAGATGATACTCAACTGTACATGTCCTTTCCCCAGATGACTCCACAATATCAGCTTGAATTTCTGCATGCCTCAGTGATATTTCAGTTTGTGTAAGGGATTGACACCTTCAGCTCAATCTTTCAAAGTCTGAGCTTCCTGTTTTCTCAGGTAATCCAGCTATCCCACAAAATATTAACATCCAGCTTGGTTCATCTTCTTTGACCCCAACTTTACAATACCCTAAGTATTGATGGTACTCTTAATTTCCCTGAGCGTGCAGCTCCTGTCTCAAGGTCTTGTTGGTTACACTCACACAATATGCTACACAACTTCTTGCGCAGGCCCTGGTTATTTCTGAACTAGACTATTGTAATTCAATTTTAACAGGCCTGATTGCATGTGTAGGGAAAACATTGCAGATGATTCAAAATGCAGCGGTGCGTTTTGTCTTTGATCGGCCAGAGATAACACATGTAACTCCTCTGCTGGTCACCCTTCACTGGCTCCATGTAGCCGCTAGAATTTAATTTAAATCCCTCACTCTGGGCTATAGGACAGTCACTGGATTGGCACCAGCTTATTTAAATGAAATAATTCAGCGCTATTCACCCTCTTTACCACTTTGCTCCTGTAATGAGTATCTGTTTTCTTTCAGCAGGAAGAGATCTCTTTTTGCGTTGATGGTACGTCAGGGGTGGGATGACCTACTGTACCTAGTACTATCCGTTCCAGTGACAGCCTTGTTACATTTAAAAGTGTTATAATTATTATTTTTGAAATTTGCACTTTACACTGATACTTTATAATGTATAATCTTGTTTTTGCATGTTGAGTGTTATGTTTTGTAAGTCACATTGGACAACAGTGTCCTCTAAATAACGTAACTAAAACAATTACCATAGATAGAATTGCTAATGCTATACAATGTTAATGGTCAAAAAGCAAGAAGTCAATAAGTGCAACAAATGTATGTAAAAAAGAAGCTAAAGTATATGGCACTGGTGGTGGAAGTGGGGAGCAAGGTTGGCAAGCACTCACAAGATCAGTGGAAATAGGCGTTAGAGACTTTGTAGCTAAATCAACCACAACACTTCTGCTGTCACACAAAGGAGCTTTAAATGAGTTGTCTGAACAGTTGTGCACTGTTGAGTCTTTGGTTGAGTCTTTGGTTGAGCAGTTTTTATATTGGTCAGGTAAGGTTGTTGGGTTCTTGCATGTTCCTGTGTATGTCTAGAGTTAGCATAAGTGTTTGCAATGAAAATACTGATTGGGAAATTATCTTTGGGAAAAGTCTCTTAGTTAACTAGAAAATGGTGTTGACTTTAAAGGGGGTTTTAATACTTTTACAAACCATTGTGTCTGATCTAAGGCCTGAAATAGCAGTCTGAAAAAATAATAATTGCATTCATTCAGCTGCAGAGAATGACAGTCTTATCTTTATACCTCTCTGCTAAATAGAAACAATTGTATCCAACAGCTTATAGCCAGCCACATGAAATGCAAGGCCTGAAATGTTGTCAAAATCTCTAAAAGTACCTAAAAGGTAGTATTAAAACCCAAAACCCAAGGAAAGATAAACAACCACATCTAAACCTTCTGATAAAATAATCTAACTAATCCATAACTCATCCAAGTGTGATATGACAGTACAGTAGGTGTAGTCATGGTGACTTTTTAATGAAAGCACATCTGCATTGTTATCACCTAAACCACTCAACACTGCTTACACAGCCAGACACAGGCCTACATCCTCATGTCATTGATGATGGATTATATAATTGCTGTGTGACTTGCCATAGCTGTAGAACAGTTTTGGGTTTTAGTTTTTTACAAAAAGGAGTATGTTTTAGTCTATGCTATTTAGTTGAACCTAGTTATGAAAAACCCTTGCGAACACCAACAAAAGCGCATTTTTTTCCCCATTTGCATTATTTCTAGCATCTGTACCTAGTTGTGTATTTGAACCATTGCTGTGAGTTTGTACTATTGTTGTGAGTTTGTACTATTGTTGTGTTAGTTGTATTGCTGTGTTATATGTTGTCGTTGTGTTATATGTTGTCCCTTGTCGCACCAAAGCAGCACTCCAAATTTTGTTGTATTCAAACACAATGACAATAAAGGCTTTTGTATTTCTATTCCTACACATGGGCTACCTACATATAGTCCATGCCTGGGTGGCCAGTGGGAATACGCTGTGTTTGTATACCATATAAATGTATTCGATACCAAAACTAGTTCCCCATAAAATTGTTATCTCAACTATGAGCATGATGTCTTTACCATTGAACATCTCCCCCATCTGGTGAGATTGAGTAGGGTATTCACTTAAAACGTTTTGGATGCCATTAAAGTGTCCATGGGTTATATGAGTTTTGCACAATAATAGTCTACACCACATGTAGATGCCACTAGAGATTCAAACATACACGGTGGTCCTCAGAAGTTTTCTGTAAGAAATGTGATGCTATTAAAACACTATAATGACCAAAATTGCTATAATTTTAGATTTCTCTCATTCCTAAATAGGGTAGCCTTACCTTGAATTTAATGTATCACTCAGACCAGTCAACTACCCTAAATATAGGTTCCTCTGAAGGGCATAGGACTGTAGCCTAACTTCAGCCATAGATAGAGCTCCTCCTTTATTTTCTCCCACAATGCCCTCACTCCATTTTATTCCCAACATACACAGCGGTTCAAGCTTGTATGTCACCCTGGCAAGATGGCGGACAAAGCAGGTATGGGTGCAAATAACCTTATGGGTTTTGCTTTTACACTTGCATCTAGTTGTTTATTAAAATATACCTTACGCAAGACGTACTTAAGGTTGTTTATCATTATTGTCGTGGACATTTATTCTGTCCTTGACAATTGTGCTTCAATTCAAAGATGTTACTCTTACGAGTCAAGTCAAGGACTTTCCTGTCTGTCATTCAAGAAGGCACAGGCCAAAGGGAATTGCTTATCAGATAGCTGAGATGCTGTTATGATTTCACTCTCAAGGAGACAGTTGGCTAAATAAACAGCCCTTATCTGAATTAAAACCTGTTGTTTATTCGTAAACACGTTTTGCGATTTCTAGTCCGAAATGTAGCTATCGTAAGCTAATAAGCTGGCTAGTGTTAGCTAAGTAACGCTCTGTAACGGGCATCTGTACGCTAGCACAACTAGCGCTTTCAGCGAGCTGGCTAGGATAACGTTCATCTGTTTAATGCGTCTAGCATCGGTTGCATTTAAATAAACCACAACAGTCCCTTAATCGTCGACCAATGTATGTTGTCTAATGTTCTTGTATGGGAGTTACGTAATGCTTTGGCTAGCTAAGAGGTTAGCCGACGTTAATGAAGTTGTTTCTAGCAAGGACCTCATGAAAAGTTTTTTTTTATAAGGTAACGTTCCATAAATTCTCCAAATTGGTCCATAAAAGTCAGATCATCAGATGAAATGCATAGTTGATTTCTGTTTTTTTTAATGCATGAACCTATTCTGCAATTATAAACTTGGATTTAGATCTTGCTGTGTGATATTCAAAATGTCAGACCGTTATACATCACTGAGGTTAATAGGAGCATTTTCTCTCCTAGTTTCCCTGGCCGAAAAGCGGCTTATGGACGTCAAGCTTGGGCAGATCTTCTCATGGCTTGGAACTAGGGACTTCACTCCCAATGGCCTCATTAATGCAGTCAAAGGAGGTAATGTTTGTCCTCCTGACAGTTAAATCAAAGTGAAATGTTTGTATTGAAATATTACTGTGTTAACTCAAGTCACTCTGCCACAGGGCATGCAAGATACTTCAATAAGTACATCCATGTGAAGAAGGGTGGCATTGGTGGCGTTGCCATGCTCCTGACAGGATATGTCGTGCTGAGCTACGTTTGGGAATACGATCACATCAGTAAGTAACATTGCTCATAACTAAGTTTTAAGTTTTGTCAAGTGGTGTTGTGGATGCCATGTTTCTAAACTGCTGTTCTCCAAACATCTGTTTTGCCTGTAGAGCATGATCGTTGGAGGAAGTACCACTAAACAGCCCACTACACCAGGGACCAGAAGGCTCTGAAGTGGCCATGTCCGCAGCAGTGTATTCACGCCACCCTCTCCAGCTTTTTGTTGTCTGTTCAAAATTACAGTTGTGACCAAGAATAAAATTTAAATAATTTAAATGCCGAGTCTGTATCTCTTTGGAAACCACCAGTGAATCTCATTTGCTGGAAAAGAAATTAGCAATATGTGGTGCT
Source organism: Sprattus sprattus (assembly GCF_963457725.1). NCBI lineage: Eukaryota > Metazoa > Chordata > Actinopteri > Clupeiformes > Clupeidae > Sprattus > Sprattus sprattus. The sequence goes on along the minus strand of NC_137916.1, from coordinate 27,571,626 downwards.
CCCAACTTTTCCTTGAAATAATTACTTAAACTCAGGTGTAATAAAACATGTTTTTATTGTTGAAAATGCTGGCTATTTTGTGTACAAAAATCAGTAAGTTGCCATGTATCCACCTCTGGAACAGCCACACTAAAGCTGGCTTGGATTAGTCATTGAGCAATACAACGGCAAGTTTAGTGTATTGGGGTGAAAAAATTATATATGGTACATCTGCAAGCCCGCATTTCACATACAATCTTGTTCCAGTTTGTCCTAATACACCTTCATATGATACATACACGTGTTCCTTTTCTCTTTCTGATCAGCACAGTTTTAAATGGAGAATGTCTAGCTTTTTCCTGGTCATATTACAATCTAATGACGAGTAATAATTTGGTTTCCAATTTTTTAAGGCGTAAAGGTTTATTTGAGCTCCAAATTGCCACAGCCCTTTCACATTACATTTGATGTTTCCAACCCAGGAAATTAAAGGTCAAGTAGAAATGTACCATCCTCCAATAGTGTACCAACATCACCAGTTCCATGAGTAGAAAAAAGATGACTGTGCTGTACAATATACTTGTTCCTTGAACAAGGTGAAGTCCAAACGCCTTAAGATCTGAGGCAGTTGTAAAGTCTGGCCAGAGCTTTCTTTTCAAAGGCTGAATGCATTGTGACTGGCACATTTGAGGCCCTGAGATTCCAGCTCAAATCGAGATGAAAAGGTCCCCATAGAAAGCTACTGTCCACTGAGAAAGGCCAGATGTCCCTTTGTACACTTGTTGGCATAGTGACCTTTCTCTCCACACTGCAAAGAAAAGAGAGGTGTAATAAGAAAACATAGAAGCATTAACATTTTTTTCTCAAATATCTGCTTTAAAGATTTCAGTTTTACAACCATTCCATCAATAACTGATCTTTTACCTTGTAACAGGTGACTTGGTCTAATGGGCGAGGACCTCGGTTTCCCCCCATATTGTTTTGAGAATGCATTGCTCCTATATTGTGTGGCATCCTGGGATGGTGTTGGTGGTGGTGGTGGTGGTTAGAATTGGTGTTGGTCAGCTGAATCAGTGACAATGACGACCTGTTTCCGGGGGGGAAGGGCTGTAACAAGGAAAGCATAACAAGAGTGTTAAAAATAAATTTGCCATAACTATATCACAGTTAACAGAAAACAAACCATCCTTTACTGTCAACATGGCATAGGCTCTTACATATTGTAAAAGAACATTTTGGAAGTTTTAATCAAGCAAGATCATTATTGCGTAGGCCATACCTTCTGCTGAGTCTGAGACTGCAGGGGCAAAGGAGGTTGCTCAGAGGCACCCATTGGCAACTCAAACCGTGGGCTGAGAGGTAAAATGTTTACAGTTTAGTACAACACATCATTTCACTGTACCCTAACACAACGTATGATTCTAATGCAATTTTTAAAATCAGCAAATTATGACTCACTGCATGAACTTGCAGGACCTGCCCTCAGGACAGAAGCCAACAAGGTAGTTGACACAAATAACCCTTCGGGTATGTCTGTGTCTACAATCTGGGCCTAAACAGACAGGACAAAACAAATAAACATTTGCAGGAACTTCTTTTCATAGCATGGCTTTATAATAAAATAACATGATGGGTCACACTTACCGTGTTTACAGAATCCTCTGTCATACCATGGGCAGTCTTTAATCTTGGACTCAGGGTCAATGTGTAAAAAGGGACATTCTTTGTTGCTACACTCCCCTGTTCATGGGAAATGGCACATTAAGTAGTCATAACACAGAGAACAATGAGCCACATTTAACGTAACGTAACGAGATACTTACCAAATTTTGAATAAAAATAGCACTCGGGCATCTTGGTCATGTCATACTCATGAAGAAACTCGCACTGGTCCCCCTTCTTGCATAACCCTCGAAGCCAGTGTTTACAAACCACTGTTTTTTCTCCACTGATGTGCCGGAAGGGACACATGCCACCTATCCAAAGTGCCATAACCATCGTTAGCTTTGACACATTTGCGATTCTGATGCTCGTAAACAAATGCTGTTTCTGGAGAACTTACCCTTCATGCAAGATGCCCTCATAAAAAACTCACACACAGCAGCACCAGATTCTGCAAAAAAAAAAAAAAAGAAGAAGAAGTACTTATCACTTGTGAAGGACAGCATGGTGGCATACTCGAGCTTGTAGAGCCCCGCAATTTAAGTCAAAGACATGGGTGGTGTCTTAACGGAGTAATTCACATTGAATTGATAACACAATAATTCACCCAGAAGCCGGTGTCATTTTAAGTTGTCAAACGTAATAGATAGTGGGCTGCAAGATCTTTGTTATGGCTAGCCAAAAATGCGTTAACCAGCTAACGCTAATGTTAGCTTAAGTACTCTTGGGGTACCTTTATACCAAATTAACGTTTATACTTACTGTCCATTCCAGGAAATGGCAATGGTTGAGCACCCAGCTGTTGCTCAACAGCAAACTCCAGATCAAATTTGAAATGATCAGCACTTGCTATTAACTCCTGCATTTTGGCTGTTTTCGCTAGCTAGCTTGTTTAACCGTCGGGCTAGCTTGTGATTGTGTTATTTAGTGTGTTGCACTATTTGGCTAATCAATTACGACATTAAATCTCAGAAACAGTTCGCCTTTTCCAATATAAATTATGATGTGTTTTGTTTTAGAAGCCTTAGTCTAGCTAAACGCAAGATAATAAGGAGTAAACTGTAATAACACCTGACCCAACAAGCGATCTTCCATAGGCTTGTTGCTTCTCTAGTGTCGCAGTGAACCCTGACCTCTCAACTTCACGTTTCAAAGCCAATTTAATCGAACTCTGAATTAGCGATTTCAATGCAATTTTACTCGATTCCAGGTTAAAAAAAAAATGTTTTGACTTTTATTTTATGATTACACCTTTGCCATCGTATAGCTTAATGGGAGAATTGCAAGACAGCTGTATATTTATTTGAACCTTCCATGAAGAGTTATGAAATCCAGTGCTTGTTCATATCCAATAGGCTATACAATGTCCTAAGCATTGTTTATTTGTCTATATCTATAAGAATACGACTTATATGGCTATATCTGCTAAATGACTAAATGTAAAATGTAAATATTGGGAAAAGTAGCTGCTAGCATTCATTTAAAACGTAAATCCAACCAGCTAATGTAGCCGGGCCTACTTAGTAGAACTTTTCTACACTTTGAAGCTGCCACCCCATTTAACCTTGAAACCATGGAAGTCCAAACTAAAAGCAAATACCCATTATGCCCATTTTCTGCCTCGGTATGAAATGGGACATACTGGAAAATGTAGACTATAGATCTAAATAACCAGCCTAGAAACTAATTGTGAAATTGGATTGACAAATACATGAAAATAGGCTTATCAGCGTAAACGCAATGTTAATTAAAAGAAAACAAAAAACTAGGCTATGACAATTAACTTTATACATATTTGCTTTGCCTGTCGGCCTGTTTCTCGAGGCTACAGTGGGTTGACTATTTTTGTCTGTATCAAAACAAAAAAATACAGGGGATCACCCCGCCATTTTTGCGAATATTGAAGCTCTAGACACCGCGTTGTACATTATTATACAAATTTGGAATTAAGGGTCATAAACATTTTTTTTTTTTTGTATTTCAATTAAACTCATGGATGGTATTGTGTCTTAGGGCTATTTGAATTATTGAAATCAATCTCAGACTGTGATAATTAGTTTGGTGAGCCCAATAAAAGGAAAACTAATTAACTACCGTATTTAATTCTGCATTATTAAGCAAGCTACATGTTTCAGGCAAAATGGGGAAGAAAACGGATCTCTCTGCTGCTGAAAAGCGGCAAATAGTGCAATACCTTGGTCAAGGTATCACAACATTGGATATTTCCAAAAGAATTGCGCGTGATCATCGGACGGTGAAGACATTTGTCACCGATTCACAGCACAAGCGGGTTCGTTCAGACAAAGGCAAAATAAGGAAGATTTCTGCCAAACAAATTTGTAAGGTTAAGAGAGCAGCAACTAAAATGCCATTGAAAAGCAGCAAACAGGTGTTCGAAGCCGCTGGTGCCTCTGGAGTCTCGCGAACTTCAAGATGTAGGATGCTCAAGAGGTTTGCAAGTGTCCTTAAACCAAAATCGGCCACCCCTAAACCAAGTTCACAGGCAAAAAAGGTTGCAGTGGGCTCACGACTACATGAAGACTAACGTTCAAACTTTTTTGTTTACGGATGAGTGCCGTGCAACCCTTGATGGTCCTGATGGATGGAGTAGTGGATGGTTAGTGAATGGCCACCATGTCCCAACAAGGCTGAGACGTCAACAAGGAGGTGGCGGAGTCATGTTTTGGGCCGGAATCATGGGGGGAGAGCTGGTAGGCCCCTTCAGGGTCCCTGACGGTGTGAAAATCACCTCAGCAAAGTATGTAAAGTTTCTGACTGATCACTTTCTTTCGTGGTACAAAAAGAAGAACCTTGCCTTCCGTAGCAGTCATATTAAGGCATGGCAATGCACCATCTCATGCTGCAAAGAATACCTCTGTGACATTGGCTGCTATGGGCATAAAAGGAGAGAAACTCATGGTCTGGCCCCCACCTTCCTCTGACCTAACCCTATTTTATTGTATTGAGAACCGTTGGAGCATCATCAAGCAAAAGATCTATGTGGTTGGAAGGCAGTTCACATCCAAGCAGGTGCTGTGGGAGTCTATTATGGCATCCTGCAAAGACCTTAAAGCAGAAACTATCAAAGAACTCACAAGTTCAATGGATGCAAGATTTGTGAAGTTGATATCAAAGAAGGGGTCCTATGTTAACATGTAACTTAACCTGTTAAGATGTTTTTGATTAAAGTTTTTTTTTTTTTGATTTCTCTAAATATGACCTCCTAATGGTGCAAATTCAACAAATGACAATTTGTAGTACTTTACAACCTTTAAAATATCTTGAAACTCTTTATCATAATATCTTGGAACATTGCATTTTGAGTTTTTTATTTAAAAAAAAAAAAAAAATACTGTTATCATATGAGGTTTGTTCAATACAATTTGAATTATACTCTAACAATTGATGACTTGATGAACTTATACTGACTGTGCGTTACTATCTAGGAAAATCTGAGCAAAGTGTAATTTGCATAATAATGTGGAACGTGGTGTACACTTCCACTCACTGAACAGCTTTTTTTTCAAGTTTCTTCTGTACATATTTGTCCTGATGTTCCTCCTGCTACTAATGCCTCGAGATGTCCTTGCAACATGGTCTACTTGCAGCATGCACATTCCTAACGGTTCGGGACCCCGCCACTGGACTAACATCGAACCACTAAACTGAGATCCATGACACAAGTCGCTTGCGTCATATTCATAGGATATCTATGCGTCAGTTGGAATCACAACACACAGGCAACCCATCATACAGCAGGGGCGTGGTTTAATGGAGGAGGTAAGCATTTAAGTTGAACAGTGATGACTCCTCTGAAAAGACCAAATATTGCACCCTCCGAAACGGGTTCTTCTCCTGGGATAGGTTCCAGTGGAGAACCATCAGACTCCTAGCCTGGTGACACCAGCCTACGTATTTCCGCCTGAATTGATTTCAAGCTCATACTCAGTCTCATAGACATGTATATCTATACATGTCTATGCTCAGTCTGGCCTAACCCCGTTGACAATCGTTTCCCGGCCTCAAAATCCAACCGCACCAATCAGCGAACAGTTCAGAGCTGTGACGCAAAACTCGCCTTGGAGGAAGAGACACGAAAAGCTATCGGGAAAGTTGTCTCAACTCTCGAGAACATCAGAAAATTAAAAGGAGAACAAGAGTATTGTCTTGTAAGTTTTATGATTGGAAAGGACGTCGTAGCTCTTCTCCCAACTGGCTTTGGGAAGAGTTTAATCTACCGAATGCTTACCAAACGTTGCTGATTGGTTAAGGGAACTCCAATGATTTTAAACCTCAAGCTAAGCACCCGCCCATCTCGGAAACGAAAATGCACGGAGTTAGGCCAGACTGACTGACGGAATGAAATGGAGTCACAGGCTGGTAATGGCCAGGCTATCAGACTCCCACATCAGAAAGTATGAACTCCAATAGCTAGAACTGATGATCTCAGTGCCAACATTGTCAGTATGTGACAGATTAAAGAAACAGTCCATGATTCTAATCCATTGTGCTTATGTCAAATTCAGCAAATGGTTCCTCATGGTCTTCTAGCTGTCCACTCAGTGTTTGCGCTCAGAAAATACTCTAGTGTTCGTATACCCAGTCCTGGCTCTGTCAATGGGAAACGAACACAGTGGTCCATCATCATGTATGTTGCTTCAGAAGCACGGAAGGAAGGATATCATTTGTTTGTTGAGCTCAAATCTGAGAATTTTCACCAAAATTACAGACTGCATCTTCAACTGCAGCCATAGTAGAATAAGTCAAAGGCAGCCAGCCAATGAAAACACGAATCATTAGGCAGTAGAAGATGCAGTGCTGCATCATGGTCCACGAGAGGATGACACACGGAAAGTGTGAGCTTTTAGTTGATTGGTGGCAAAGTGGTTGGTGGCATAGGGGTGTACTTTCTGTTTCTGTCACTAGTATATTCATCTTCATCTGACCTCCCGCAGTTAACAAATACAAATACTTATACTTTTACAGGTCACAGGTCATCTCATATGTTTGATTCATTTTGCTGCACAATTAGTAAACCACAATTCACTATTTAATTCATAACTCATTCATAATGGAATACATGGTGTGTTCTATATGGTCTGTTTTCTCCCTGCTACTGCACTTCTTCTCTCACACTACAAAGCACAAACACTGAAAAGCCTGAATCAAATATGACTCCCAAGCCCAACCAATTACACCTCTGAAGGCTTGCATAGATCTTTGGCTTGGTAAATGTCAACTAAGTCATTATTATGGTGTGTTGCTTATGGTTCCCTTTGTATTAGCAAACTAATTATGAAAGTCATAAATAAAAGTTTAGAAAATCTTTAGCAGTATACAGCTGCAAAATCAATTAGCCCACACATCTTTGAGCTACAACTGTGGGGGTAGTGAATGCATAGAATGTGTCAGGACAAATAGCAATCCTGTATCCTAAACTAACATGGCATTGCTATCAACTGCATTTTATTTTAAAAGATTGACGACTATTTAAAATAGCATAGTAACATTTATACACCAACAGTATGGCAGAATGCTGGTTTGGCATACAACTGATGCATACTGAGTTGTTTAAAAATGTTTTTGGTGAACTGTTCATGTCAACTTATCTGTCGTTTAAAGCTTGTAGAGCACTGAAGGTGTTTGCTGAAGCACATGCTTTCTAAATGGGAGTCCCAAGATTTATGTACTTGCCTAGGGCCCGGGAACAGAAAAGTATTTCTTCCTCATCAGAGGGATAGATTTGCCTGAACACCATGAAGGGTGGGACTCAAATGTCAAACAATTTGATATCAACACTGATTAATATCAACCACTAAACACATATTGTCATTACAGTCATTGGACAGTGCACACAATTCCAGACAGTTAAAGTAACACTGGAGTTTCTGGAGCCGCCAGGTAGGGGGCTACTTTCTGCTGGAGTATTTATATGCTTATTTGCTGTCTTGCTTTGTCTTGTGTTGAACTTGCTCAATGTTTGACCATGTAAGGAAAGTTGTTGACTCGCTAGTTTGTCATAAACAAAGTAAGCACATTTCAACAGGTTTCGGCTCCAGAAACTCCATAGTGTTACTTTAAATTGCACATTTAATATGTATGAACTTGGCGTTGTGGATATGCACTGGGCTGGCACTACTATGTAGCACAAAAAGTCTATTTGATGGTGGTCACCTTGAGTATTATGATTTTTAAACATCAGAACACTTCAGCTGTCATAGAAAATGCCCTTTAAGAGAAACTTCAGGATTTTTCAACTTAAGCCGTAGTTTTTTAAGATCCTTTTCTCTCGATATGTACCATCTTTGGGAATGTGCGAATGTTGAGCAGGGAAATATTTCAATGCTGGTTTACAAGGGGATGTAGGAGTAACCTTACTTTGAACTTCATTGTTTCACAAACTCACAGCTATTGCCATCACAATTAATGGCAATACACCTGCATACTCCAAAAGACTTGAAAGTGTGGCTCTAGAACCGAGATCAGTGTGTTGAGGTTCCACTATGGACTTTTTCCCCACTCCCTGGTTCCTTCAGTAATAAAATGAATGAATGCATACCAGTGATGATGGTATGAAATAAACTTTGCAGTACTCTCATGTTGTCCCACTATTCACAACTTCACAAAACCACTAGGGGATAATACAACAACAGTTTTATTTCAAAGGACAATGCACTGTGGCATGGGGAATAAATGGGTAATTAAAATAAAATAGGATCAATAATTTCACGAAAATGAAATATTAAAAAAGCATGACCACAACCCATCACAATACACACTTAGAGAATGACAATCTGGAATGGAAAACCAAGTATGGGCAAGGATCTTGACAAGCGAACAAATTAACGTAGAATGAGCCCTGATGTCCCACTGAAGGCATCTCGAGATTCACCCAGAACAGCCTCTGCATCCACAATGTGTGCATTCGATGATTCGTCCCTGAAAAAATAAATACAAAACTGACACAACTACTCAGAATAATAATTGTTAAAAAAATCGTTCAAAAAGATTGAAAAATAACTTACCACTTCAAGTTTGCTTTTGGGAACTCTGCAAATACAGTTCGTTCCGAAGTTGGTGTCCCGTGTTTGGATACAACGCAAACAGCACAGATTCTCATATCCTTGTTTCTTCCATTTAGCAATGAGGTTCTTGTCCGCATACCCCTCCTTCATGCAATATTCGTACAGCTCTGTAAACAAATGATTCAGAACGGTTACACTTGTGTCTAAACTCAAATAAAAAAACATAAATATGCTTCATAGAAAGCAAGACACTCACCTCTACTTATGGCCTTTCTTTTATAAAATAGGTCGAAAATATACCGGCTCCGCTGGTGATGCAATCTGAATATTGGCCATAGAGATTCAACTTTCCGTTTACCTTCATGCGGTTCCGTTTCAGCTGGAAATAAAGACAATGGATATTACCGACATTGTGGACTGAAGCTGAAAATGTCAAAAAACTGAAACAAAGAGTGCTGTAAATTGCTAATTTACGATCAGATAGCTAAAAATCGATAGCTAACTTGCTAGCTAACTGAGAACGCAGCAAATATTACTCACACGATAGCTAACGTTAAAAACAAGATGCAAACGGACTGTCTTACCTTCTCTCATTTTTTGATCCAGCTCATCCAGTGTGGGTTCGATAAGCTCCCACCCATCTGGAGGGGGCTTTCTGCTCCTTTTCACTTTTGGCATTATTGTTATCTTTTTTTTTTAAGCACTTCGATTCTTAACAGTTTTGACGGGCTACTGTCGAGGGGCCTGCTCCTACGTCACATCGTATTTACGTCACATATTTTGGGACCTTTCCCACCTAGTGTCTCATGAAATATACGTCAGAGAAATGCTAGAAGTAAAAACTTGAAAATATGCGTCACATATAAAAATACGAATGGATAAATTAACTATTTTGCAGGAGTATATTTTACAATAGTTCTTGTTTTCCTTTTTCAGGATTTATTTAAAGGCTCTGTCTCTTGGAATTGGCATGTTGCATCAGGTGAGGAGTCTTTTTGAGTGCCTGAATAATATTAGTATAATTATCCCTTTTGAGCATTTTATCTGGTCTCTTCTAAAATAATTTTCTACATCTATTGCAATATTTGGACGAAACCTAAAAAATACAAAGATAGACTTCAGATACTGTAGTCGTATGGTTATTATATGATGTTATTTCCACAAGGAGAACACATAGGATGCTTCACGAACTGCTCATGTTCATCTGAGAGTTGCGATTAGCTTGCAGTTGCACCAGACTATTTTGAGCGTTTTGGAAGGTGTTTTTTGTTGACGTGTTTTGTACAGTCGGCTGTCCGCGTGTATTACATTAAAATGCCGAAAGGAGGTAAGGGAGGACATGTTATATTTGAGTTTAATGTCACGGTTATATTTTAACAGATAGTAAACTTACTGTATTTAGGAATGTGAACCTCAATAATCGCTGTCAAGTACTTGTCATAAACAAGAGTTTCATATAGAGAGTATTTTAGTGTCGGGTAACTTTTAGTAAACACCCTTTTATCCAGATTTAGACATCTGACTAATTGAATGTACCCAACTTGACATTAGTCGATCTGTCAGGATGTTGATAGGTCAATATCAGGCTACTTGTTGACATATCAGATGTCATCTCCTGTTTTAGGCATCACAGTCGATAAAGATATTTTTTATTAAATAATTCTATTTCAGGAAAGAAAGGTGGCCATAAAGGTCGTATGAGGACATACACAAGTCCAGATGAGATTGATGCTCAGATGAAAGCTGAAAAAGAACGAAAGAAGGTCGACACACGTTTATATATGATCAATGTATACATATATGATAAATGTACATTCATAGACATGTACACTAACACTTAGTCCGATGTGTAGAGAGAAGAAGAAGAAGGGGCATCAAATGATATCTTGACAGAGGAGAAACTCCAGGGGTCTGGCTCTGAAGACAGTGATGAGGATGAAGGAAGTCAGGTTAGTTGAGCTAGATTTTCAAAAACAAGGTTTGTGTATGTGTGATCTGAGTCTGAGTGTGATAGCTGTTGTTAACCTGTGCATACTTTCATTTTTGTTTGTAGAAAAGAAAGGGGGTAGAGGGTATAATAGAAATCCAGAACCCCAATCGTGCGGCACAGAAGTCAAAGAAAGTGGCTGATATAGAGCTGGAAGGGCCACCGCAACTTTCAAGAAGAGAAAGGTAACAACTTAACAGTGATGGTATTTTAATGATAAGATAGCCAGGTGTCCATGACAAAGTAGTTGTGAAATCAAGTCATTGTCATTTATTTGTATGTTGAACATTTACATCTAGTCATTTAGCAGACATTTTTGTCCAAAGCGACGAACAAGGGAGAGAACAGTCTAGCTAAGAGCAAAAAAAACCTGGTGTAACAATAAATACTACTTTACATAAGAAATAGAAATGCCATAGAATGAAGAAGAAGTGCGGGACCGTAACTGCAGAAGTGCAAGTTAAGCATTAGTCAAGGTGCCAGTAAGGAAAGGAGGTGCTCTCTGAAGAGTTAGGTCTTCAAGAGCTTCTTGAAGGTAGAGAGAGAAGGCCATGTATTGATGTGCTAATATCAATACATTATATTGAATTGGAAATGTGAAGATATTGATATTTTTCTCTCTTCGTTTGTTTTAGGGAAGAAATAGAGAAGCAGCAAGCCAAAGAGAGGTATATGAAAATGCATTTAGCGGGAAAGACGGATCAGGCAAAAGCAGACCTGGCTCGGCTTGCCATAATTCGGAAACAGCGGGAAGAAGCGGCACGGAAAAAAGAGGAGGAGAAGAAAGGTGAGTTTGTCAAAGACACAACAAGCAGCTTTCCTCCTTCAAAGGTCAAAGGTCAAAGGCACAACAAGCAGCTTTCCTCCCTGTTTGCAATGAAGTGAAAAGGCACATGGGTAACATCGTGACTAGTGATGCTCTGAACAACCCAGATGTTCTTCACTGCGAATAATATTTATTCAAAGAAGTTTTAAAGTTCCAGTAAACATGCCTCTTGGTGAAAAAAGAAAAGAGGCCCTTAAAGCAACTGGTGCTAAAAGAAGCGATGATAGGATTGAAAGCCCCATATTTTTTATACTTGAGGGGTATGGTTACGGAGATGCCAGCTATTTGTTTTCGATAAAAAAGAAACAGAAAAGGATCTTAATAAGTCGTAGTACTCGAGAGTATGTGCTTGAGATACAGATGTGTTTTAGAATTTGACACTGGTACAAAAACATCATTTGATATATAATAGAAATGTGTATCATTTTACATTATATGTTTTAAGGAATGTCAGCATCATTTATTCAAAGCCTGGTACTTGCACGTATTGCATTTCAGACAGCCCCTACAGATAGCCATAAGAAGTACAGTGCAACCAGCTTGCATACCAACTATTTATACTATATATGCATGCTAGTTCATGATCTCCTGTTGACCAGTGTTTGAAAATCCAATTTTTGCAATTACAGTAAAGAGGGTAGGTTATGTTTAATATAGTTTATAAACATTATGATGCATTTTACACATTTTGTTTGTTTGTTCAGACTCATGAACAGCAATGGCAGTTACATCTCAGTTCTCAGATATATTCTGCTAGTGTTCCTCTCTGCCTAAAATAGTCAGTTGTAACTAAAAATGCATTTCTTCTCCATCTTCATTGCAGCAAAAGAAGCAGTGGGAGCAGCAGGAAGAGGACTTAATTCCTTATCCCTAAAATAGTGATGAATGAACAGGCCAATGTTCATGCAGTTGCGGACTGATTCTGAATATGCATTTCACGATCTTAACTATTTTTAAAGAAAAAACAAGGCTATCCACTCAAGTATATGAATGTTACAGTATATGTAAGATATTTAAAGAAAAATAATTGTAAGAAACAAAACTGTTTGTTACAAACCTTTCTGTTACTGCACTTTTACTAAGCGTATACCCTGTTTCATTGAAACACTGCATCAATAGTTCTGTTATTGGTGTATTTAAACCAAGAGCTACTTTGCCTGTATCATAGATTCATGTAATTTCTACTTATACTGAGGAAATCATGTTTACATTTATCTTTGACTTCTCACCAATGCTCTGTGGAACGTACTTAAACATTGGACACTCCAAAATGATGTATGACAATGAAAAAAAATAATATATTGAAGTGAGGGGCAAATAAATGTTGCTCTGAGTTTTAATGGGTTTGTAGTTCGATGACAGCAGTTCAAAATGAAGTAGAATAACAGTTGCTAGTTTTATTATATGTTTGATGAAATCAGAGACAAATAGTTGTAATCAGGTAATCAAGCTTTGAGGATGTGTCGTCACTTTGTAGTCCACTATGGACTTCTGTGGGTGATTCTCAGTTCCCTTATTCGTCAGTCCTCCCTGCCTTCCTTCCTTACTCCCTAGCCTCTCCCTCTAATACATTTGTGAAGGAAATGAGGAAGGAAGGAAGGAAGGACAGACATACATGAGAAATGAAATGTGCTCGCTCACTCATGCAATTACTGATGACACAGCAACACCTGTTGCTATATAAAGGTACAGTGTGGAGGATTTAGTGGCATCTAGTGGTGAGGTTGCTGAATTGCAAACCACTGATTACCCATCTCCTTGCAAGCGTGTACGAGAACCTATGGTGGCTCGAGAGGCTCAAGTACCACAAATATGTCTTTGAGTCTTTGTTTTGGTTTTTCTGGTCTGGCCTACTGCAAAAACATTGCAGACTCTGTGGAAGAGTACCAGCTTCTTCTGTAAATATGAAGGGCTCATTTTAAGATAATAAAAAAAACAACAATTTGTAGTTACAGGTGATTATACACTAATGAAAACATAATTACGCATTACTTATTCCATTTCTGCTAATATATCCCCCTAAATACTCCACACTGCACCTTTAACAGACCTGTTATATATAGCATATAAGAAATTAAGGACTTTATGATCCATCAAAACATTAATTCTACTGTATGTAATTGTCATTAGAGAGGCAACAAATTACCATGGGGATTGTTGCCATGAGTTGTACCTACATTGACACAGGTCTACATTTGATTTCATTATCAATCATTATTTTCTTTTGTCTATTATGCCAAATCCTTACATCACAAGGTATAAGGTCAAATTTGTTATGAACATGAATTAGCAACCAGCACAGTAGAAAATAAGTTATTATAGTGCAACAGAAAGACACGATTGCACACCAGCAAGTATTATTTAAATAACCCAAACTTTTAAAAACAGTGTGTTACGTGTGTGAAAATCAATTATTTTAACAGCTGTTCAAAGAGAAAAGAGGATTCTTCATGAACAAATCCTGCTCACAAGTTGTGGTATATTGCTGTTCTCATGAATGTATTTTTTTAAACACGATCCTGTTGACAACAGAATCATCGATGTTTCATTAAAGTTGATATATTTTATGACAATTCAAGCTCATGAAGATGTTTTATTGGTTTGACTGATCATTTATTTACGTTCATAAACTACTACTACACATTTTATATTATAGGCTGACATACTGTATGTTAAGAAAGGCAAGAGGAATTTCCACATTAGGCGATAAATCACTCTTTCCAATTGTTTCCTCAACGTCAACTTCATTGCTCTGTTTCCTCACTTATAATGATAATAAATATTAATAATTCATTTTATTTGTAACGCACTCTTCATTCAGAAGAATCTCAGAGTGCCAACATTTTAGAAACAAATTATAATAATAAAATAAAATAAGACTAGTTAACATAAGCATAATAGAAAACTTAGTGACAGTGATTTATCACAAGGCCAGGAATGCCTTCCTGAATACAAAAAGCGTACAGATCCTCTCACCTCGCTCCTAGGTTCCACTGAGAGCATTTAACAAAATGAGACGTCCTTTTTGACATCCATCATGGATTGATTTCTGGGGTCCGAGCTCAGCACGTCCACACTCTCTATTGGTGCCTCCACCTGGTATTGTTGTAATGGAGCGTGTCAGGGCCTGGTCGGATTCCACTTTGCTGTGCAGGCGTCGCACTGATGGATGTGCAGTTCCATGTCCTGCCGACAGCCTGGCAAGTAAAACCTGGGACCTGAGCTGATGGAGCGTCTTGGTAATGCCACAGTGGCCCGCTCCTACCGAGCCATGGACCAACTGGAGGACCCAGGCACGCAGGCAGGGAGGCAATAGCAGCTGCAGAATGTCGTGTTTACCCCCTAGGAGCTTGCCAGCATCAACACAACAGCTCGTTCTGCATGGTGAAGCTGGGCCACTGAAAATGGAGGGCTTTGGTCTAGGGGTCCAAGGCTGAGATGGTTGCCCAGGGTTACTGGGCCTGACCCACTCAGGCCTGGACCTGGGCGAAGACTGCTGGGACAGGGCGTCTGTGTTGCCATGCAAATGGCCAGCTCGGTGCTGGAGTCATAATCCTGTAGTGTCTCGAGCCACTGAGCCATCTGGCCCTCTGAACTTCAGCAGCCAAGTAAGCGAAGCGAGGCTTTGAAGTGAAAAATCCCCAGGATCAAGCATGCAGCTTTTGTCGGGAGATGCAGTAGTTTTGTTCAGGGCGGCTGAGCAAGTGGCTCTCCCTGCCCGTGCTCTCCCTCCTGAGGGAACATCACTCTAAGGCCCACATCACTAGCATCTGTGTCAAGGACAAATGGCAGCTGAGTCTTACACAAAGTGCTGGCTGCTTTGGCTTCCCAAAGTGCCTTGACCAACAGAGCTTTTGTTGGGAAATGCAGTAGTTTCGTTCAGGGCAGCTGAGCAATTGGCTTTCCCTGTCCGTGTATTCCCTCCTAAGGGAGCAGAACATCACTAGCGTCTGTGTCAAGGACAAATGGCAGCTGAGTCTTACACAAAGTGCTGGCTGCTCTGGCTTCCCCAACATGTCTGACGTTGATGTGGTGGCTCTCTGTGTCTCTGCTGGAGTGCTGGCAGGGACTGTTCTCTGGTGACGCCGACCTGATTGGGAACCACAGAGGGGCAGGTAAGAGTGTGTGTGTCGCACTCCTTTTGGCATTTTGACTTTCGCCTGAACAAAACGCATCTAGTTTGGATAACCAGCTAACACCAGCATGAAGGGAGGGCGGAACACCAAGGACCGAGCAGACAGGAGACCCAGCTACCCAAGTGACCAGTGGGTCAAAAAGGTCCATGCCACCACCAAGGTTTGGGTGAAGGTGGCGATGGCCATCGCTTATTTAACAAGAATGGGAGCATTCAGAGAATGCAAACCTCCGCCTTGTGACCTTGACCTTTGACCTTGACATCTAAAAATCTAATAAATTATTGCCATTATATTACCCAATCTCCCCACAAAGTTTGATGGAAATCGGTCCATGCGTTTCTGCGTTATCCTGCTGACAAACAAACATACAGGGGCGAAAACATAACCTCCTTGGCGGAGGTAATAAGCGTCTCCATGGTTGCTCTGGGTCTCGCGGTGTACTAGCCTACATCTTCTTCTAGGGGCAGACTAAGCTCACAAACTCCACTTTGCCCGGGGAATAATGGCATCAAAGTCTGACAGGAAACTGTTAAGTAACTTGTGTTTCTGTTTCTGCAAAACATATCGCTGTTGTTGAAACGAGCTGAACAATATATTGCGAGTGGAACACACGGAACATATTGGAAAAGTGCGTCACCTGTGGTCTGCTGCTTGTCTTGTCTGTAGGCCTATACGTGGTGTTTTGCGCAGGGTTCCACCAGGTCATTGGAAGTAGATTAAAACTGTTAAGATGACAGGCTACTTGCCTGAAGACATTCAACCATAGCCAGGCAAGTTTAATGAATATCACCTTGACATGAAAGTTGTTGAGGGTCTTGATCACCGCAAACAATACATCTACACATAATGTATTAATAAATAATATCAGGTCACTTGGTCCACCCTTGTTCCTCTTTAAATTGGTGTAGGTGTCATAAGCACTTCAGACTGTCACAGTGTAGTATGAAATAGCCCGACACCAAATAGCTCTCCCTTGGAGATGTCCTGTATATCGGTGACAAATAAATTGCTGACTTCAAGAAAAGTAAACTGGTTTTATTGCTTAAAATGATGAATCCTGGTTAGCAAAGCATTTATTTGCAAGGCAATTTAACAAATTGCACGAACATGAACAATACAAAAACATGTCGTAACATGACTGATCAAACATCATGAAAACATCTTAGGCCTGCGCCCAAACCAATTACCTCACTTGAACTTCTTTATTATTTACATTAACAGGTTGGAGCAGCCACGCAGGCTCTGTGCGGCATTTAATAAAAAGTTGGTTGGGGCCAGACGCTAGGGCCAGATTTTGCCCATGTCCCATGTCTGGGTTACATGCTGTAGGTCTCTCTTCACAGAGATAAGCTGACTTCCCAAGACTGATAGTCTGTCAGTACCTTCTTCCTGATGTTCTCGGATATCTCGTTTCCTCTCGTCATTGTTGATCTGTGTGGGTACACCTTGGCACTACAGTAGTTTGGTTGGTTTCCTCTCTCTTTTAATCTGTGTTGCCCAAACCTTTCCCTAAGGATGTCTCAGTTGATCAGTTTGCTTAATTGACTAATTAAGCACCCAAATTAGTTTCACCGAATCTGTTACCTGCTTGACTTTACCAATTCAGCTGGGGGTTCACTTACTTTTGAAATGGACTAATTCCATGTTTCATGTAGTTTTTTTGGCTACTCAAACAATTCCCTCCAAACAAGTAAATGCAAATGATAAACATAAACCTGACATTTCATCTATGGAAAATTGGTGATGAAAAAAATGAAAAATCATGGTAAAACAACAGAAAACTCTTAGTGCTCAAGGGGTTCACATACTTTCAAGTGGCACTGTATATTGTATCTATTATGTCATCATGGCCTGTGGTAGACTTATATCCCTTCAGCACACTCATTAATCAAATGTTTCCTCCAAGACAAGGCCCTCCTTTGTTCCAAACGATAGCTGTTTTGTGTACTTGGACCCTTAAACCCAGTTTCAGGATTGAGATCAGAATGCTCCTCTGGCTTTCAGTTTCATTTCTCAGATTCAGATTCTGAACAAAAGATCATACTAACTTGTCTGGGAATTCCCCGCCCCTTCACTGCATTTCATTTGTTCAGTTAGTCTGGCCAACTCCTCAATGGAGGTCCACTTCACTCACGTAATTGGACACGCCTTTAACCAATCAGACCAACGATACTATACAACTATACAACGATCGGTAATAAAGCAAACACATATTTTTTTTCTGTATGAATTGTTCCAGAGCAGGTTTCTGTTCTATTTTCAAAGAAAACTTGCCTTTGAAATCATCCAAGACAGCCGCGAAAGCAGTATATAGTTTACTGTGCTTTTCTCTTAAGTTTCGCTTTTGTTACGGTAGACGTGGTTATTTTAAATCCACCAATGGCGCGCCAGGTAGCCAAAAGCCAGTTTGTGATTGGCTCCAAGGATTCTGGAAATCTTGAAATGAACGGCTATCCAAAGTTTGCCAGACCCAGTTCTGAGGCAAAATCAATTTGGCCGGAAGAAGTGGGGCGGGACTTCCCAGACTACATACTAACACTAATAATAGGAAAGGCAGAAAGCAGAAATTTGAATTTCCTCGGTTCAGTTGACAGATGGTCTGTTGACACACACATTTTTACAGCCACTCCCAACTCCCCCACGCATAAAGTACAGTATACAGTGTACAGTATGCGGGGTGTGGGAGTGCCTTAAGGACGCCAGCTGCATGACGCCATACAGGCGTATCATTATCATTAAAGCAGCAGTAAGGAGTTTTCTTCTAAAAACAGGCAACATAGCTTGAAAAAAAGACAACAACATCGCAGATACCACTCTTGTGTTTTATTATAAGAAGCAGGTGAAGGTAAAGGGCTCAAACAGTCATGCCTTTGCACCTACAGTATGCAAACTTGATCTTGGTTCAATTAGCGGGTCGAATGAGACATGTGGCGCCAGCCTTTACTTATAGTACAGAAAAGCCATAATCTTTATTTGCCAAGGCCACTTTGTCTGTTTGTCATGAATGTGGGAGAAAACATCACTATGGGTTACTAAAGGCTGGCAGTTAAGGCTAGCAGTGAAGGCTGGTAGTGAAGGCTGGTACTATAGGCTGGTAGTGAAGGCTGGCAGTGAAGGCTGAAGGCTGGCAGTGAAGGCTGGCAGTGAAGGCTGAAGGCTGGCAGTGAAGGCTGGCAGTGAAGGCTGAAGGCTGGCAGTTAAGGCTGGCAGTGAAGGCTGAAGGCTGGTAGTGAAGGCTGAAGGCTGGTAGTGAAGGCTGAAGGCTGGTAGTGAAGGCTGGCAGTGAAGGCTGGTAGTGAAGGCTGGTAGTGAAGGCTGGCAGTGAAGGCTGGTAGTGAAGGCTGGTAGTGAAGGCTGAAGGCTGGTAGTGAAGGCTGGCAGTGAAGGCTGGTAGTGAAGGCTGGTAGTGAAGGCTGGCAGTGAAGGCTGTTAGTGAAGGCTGGTAGTGAAGGCTGGTAGTGAAGGCTGGTAGTGAAGGCTGAAGGCTGGTAGTGAAGGCTGGTAGTGAAGGCTGAAGGCTGGTAGTGAAGGCTGGCAGTGAAGGCTGGTAGTGAAGGCTGGTAGTGAAGGCTGGCAGTGAAGGCTGGTAGTGAAGGCTGGTAGTGAAGGCTGGTAGTGAAGGCTGGTAGTGAAGGCTGGTAGTGAAGGCTGGTAGTGAAGGCTGAAGGCTGGTAGTGAAGGCTGAAGGCTGGCAGTGAAGGCTGGTAGTGAAGGCTGGTAGTGAAGGCTGAAGGCTGGCAGTGAAGGCTGAAGGCTGGTAGTGAAGGCTGAAGGCTGGTAGTGAAGGCTGAAGGCTGGTAGTGAAGGCTGAAGGCTGGTAGTGAAGGCTGGTAGTGAAGGCTGGTAGTGAAGGCTGGTAGTGAAGGCTCAAGGCTGGTAGTGAAGGCTAGCAGTGAAGGCTGGTAGTGAAGGCTGAAGGCTGGCAGTTAAGGCTGGCAGTGAAGGCTGAAGGCTGGCAGTTAAGGCTGGCAGTGAAGGCTGAAGGCTGGCAGTTAAGGCTGGCAGTGAAGGCTGGCACTCTGAGAGTGAAGGCTGGTAGTGAAGGCTGGTAGTGAAGGCTGGTAGTGAAGGCTGGTAGTGAAGGCTGAAGGCTGGCAGTGAAGGCTGAAGGCTGGCAGTTAAGGCTGGCAGTGAAGGCTGGCACTCTGAGAGTGAAGGCTGGTAGTGAAGGCTGGCACTCTGAGGGTGAAGGCTGGTAGTGAAGGCTGGCACTCTGAGGGTGAAGGCTGGTAGTGAAGGCTGGCACTCTGAGGGTGAAGGCTGGTAGTGAAGGCTGAAGGCTGGTAGTAAAGGATGAAGGCTGGCAGTGAAGGCAGAAGGCTGGTAGTGAAGGATGGCAGTAAAGGCTGTCCCTCTGATCCTGAAGGCTGGTAGGATCCCAACTCTCGGGGACATTCACAGGAACAAGCACTCATCTCTCAGTCATAAATCCACTAGACAACATGGTGAGAATGTATCAAAACATATGTTATTGTGTACACATAAATTGTATAAAAGTATTAATGTATTGAAAGACATCACATTTGAACATCTTTTGCAAATACTTTACACTTTTAAAGAAAAAAACACTTTAAGGAACAAATCATGCCCTTTAAAAAAATAAGAAAACAGTTCAAAAGAAAAGAGTTCAAAGCTACAGAAAAATTTAAGTGGAGGCCTACACAGGGCCTAAACGTATAAACGTATGCAAAGATAAAGTACTGGTTCATTGCTCAACAAATGCCAATATGCATTTATCTGCATTTATTTTCACAGGACCACAAAATGCACTGTGCGAAGGTACCTCTAATGCTTCTCACCTGGTGGGCATGGACTCATTATTAATGTGGTCAAACTAATTATATGTGAAATGCTTAGCTATCTGATGTTTGACTTAAAGCCTGAAGTATTTAAGTGTACACATAAATTGTATAAAAGTATTCATGTAGTGAATGACATCACATTGGAACATCATTTGAAAATACTTTACACTTTTAACGAAAAAAACACCTTAAGGAACAAATCATGGCATGGACTCATTATTAATGTGGTCAAACTATATATGTATTATATTATTTCTACATTTAAAAGGTCATTATGCCATTATGTGGCCTGAGCATTTACTAGCCTTTTTTTGACAAATAAACTTGCTTGGTCTGAATTGTATAAAATGCGGATTGCCACTTAAAAACTATGGGGAATTGTGGGTCCAAAGGCCACACCAGTTGAGAACCTCTGGTTTAGAGGTACCTGTAAATACTGTTAAACAGTATAAGCTTATATATATTGCAAATGTGAAAAATAAATAAAACAGAACGGTTTCTTCATCTCGAAGCAGCATGTCATCCATGTTTTGCGACTGGTTGAACCAACTTGTCTTCACTCTCCACAGTGACATCCTCGATGTGCAGCTGGCTGTCTTCAGTCTCCATGGTGACAACCTTAATGTGCATCTGGATAAACAACAAACACAAACATATGATCACCATTTGCAGAAGCAACTTTAGAAAACTTAAAAAAAAAAGGTCTGTTGGGAATATACTGTAGGTCCATTCACCTTATAGACCTGGCTGCCAACTCACTCAGTCACTCTCACTGATGGCCTCCCTACACACCTGTCCAACCTGTTCACCTGTGTCACTTACCTGAAGTCTCTTATTCATCATGACCACCACACCAATGATGAGGACTTGGATAAGGACGATTAAGACAGCGTAGTGACGTCTTGACTCCTTCCTCTCTGTAATGATAATGCACATAACACATTTGTGTTTTCAAAAGTCTGTGATGTTAGTAAAAAGTTAAACATAACATTTGTTTTTCATATTTTACTCTCACCTGCAAAGTCAAAGCTGGTTGATTGTGAAGCTCCTCTGTCGTCAGTGAAGGTACAGGTGTAGTTTCTGTCGCTGCTTGAGATGATGACGTTCAGCTGGCTAACGATGTGCCAAAGCTGCTCTGAGGTACGAGAGGCTGTTGAACTGGCCCACTCAGTGAGGTTGTGGCCTTGTTCCTCTGTCCAGGTAACAGCAGCTAATGGGTAGCCTTCAGCCTCACAGAACAGGGCACGTTCTTCTCCACTCACAGAGAGGTTCTTCTGTTTTATATCTCTCCATGGGGCTGTGGAATATTAGATAAAACACATTGAATAGTGATTTCACTATGGTTAAAGTTATATTGTGAAGGTTATATTAGTTTTAAAGTCTGTTTCATGTGTGGCTAATAGTTTTGATGCTTTGTTTTGGGACATAAAAAGCATTTATACGAGTTGCCAAGATTATTCACTTTAGTTTTGTGCTCTGGTAATGTTTAGAGCACAATCAGTGTGGCCTTATATAGAAAATACATCAGTGTGGCCTAATATATAGAGAAAATACATTAGTGTGTGTCAACTGTGCTGCTGTTTGTGTTAGCAAGGCAAGACAACGCTGTTAGCTTTTTTTTTGGCAAAAACTCTGCAATGCCACTTTGCTCATAATGACGTACTTTGACTTCATCAGTCCTTTTTAGGGAGACACAGCTACACACACACAGGCATTGATTAATTTAAGTACCTCTACAATATCTCATTAATAAAAAAAAGTATGAATGGTTGGAAAATGATTGTGTACAAAGGACATAACTAACCTCTGACGTTTATATTTAAAAGGCGGTGATCCGTAGAGGTAGGCGTCTGTATGAGACACTGGTATTTGCCTGCATCTGGGAGGCAAATGGAGTCCATCTTAAGGGCGATGATCCCATCTGGGAACCCCTCTGTCAGTAGCTGAACTCTTCCTTCATAGGGGTGGAATACTTCTGGTACTGCTTCATGTAGAACAATAAGGTTCCTTGAAGACCCAGGACGACTTTGGGTGACCAGGACTCCAGTTGTGTTTGGATCCAACTTACATGGAAACTTCCAGATCATAATGAGATCAGCATGGAGTTCTGCATCAATGTTGTTGACCTCAGAAAAATCTGAAAGCACATTTATAATGGAACATGATTGGGGATGGCATATGACCAACAAAATATAAAATGAATTTGTTTCAACCAACTAGAAAGGCAAGAAAGCCCTCACAAACGCAGACTAAAACCTACCTTGCCCAGACGCTGGCAACAAGAAGCAGAGAATAATCAGTTGTAGCATCTTGTTTCTCTTGAGTGAAGTTCATGGCCAAGGGCCTTGCATCTGGGAAAACACATTACAGGTGCAGTAGTAGCATCAAAAATGTATACTTTTTCTTTGTATGCTCACATTTCATTAGAGACTACCAAGCGGCTCAGGGACAATTTCCCCTCATAAATAAATCAGTAAACAATCACTCTACCATTGTTTGATCTATACGAGGGGTTCCCAACCTTTTTGACTCCGAGGCCCAACTTTTTGTATATGTAACAGGTCAGGCCCAACAGAAACCCCGCTTATTTTAGCGAATCTATATTCCATTAGGCTAATTGAATCTATAATCCATTAATTCTAATTAATAAGCGATTGTTATGTGTGAGAAAAAGCAACATCAGCACCTGCCACAGGTGGAAGCCTAGTAAGAAAAAGAAAATCTAACTCTAGATATTGCATCAAAATTGTATTGTGCACCCGAAAACAACATAAATCCACACAGAGAACTGAATTGCAGTAGGCCTAGGCCTATTTGTGCACAACAAGCAAGTCAGGACCCAAAAGATAGCATGTACTCAAAACAAGTGATGGAACATGCAAACAAGACCACTCAGCTAGGCCTAATTAAAATAAGTGATGCTTCAGACATGCAAACAAATAGGTTCAAATAGGTCAATATAATGATTAGAATAATTTAAATAATGAATTAAATATGTGGCTGCAATCTATTATCAACATAAATAGCACCAATCATTCCTGGGCAGTCGTTTGAGTTGGTAGCTGTCCACAGAAAAGTCCGTCGAATCCTGAACATTTACGAGTAATCACTTCACACAGCGTGTATTTTAAACACAGTTGTTTAATGGTATATGTTTCGTGCTCTCTCGCCGTCAAACAAGGAATATGCGAAACACAATGTTGCCTCTCGACGGTAAATCGTTAGAATAGTGACCATCTAACCTTGGGTTGCTTTCTGTCGGTGGCTTTGCATTAAGGTGATAACTCAAAGACGAGTTGCTTCAGTGACAGCTAAATTCAGCTTGACAAGGGCTGGGCGGTATATCGATATTTGAGATATATCGATATTTTTAAAAACGAGATATGGAATGAGACGCTATCGTCAACATCGATATAGTTTCATTTCCGTTTAAAGTACAGCACATTTGTTCCGAATAACAGCCATTTCGAGCCGCGGCTGCCGCCTCCTACTCTGCTTCTGTCTCCCGCTCTGCCTCCGGCTCACACACACACAGCCCCAGGAGCAGAGCTGCAAACATACAACTGTTGCTATGGAAACAATATGTAACAGCGAGCTACACAGTCCGAAGTTTTAGACGGGCCCCTTGAATCCCGCCTAGCAATCATTCAGATCATACTCAAACAGATCGCTAGTTTTCTACTGGTGTTGAACCAGCCTCCGTGTTGCAAGTTGCAGCCTAAATACGTTTTCGTTAATTTAGCAACATGATTTGTTACTGTTTCAGTTGTGCCTTTCGTTTGCCACAAGCTTAATAAAGCAGCATGCAAGTTATTGGAACTATATGTCTATCTAATCTTTTTTTATTATTAAATTGCGATCTATTTAATTTACTTTGTTGCTGTCGCGCTGAGAACTGAAGCAAGTTTTTTTTAAATAGGATTTCTGCTCCTTGCCAGCATGCCACCCATAGTCTATGCCTACCTGGGCATAGGCACATCATTATAATAATTATCTGAACGTATTGCGTTAGCTAACAGGCAAGGTTACATGGCATTATGATACATGCGCTATGGTTGACAATACAAATAAAATGGCATACCTTTCTCCTTGGTTTCGGTAGGTCGGGACGATTTATGAATTTGCCTATTTTAACGCAGCTGCCGTCACGTAAGTTAATGGTTATGCTGCGACTCATTGAAAATCTTGGTTACACTCTGCACCGCCCGTTGTCTCACCAGGATTGCGAACTTTGCAACTTGCTGCAGCTGCTTGGTCGGTCTCTTCCTCTCTAACTTGATCAGGCATAGTACGGTTTAAGTAGCATCACTGCTAATGTTAGTTAGTTAGCAAGTAGGCTATCTGTGGCTGACACCTGACTGACAGATAGCCTACATTGTTGACGTGACAAAGTATCAACCCCTGTTTTACTTTATTTTCTACAGCATCGAGTTGGTTGCCCTAGTAGTCCAGGCAAAATAGTATTTTACGACAGACTAATTGTAAAATATTTTTTTATTAAAAGTCCTAAGAAATCCTAGTTGAGGACATATGTTTAATGCTCATCAATCTGAGATGTGTGCTAATAATGCATGGTAAAAATACACCTCAAAAATGTATTTTTTTCTTTTACCCCTATCAAAATGAAACTTCACACAATGAAAGTACCCATGAAAAGTAAACTTTTTTGTATTACAAGTTTCTTTTAGAATTAATTTGAATATGCACATGAGCTCACCACTTATTGAATATGTCCAGGCAAGGCAAGGCAAGGCAAGGCATAGCGCATTTCATGCACATGTGCAACTCAATGTGCTTTACATCAACAATAGCATAAACAATAAAGAATAAAATTAAAATAAAATGATACAAATTAATTAAGAGTAACTGAAACATGCCAAAAGAAGATGACAAACATAAAAACACAAGACAAGAAAGCGATGGAACACCATCACATGGAATACAGGCACCACAACTCACAGTTTAGACAGGTGCTCCTGTAGCAAGCAAATCAGTGAATCAAATCAGTGGTCATAGGCTTGATAAAAAAAGAAAGTTTTGAGCCTTGATTTAAAAATAGCAACATTTGGGGCACATCTAAGTGTTTCTGGGAGTTTGTTCCAGGAATAAGAAGCAAAATATTTGAATGATGCATTACCATGTTTTGTCTTAGGTCTATAAACAGTAAGCAGTCCCTTTCCAGACGACCTAAGGGTTCTTGATGGTTGATAGGGAGTAAGAAGATCTAGGTATAGTGGTATTTTGGGCCCAAACCATTTATGGTTTTGTAGACCAATAAATACATTTTCAATTCAACTCTCTTACACAGTGGAAGCCAGTGCAAAGACACCATTCATATGTATGACAAATAAATTAGCCTAATCTTCATCCAATCATCCTTCTGTCAATGGGAGATGGCAATGTTGCTTTTAGACTGGCCTCTTACCTGAAAACTGCCTGGCTTGGTACCTGCCAGGGGTATGGTGTTTCTGCCTATGCAATCAGGGCATATTCAATAAGTGTGACGCTCATGTGCATATTCAAAGTAATTTCAAAAGAAACTTGTAAAACAAAAAAAGTTACTTTTTATGTTGCACTGTTTTACTGTGGTAGGAGTAAAGGAAAACAATTAAGCCTATTTGGGTGTATTTTGGGCATTTAGTGTATAGCTCTTTTAACTGGGGGTGAATATTAAGATGTTATTCTTGGAATTTCTAAATCATATCCGAGGCAGGCTTTTTAAAATATCAGCCGCCCACAGTAGGCCGACAGTGGTCCACTGGCCTTTTGCTATCCGGAATAAATATGTCGTATAGGTGACGTCAGCGGCCAGTGAGTCTCATCGAACTGATCAGAAGACTGATTGAATTGCTTGGCTGGCTGAATAGTTTTAGCAAAAACAAATAATGCTTACCGCGTGGTTATAACCATTAATTAGGTCAGGGTTTGTGCAGCAGGCCGTTGCGCATAGGGAAAGCTGACAGGTGGCTTAAGAACAAACATGAGGACAAGCGAGGACAAGGGTTACCTGATTTGACTTGTAGTTCGATCACGTGATTTTGAGTTGTAGATCGTTTATGAAACTAATTTCAATTTATAAATTTCAACCACTAGGGGCGTAGGCATTCACTTTTCCTCCGACATGTGGTGATGTAGCTGACGTCTTTAGTGTGCCATGATTGGTCCGTAGTTTTCGCGGACTTGATATTACAGATACCGACCGTACAAGTTATTGTAACATTAGTCCAGCGCCGCGGGAACAGTAGAAAAGGTAAGGGATGTTGCAGAGTCCTGATACGAATTGTATCTGACGGTCTATTGTCCTCGTTAACGTGTTAAATTTGATCTTGTGCGATGCCAATGGGTCAGTATTATTTTGAGCGATGTGTTGCAAAATCTTAAATTGCATACCAGCTAATGTTAGCTAACGTTAACAATTGTATGTAGTCAGGTAAGCGCATATACTGTAACGTTAACCTCATGCTAAAAAGCGAGCGAGAACTCCAGTGCAATGATATCGAATGTAAAATTGCATCATACCATGTTGTCCGACCATGCTTAAAATTCATAGTAAGGTTTAAGCTAACGTAAACACACTCAAGCAACCCAGGAAGAACCATTTCGCGGGGAAATGACATGAGACGGAGTTCTCTAGTTGTATGCTGTCTCGGCAGAGAGTTTATTGTATATTTCTGTCATTTAATGGAAGTCACGAGCGGTCAGCCGAGCTGGCCAGCTGCAGTTGCATCATGGGTGAAAGTTAATGGGTTAACTCAGTCAGACCTTTGTGTTGTCTTCTGACCAAGTCCTGGCATGTCTGTTTCCAAGTTAAATCATCATACTGCAAACGCAGTCGTTAATAAGTGACATGTGAAAGGATTTTGCACCAAACCTTTATTTCTCTTTTTTGATGAAATAACGACAAGGAGGTATTTTGGACCTGGTCATGCAGCTCAAATCGAGTTACCAGGGAACTCGCACATGTGCAGTCTTACATAGAATGGAATGGCATTGCAGGAATGAACGTTACTTTCTGAGTTAACTTAACCATAAAAAGGTAGCCGTATAGCCCAAATGTTTAGCGGCCTATTAAAGGCACCCAGTGCAACTTTATGTAAACATTCAATGAAAAATAAACATTCAATTTCTAGTCTTTTTTACACGTAGTAAGTTTCAATAACTCCATACCATTACATATCGTCATTCAAGGAGCAAAGATGAGACGTCATTGTGTGGTGAGAACTGATAGAAAATCGTAAACAACAACAATCGCCGGGGGGGAGAGGCCATTTTTCCATTGACTGGAAGCCTGCTGTATTTATTGTAGGTTACAAAAAATAAAGAAAATGGCGGCGATTGTTGTTGTTATCGATTTTCTATCAGTTCTCACCACACAACAACGTCTCATCTAGCTCCTTGAATGTCGATATGGAATGGTATGGAGTTATTGAAACTTACTACGTTTAAAAAAGACTAGAAATTGAATGTTTATTTTTAAGCTTCGAAAGTTGCACTGGGTGCCTTTAATGAACGAAACATCTTAAACCTCATTGCTTAGATGAAGATGTTTGTACTGTTTTTGTGTGTGTTGTTTCCTGACAATTTTTCTCATGTGTTCATGGAAATTCAGAACATCAGCAATCATGGATTGTGTCAACGGTCACCACATTGACAGTGAAAGCTGGGAGTCTCACAACAAAATGATGCTGGAGCCCCTGTGTACCAATGATCCCGAGGTTAGTTTTTATCCATTTGTCCCGTCCTGTCTTGTAATTTCTAGGTTAAGAAACGAGTATGCATTGAACACTTTGCACCTTGACATTACATTCTTATCTTATCTAATCTGATCTGATGTCTCCTGTGTCTGTGTCTAATGATGTGGATATCATGACCTTAGGTGTTTGACATCATCAAGAAGGAGAAGAGAAGGCAGACCTACGGGCTAGAGCTCATCGCCTCAGAGAATTTCACCAGTCGGGCGGTGTTGGAAGCGCTGGGGTCTTGCATGAACAACAAGTACTCTGAGGGCTACCCTGGCCAGAGGTGACGCACTATGTCATAAATAGATAGATAGATAGATGGATACTTTATTAATCCCAAGGGAAATCATGTGCATTTGCACTCTGTGTTCTCATAAAATGTCATTTTTCAGGGACTGATACTTACACGACACATTTTACTTTGTCTTGGCCAAGAACCTCAATCATTTCAACACACTGTTCTCATAAAATGTCAATTTTCAGTGACTGATAATTACATGACACATTTTACGACACATTTTACCTTGTCTTGGCAAACAAGCTCAAAATCATTTCAACAAGCAACGCAACCCAGTGCAGTGCAGGCCAAGGTCATTCTGATGATATCCTTTTGCAACAATTCTGATGGCCTTGTGCGTGTCATGATGCAATACTGATCCACCCATGTAATTTTTTTTCAGGTATTATGGAGGCACAGAGCATGTTGATGAGCTGGAATTGTTGTGTCAGAAGAGGTTTTTGGAGGTCTATGGCCTAGATGCTGATAAATGGGGGGTCAACGTTCAGCCTTACTCAGGTATGACCCCCCCCCCCCCCCCCCAACTCTATTATGTATGGTTGCTAAGACAACACTGGCCCAGATAAGCACTGTGAGAATAACATGTTTGTGCTGCTTCCTTAAATGTTTTAGGGTCGCCGGCAAACTTCGCTGTATACACAGCCTTGGTTGAGCCTCACGGGAGAATCATGGGCCTTGACCTCCCAGACGGAGGTCACCTCACGCATGGTTTCATGACCGACAAGAAGAAGATTTCGGCAACCTCCATATTCTTTGAGTCTATGCCGTACAAGGTAAGAGTGGTGTATATCTGTATTGATTCACAGACGATTATCCTCTGTCATCACTCCCATTGAGTTGGATCATGACCTCGTTCATTTCCTAATGCTTTTTTTAACGCTGTTTACCTCAGGTCAATCCGGATACTGGTTACATCGACTATGATCGCTTGCAGGAAAATGCCCGCCTTTTTCATCCAAAAATGATCATCGCAGGTAAGTGTTGTGTTGACTTTTTTTTTGCTGCCTTTGCTACAATTTACACATCTTCCTTGTTTTGACCATTCACTCTTCATTGATTCATAGAAATACTGATAATTCACAACTTTTAAAAATGGTTCAGAGAATTACACAAATCTAAGTAAGAAATTCACACACCTTTGTTAGATAGCTCTTTTGGCTAATTATGTATCTCACCAGGCTCAGATGGTAAAGCATACCAACTTTAAGCGATAGGAATTATGTGTGGGTTGTTCCTTTTTGTTGTTATGATGGCATATCTGAATATGGTCATGTGTTCCACACCCTACAGGTACAAGCTGTTACTCGCGGAACCTGGATTATGCGCGCATGAGAAAGATCGCAGATGAGAACGGAGCGTATCTGATGGGGGACATGGCCCACATTAGTGGGCTGGTGGCAGCCGGAGTGGTTCCCTCTCCCTTTGAATACTGCGACATTGTGTCCACAACCACTCACAAGACCCTGAGAGGCTGCAGATCAGGAGTCATCTTCTTCAGGAAGGGTCAGTAATGCTGAAGTACATTCCTAATTGTTCTCAGTGCGTGTTCCTTGGAGATAGTTCCATGGATTAGTACATCCATTTTTTTTGCAATGTAATGGTAATCTGGAATTTCTTTCAGTCTGGAACAGTCTTTCAATGGAAAATGTAATGTAACCAGGATGATTTATTTCCAGAATTGAGACAATTGACACCATACGTTCAAGGAAAGGTCATTAAATGGCTAGGCCTCCCTGTATCTCATAACCTTATTGAAATACCAACTTTATTATTTTTTATTTTTTTATATCAAAGCCTCCTCTCCTATGAAGAGTAAAGATGGTCAGGTAACTCTTTATTCCTGGTGATATCAGATAGATTCAGGCATATTTGTAAACTCAACAATAATTTGTAAAATATCCCAGTTTACAGGGTCAACAATGCAAAAAACTGGTAGAAAACGCATTATTAATTGCAGTTTGATACATCATCATCAGCAGTAATCTAACCTTGGATCATAGACTGTTTGAGGTCTTTCACCATCACACCTCACCCCATCGTCCTGACCTGGCAGAGCTAGCCAGGCCCTGGTACATGTCCAGGTAGCATGAGTCATCAGAAAACAGCGGTCTCTTATCAATATTGTGGAGGCTATCCTATAAGCCTCGGTGTGGCAGCAAAGTGTTCCCAACGCGTAGCAAATAATCCTTGGTTCAGGCATGAGCGCTCTTTAGTTGGTGTTCCTGTTTATTTGTGGGTTTCACGGCTACGGTAAGAACCGTGTGTTCCCCGCCATCCACACCTTTCCCTAATTGATTAATCTCGCCTGTAGATATACCTAATTCCCAGTGACGTGCCACACCCAGTGAAATACTCCCCCAAGTGGTTAAGATATTGTAATACTAAAATAAACCTAACTAAAAGGTGGATAGAAAGGGCTCCAACAAATGTAGTTGAACTATCAGTATAGTTACAAGCAGGGAGGGGTCAGACTGTAGACCTTATATCATATAATTCTGCTATACTAAGGAGGCTCTGTCAAATGATTTAATTTCAGGGGTACGCAGTGTGGACCCAAAGACTGGTAAGGAGACCATGTTCAACCTGGAGAACCCCATCAACCAGGCAGTGTTCCCAGGCCTGCAGGGAGGTCCCCACAACCACGCCATCGCAGGTTTGAAATCTCACAATCACTGATTAATGATCTATCAATCAATCAACTTAAATTTTATATAGCGCTTCTCTATATACCCGAAGACGCTTTACAGATCAGTCCGGTCCAGTCCATTCATTCAGACAGTCATACCAATGGCGGTAAGCTACGAGAGTAGCCACAGCTGCCCTGGAGCAGACTGAGATAATGATGTTTGTTATGAGTTCTTATACTGCCCGGGATCTTATCAGACCTTGTCTTATCAGGCATTTTTAATGTGGACCTTGTGTGTGTCTGTTTTATGTGTTTTGGATGGATTTATTAGGAGTTGCTGTGGCACTGAAACAAGCCCTAACTCAAGAGTTCAAGGACTACCAGAAACAGGTGCTGGAGAACTGCAGGGCTTTGGGCTCGACGCTGATGAATAAGGGCTATAAGATTGTGACCGGTGAGTTCCATGTTTGTCTCTCAGGTGCCATTTTGGTCTCTAAAGTAGACTTCGGGTATGACAGTCTTCTGTATAAGATTCATTTGTATTATTTCGTGCTCCTGTCGAGCCACTTTTTTTTTGCAGTGTTTTAATTTAATTTGAAAATAATTTATGTTAATATATTTGACTGGAAATCTTTTATCTTTTAACGAGTAAATTGTGTAATTAAGTAGTTAGTTATTTTTTTTTATTGACTGACCGCATTAAGTTATATTCTCCTCAAGATTCAATGTGTGTAAACTATTGTAGGAAAAAGGAAGTTTATTTGTGTTTATTTGTGTTTGATGCAACAAATCTTTATTGCAGTAAAGTGCAGTAAGGAGGCACATGGCACATACTCCGGATTCAGCGGTGTAGATCTTAACAACAACCATCTCCAATTCTAGTCATATTTACTGTTTTAAGACACCTTCTAGGTTTCTAATGTAAATCAGCTAGCTTCAAATGCAAACAGTTCTGGCAACCTTTTGGTGTTCTCTATGATAATAGGGTTTCTCTAAAAG
The DNA here is from genome assembly GCF_963457725.1 of Sprattus sprattus. Lineage (NCBI taxonomy): Eukaryota > Metazoa > Chordata > Actinopteri > Clupeiformes > Clupeidae > Sprattus > Sprattus sprattus. The sequence continues at coordinate 27,539,547 of NC_137916.1, read as the reverse complement.
AGATGGTTCTCAATGGCTTCCCCCATTCCCATACTATTATTAATTGCAGTCACTCACACCTCAGTTTGCTTCCTGACCCAAGTGTCTGTGCAAATCCAGTGCGGGGACCTTTCCTTTGTGACCATGATAAGATTCCCATTTTGGATTTTCTGCTGGCCAACTTTTGGTGGTCACAGCAGCTGCTTGATCATGAATCTTACACTATTGTGTAATTGTCTCACACACCCAATGACCACACGAGGGCAGTAATCGTTCATAAAGACATGCCGTACAAAGTGCTCACAGATCTTTGGTTTCCCCGTCGTTCATTGCTTGGCTGAGCTGCACAATGTTCAATCACGTGTTTGTCGATTGAAAGCACTGGTGTGTTGCATATTAACTAGGTGGAAGAGTTTGAAACTTGGTATCAAACATTGATTTGAAAAACTTGGACACAGCGCAGCACTTTGTGTGCCTCTGTACACACTTCACTAAATAAAGCAATCTGTTCCCTCTCCCAGGCCAGCTGGATTGTTTACTAATGTTGTTTACTAATGTTGTTTACTAATGTTAATCTTTTGAAATAATGAAGCAGACCTTCATCTCATCCTCTGCTCTCAGGTGGCTCCGACAATCACCTGATCTTGCTTGACCTTCGACCCCACGGCAGTGACGGCGGGAGGGCAGAGAAGGTGCTGGAGGCGTGTGCTATTGCCTGCAACAAAAACACATGCCCAGGTGATGATGACATTTCAAATAAAAGACTAAAGGGATTGAAGACAAAACGCTGTAGATTGGTAACAAGCATGTGATTGCACATATGGCTCCCATCACCTCCCTCTCTGCAGATTATTAAGTCTGAGAGCTGCCACCTCAATTCGGTTGCACTTGTGCAATGACAAATACATAGATTCTATTCTATTCTATGGCTCCCATCACCCGTGGTGTTTCTGACTTCCTCTTTGTGATTTATTAATGATGAAGGAGACAAGAGTGCCCTGCGCCCCAGCGGCCTGCGACTAGGCTCCCCAGCCCTCACATCCCGGGGTATGGTGAAGGAGGATTTCTGCAAGGTTGGCGAGTTTATCCACAGAGGTAGGCTCATTACCGGGAGAGCATTAAAAACTCAAGACGGAGGGCAGGAAGACCCCCCTCCGGCCTCCAAATGCTAATGTAACATTTACAAATGGATTATTTATTTATTTATTTATTTTATTTCTTCCTTCCTTCCCCTCTCAGGCATTGAGCTCACCATTGAGATCCAGGCGAGCATGAACCCCAAGGCTACTCTGAAGGAGTTCAAGGAAACGCTGGCCAAAAGTGAGAAGTACCAAATGAAAGTGAAAGAGATAAGGGAAGAAGTTGAGGCTTTTGCTGGCAAGTTCCCCATGCCTGGACTTCCAGAGTTGTGAAAACTCTGCTGCCAATTTGTTTTCCCTCGGTTATTAGACTGCATAGCATTTGCCTTTTTTATGTTTTAAATTGTTACAAGATAATGACTCGAATGCGCTATGCATGTTGCACAGATCTTAAACGCCCAGTCTTTTCTATCCATTTGGATGACATGCATCTTGTATTTTCATTTTTAAGAAGTCTCTATCCATTTTCCAGTGTTTGCATACATTGTAAAATGAGCAAGATGCATGGAAACAAACCTGCTGAATATGATAATAAAGCACTGCAAATATTTTGAACCTGACTATGTATGGTTTAAGCTAAAATCCTTTATTTAACAAAATGAAAAATACAGACATTGACTTTAATTGTGTTATAACTTTCATTATCTTTATATTGCAAGTTTTCATTTTGAATTGTTTCTGAGAAGAATAAACAGCATTAACAGACAATACCTAACAAATCACTGCCTGAGCACAGGAAATGTAAATCTGGCTGTTTTTAATGAAAAGTTGGTCAATAGTATTGATTCTTTCACAGTGGAATAGACATCCGTGGACTGGGACATGAGTTACTACTTAACCAGCACTGGACAAATACAAGGCTCACATTTCACAAGTATCTCCAAATCAAAGTCACAATATTTTCCAACATTAACTTGGATACAAGGCAACAGCATGAAGAATGGAAGGATTTTAGGGAAAAGGTCTAGATAAAATGCCAGCAAAACAATAAGAAACATGCTTGCTTTTGAACACTTAGTGACATTTGTGGAGTTGATTTGGGATTATACAAGCACAGTAATATTTATGTCAGAACAAACCGAAAAAAACCTAAATCAGCCATGGCATGGTTGAAACATTACCAATGCAAACATTTACATACAATTCCTTGAATTCTGGCCACGACAAAATTGAATACCTCACGAAATATCTTAACCTCAAAACATCCAGCATAATGATGTACCAGTTAGTCCGTATGGGTACTCATGCCGACATCACTTGCACACAACTCTTGGACAACAGTGTATATCAAATTCATTAGCAGGCGCTTGATTGGATGAATATTCACAACAGTAAGGTACAATGGAGACGGGAATGGACTCCTTCCATTAAAAAGTTACCTCCCAAAACATGCAACATTTTGTGTAACAGATATCCACTATTCATGTGTTTTTTGTCTTCATGCATAACATTCCTGTTCCTTGTATCCTGATTACGTTACAGAGGGCAAATTGGTTACTCAACCTATTTTGTTTGCTTAAAGCCCCAGCAGGCTTTAGGAGAGGCTGATAGGTTCACTGAGATAGGAGGGTCTATCTGCCCCCTTTGCTTTTTGTCACTAATCCAATCCTATCAAAAAGCTGAAAGTGATGTCACAGTGCCTGGGAATGGTTGTTCAGAACTACAGAGATTGTAATGATCAGTGTCTCAGTAAATGTGTCTTTTATGATTCAACATCATATCTGGTTGTACTACCATTTTGTACTGATTAAAAATGAGATGTGATGGATAAAATAATGAAGGGAAGAAAACGCAAAGGCTTGCAAATTCTACAGCTATAGTGACTAAAGGGTTATTTTTTTGGGTAGAAAAAAACGATTTGTTTATTTAAAATAAAATATTAATGGATCTGCATATTAATTTATGATGACATATACCATCTATCTGTATGAAGAATTAAGGCCAGCTGTAATGATATCTTAGGCTGATGAATGGAGTTTCACTCCCTTAAGTATAGTGATTTGTAAAACATTGCTCTGCATAAATTCACTTAATGGTCATTCAAAAGAAAAAGCTGTAAAAAATATAACCTTTAAATTTAGCAAGATAAAAGATTCATTACAGCAGTCAGGAGTAGTTGAAAAAGGCAAAAGCTTATGCTGATTCAGACAGTTGTCAACATGGTTAACTCCAAAAAAACATACCTAATTCCCTCTCTAAAAGGCTTGCCAAGATCCTCATACACCATTAGATTACCTGTGTTCCTCTCACTGGCACAGGAAGTCAATGTCAGTCATGAAGTAAATTCCACTGATCACACATTTAATCCAGAGTGAAAAATCTACTTTATCCACTTGTGCTTTCAATACAAGTGATGGCAATGTGCTTGGTCAGTCACTTTGCCCGCTGAGTGCAGTGAAACATCAACCGTCACATCTGAAGCACAGAATTGTATCGCCTTCACGGCATGACCCTCAGGCAGCCAAACACATTAAAAGCATTAGTGTGAACCAACCTGTCTGCAAATATAACACACTTAGGACAACATTAAAGAGATCCTCAAAATCACAACAGTGAGTGACTGGTTTAAGCAGCCTTATTTTTGCTGGAATGCCTGTAAAGATAACCATCTTAAAATGGGACGCAGATTAAATAAATCACGTTGACAATTGCTTGGTCTCCTGATTTAAACAGATGGGGGGGGGGGGGGGTTTAAAACACAATCATCTCAATCCAGCATGAGGACACATTCAGAATTAGATTTTGTACAAATAGCTGGTGGTGTAATTAAAACGTAAGACTGATTGGCTGGTTCCCTTGGAAGGCCCCTGAACGTAATGCTGTTTGATGAGCTCACTGAGGAAGTGCACAATTTTGCTCTCCTCTTCGGTGTAGCCCAAATGATGGAAAAAGCTAGTCCTGTGCGCCGCCACGGACTCTTTGTCCTCAGAGCTGAGGGGAAGGTGAAAATGATGGCAGAAGGTGAAAAGAAACGCCTTGGCGGTGAGCTGGGTCAGCATGCTCTGGACGTGGAGGAAGTAAGTGCTTCCCCTCTTGATCTGAGTCCTGTGGTCTGCTAGATGGCCAAGTAGAGCGCCTTTGTACGGAGGGCACCTCATCGTTTTGTTGTCCGCGTCCAGAATACCTATGTAGCGGCTGTAGCGGATGAGAGAGTGGAGAATGCTGGACTCTGTGGGTGAAGCCATCCTGGAACAAAGACAAAGCCTTTAATTACAGACGTAAAGATGGCAGAACAGAGACAAAGCCTGTAATTACAGACGTAAAGATGGCAATAACATCACGTCACGAACAGCAGTGATCCATGTTCTCAAACATTTGTTTATTTCTTACCTAGAGACCTATATGCCCCAGTGCAACCATAACATAAGGAATTAAAGAAATATAAGGATTATTTTAAACATTGTGATAATTTAAGGGAACATCCTATTTAGCCATATAGCCTACCTCTGAAGGCCGATGAGCTTCCATCTTTGTAGGTCAGTCAGTTGAAATGGTGTCGAGAGCCATGGCTGTACAGTTTCTCCGTATTTCCCAAGGTTGGGCACAAAGATAGACAAAGCGTTCACCAGCTTTCTCACCGTGCCTTCCTCAGCTCCCAGCACCACGAGAGTGCGTCCGGTCAGGAGGCAGAATATGGCTTGCTGTGCAAAGGGGTATTGCCGGATGAATCGCAGAGCACTTTGTCCTGCCCTCTTCTTCTGTTTCAGGGTGACCGGGTTCCCGTGGCAGAATGGCGACGGCGCCCTGTCAGAACTGGTGGAGGTGCTCATGTAGCTGGTAGTGTCAGAGGCGTCCTCCACATTAATCCTTGCCATCTCCTCAGAGAGCGTGTTCGAGTTAAGCTCAGGGAGAGACAGGGCTGTGGAAGGGCTTTCCAAGGCAGGCTCACCTAAAACATAGTCCCCCTGGAGTGAAGGGTCCCTCTGAAGCAACGACAGAGGTTCCTGCTTCACAACCATATCCCCCCCACAGCCATCCCGGAGCGGCTTGGGCAAAGGCTCCTCGTGGATGAATCCCTCCTGCCCCATACAGCAAGCTGTGTCCACTTGAACACTCCCAGTTTGGTACACATCAGTAGCATTCATGGCCAAGTCGTTTTCCAATAAAGGAAATGTATGTACAGCTCTGTCTGTCTCGGTCTGAACAGAGGGGGTTTCATATAATGCACTGGAAGGGTCGGCTTCGCACTGGTCCAAAAATGCATTGTCGGCTAGGGTAGTACATTCTTCACTGCTAGAGCTCATCCCCACTACTTCAGTATCTCGATATTGCATCTGTAGGTTGCCTGGGCTCACAGCCTCCATGCTTCGCTCACTACTGAAGCTCCCTTTTGTTTCCGTGTCGGCAGCTTCCTCAGAGGTTTCCTGAGTGAGTTCAGAAGGGCTAGACTCCGGGGGGCCCTCTGCAAATTCAGGCTCTGGTTTGATTTGAATGGTGTCCAAGCAGGACGAGTACGAGTCCAGACTCATCGGTTCTGCCAACATGTCAGAGGCTGAGGGTGGTTGGTTCACTGCAGGGGGACCAGCTGCTTCGAACTGCTTCGTGAGTCCGTGTTCTCGCCAGTCCTCCTCCTCCTCCTCCTCCTCAAAGAGAAAATTTGTTATTTTCTGGCGCCTAACGAGAGCTCTGTCTATCTGGCTGGTGTACATGTAGCACAGATCCCCTCTGAAAGACCTTTCGATGAATTTCAGCTGCTCCATGGTATGTTCGAAAAAAGTCGTTTCGCAAAGCTCCTCCAGCGTTTTCAGCCGCTTGTCAAAACATTTAGCAGATTTAGCCTTGATGAGCTGAGGAGTGTAGGAGGGTCTATCGTTGGCCTCGTCCCCTGATACTGTCTTGTCCTCAAGTTCAGACGGATTGGAGGAGAGTGCAAGGTTTACATCGGTCATGTCGGTGGGTTTCTCTGGCTCATACGCAACACATTCAGGGTCTTTCCTCTTTCTGCTGGGGTAGGAAGTGATCTGCCTCAACAGGTCTTTGTGTTCATATATGGACTTCTCCATATTTGCCAATTCATTTGCCTTCTCGATCGCCTGTGTGGAATAACAGCCGTTGTTCATCTTCTGTAGCTCACTCTCTTTGTGTAGCACTGACCGGGTGTACTCCAGATCTTTCAGTTTCTTCAGCAGCTCGTTCGCAAAAGCTTTTCGGTTCCCACTTTTCAAACACTCTGAGGCTTTGGAAAACTCAGAGGAGAGCTTCTGAAACTGCTGCATAATCTTTCTCTCGTCTGCTGAGATATAGGCTATGCAGAATGGCCTGACAAAGCCCCGTGCCTCCAGATCATACAGGGTCAGATGATGGACATAAGCAAAGGCACCCTCTTTTGAATCGCCCAGAACCACTTTAGAGTCCTCCACGAAATTGAGCCTTGGGTAGCTGGACCCCGGAGGGTGGCCCACAAATGAGGCTTGGTAGTCCACGGACATGATGCGCAGGGAGAAATAATTGAGGTCGAATGTTCCACATACTTTTGAGTCATCGGGAATGGTGAGGAGAGGTTGTGGACCAACTTGTTCGGAGAACTCGGATATGAGGATGAAGTCCTTGGAAAATTTAGCATAGGCGGTCTTCGTCCACGGATTCGCGGCATGGGTGAACAAAGGCACAGCAAACTCCTCCGGGAGCACACACGGATCCGGAAAGATCTCTCCAAAGTCATCTTCTTTGGTAAAAGCCACCACGTCTGGTGAGCCGATCATGTTTTCTCAGTGTGCGGAACGACATTAGGAGAATTGCACGTCTACAGCTCCTTCGGTGTATATACTATAGTGTACATCAACACAGCAGTCGGGCGACGGTCACGTTGCATTATTAATTAAAATAAGGATCTAGATGACTAAGGGCTAAAATGGGATTCGTAAATGTTGGCATGTCCGTCGCGTTTGAATGCCAATACATGTCTTTAGTTTAAGTATTCACTCGGTAACTAGCCAGCTAGCTACATACTGTCATACGTGCAATTAACGTCAAGTAAGGTTGTCCACACGTAACATTCAGCTAGTGTCAAGAATTGGCTTCAATGTCTCTGACCTTTTCAAAAATCCACGGAATGGAAGACATTAGGAATCCATCAATAATGCTTGCCGTCCAGTTGTGAGAAATAAAACTACCTTATGCGAAAACGTAGTCCGTGGTGATAATGCAAACTCAACATCAATCCAACATCAAGCGACATCAGCCATATTTAAAGCGAGTGGGCAGTGGTTCACTCTCACGTGACTAGACCAGCGTCTAAACAAGGAAGTAAATGGAAATGTGTTACATTTTACTGAAATGTCGACAGACGCGTCTGTGTTCACAATAGCATAAAAAACAATTACAAATTTCCCAAATTAATTGAAATGTTTTGCGTCTGAAAAAGAATCAACAATAAAACAAGAATATACAAGTTATTTTTGCGGCCGCGTTAACAGCTTTACGGTAAAGAAATTACGACATCTGTTGACAGGCGCCGAATTTGTAAAGTTTGTGTCTGCACATCGCGTAGCTAGCGCGCGACCCCATGATATTCCACTAAAACAAACGTTATATGACGATCTTGCATTCACAGTCGCAGTCTGTAATCCCTAGTGCAACAAGTAAAGTCAAGTATTTGTCATGATTTTGTTTCCTTTTGTGGTAGCCAGACAGTTGGCTCACCACAGTTAGCTAAAGTTAGCTAACTTGTGATAACTGCCGGAGCTTTTGCGACACAAAGGTGACTTAGCTAGCTAGCCACATTGCTTTCTATGATACACATAAGGCATGTTTTGATGGGATTTTAAGATACTTGTAATTGCGTTTAAGAATGTGTATACTTGCACTGTCAGCAAGTAAAGTATGATCATCAATGTTATCACTAAATCACTCCTTCAAGTGACACGACTGTCAGTACAGAGACGATTTTGTCAGCAAGGGTCAGAAAACATGATAAGACGAACTCAGATTAAGAAAGTTTTGTGCGTTGCTGAGAAGAACGATGCAGCCAAAGGGATAGCTGAGATAATGTCAAATGGAAGGGCAAGAAGGGTAAGTAATACTCCCTCTGTCAGCCACTATGATAAGGGCAAATGTGTCTGCATGTTGACTTCATATAACGTTCTCTGTTAATGGATCATGTTCTACCTTGTTCATAACATGCATCAACTCTCTCTTTTTGTGCTTGATCAATTTTTAGAGAGAAGGATTATCCGTGTACAACAAGTTATATGAGTATGAGTATAACTTGTTCGGACAGGTAAGGTTGTTCTCTAAAAACCAAACATCCTCTGAGTTACTTTATATGTTTCAACTGAGACTGATATGTTGTTAATGGTTAATTTCAGGATGTCTCTGTGACGATGACATCAGTATCTGGACATCTCCTTGGTTTGGAATTCAAAACGCCTTTTCAAAAATGGTGAGGTTCTTTTAGTGTATTTCAGCTAGTGACTTGGTACAGTGTTGAAATGATAACAACAGCCACAGTAAACTGTTCCTACATTAACTTACAGGCACAGTTGTAATCCAGTCCTGTTGTTTGAAGCAGAGGTTGAAAAATATTGCCCAGAAAACTTCGTACAAATAAAGGTATAACTCAACTCAGATAAAAAAAACAAAAAACAACACTTATGTCAAAAGGCAATGTGCCAAATGTATTTTCTTATGGATCTCTATTGTGTTCACATGCAGAGGACACTAGAGAAAGAGATTCGACAATGCCAGGCTCTTGTCATCTGGACAGATTGTGACAGAGAGGGAGAAAACATTGGCTTTGAGGTCATTGATGTTTGCAAAGCAGGTGAGTGTTTTTTCATGTACCATGTAAGCCTGTTCTACAAGCCTGACCTCAATTCTAAGCTAGTGTAGTCTGACTGACTGTCTGTTGTGTGTGTGAACAATGGTTCCAATACAAAGTTTAATGTTTTATCTCAAATCTCTCACAGTCAAGCCAAACATCCAAGTGTTTCGAGCCCGTTTTTCTGAAATCACACCCAACTCTATCAGGAGAGCATGTGAGACACTGACAGAGCCAAATAACAACATCAGTGATGCGGTGGATGTCAGACAAGAGCTGGATTTGCGCATTGGTAATTGTTAAGTTGTTAAGCTTAATAGTAGTGAAGTGCACACCTTTGTGCTAATAATTGTTCTCATTGAAACACATATGTCATTTTAGATAATTTTTATCTCTAATATTAACAATGTAAATATTTTAGGAATGTGTATATTTTATCAAATGTATTTGATTGCAAAGGATCTAAGTATCTGAAACATCCTGTGGAATTAATGAATAATCTTTTTTCCAGGAGCGGCATTTACAAGGTTTCAGACCCTACGTTTACAGAAGATCTTCCCAGCATCTCTCGCCAATCAGCTCATCAGCTATGGAAGCTGCCAGTTTCCTACCCTGGGATTTGTGGTGGAGCGGTTTAAAGCCATCCAAGCATTCATCCCTGAGACCTTCTTTAAGATCAAAGGTATAGTTTCATTGGCCACATGCATGGTGTAAATCGCATATGTCTTGCATGGTCTTGCATATGCCCTTCATCCGCACTTTTAACAAAGAGAGAATACAATGTGCTCATTTATTTTAGCAGTATGTGTGTTGACATGACTGAAAGAAGACCGATTTAATAAGTCAAGTGTACTTTATTGTCAAAAATCTATGTAACAGGGTTAGCACAGAAGTTTGAAATTGCGTTTGACCAGTCTCCAATGTGCAGTTTAAAACATTTAAATAAGACATTGACAAAATCTCTCTCACACACACACACACACACACACACAAACATTTAAATAAGACATTGACAATAATCTCTCTCTCACACAGACTCTCACTCACACACATACACACACACACACATAGCAGCAGAAGTACAATCAGTGGTCATAAGGTGCAACAGTAAAGTAAAGTGCCAGTGGCATGGTGAAGTGACTATGGAATGTTCATGTGGTTTTCTTCAGTGTGTTGATGAGTCTGATGGCTTGTGGAAAGAAGCTGTTACTCAGTCTGCTTGTGCGGGCCCGCAGGTTGCGGTACCGCTTCCCTGATGGTAGAAGGGAGAACAGACTGTGTGCTGGATGAGTTGTGTCTTTGATGATGTTCATTGCCCGCTTGGAACAGTGTGGAGTGTACAGTTCCTGAATGGGTGGTAGGGATGACCTGATGATCTTTTCTGCTGTCCTCACCACCCTCTGCAGTGCCTTCTTGTCTGCAGCTAGACAGCTGCCGTGCCAGACAGAGACGTTGCTGGTCAGGATGCTCTCAATAGCACCTCTGAAGAAGATGGTGAGGGCAGAAGTGGGAAGATCAGCTCTTCTCATCCTTCTCAGGAAGTGGAGTCGTGTCTGCGCCTTCTTGACCAGTGCGGTGGTGTTGGTAGTCCATGAGAGGTCATTCGTGATGTGCACTCCCAGGAACTTTGTGCTTTTCACAGACTCTACTGCACTGCCGTTGATGATGAGTGGGATGTGTGTTGGTTGTTTCTTTCTGAAGTCCACAGTAATTTCTTTAGTTTTGTTGACGTTGAGAAGCAGATTGTTCTTCTCACACCAGTTGATGAGTAGCTGTACCTCCTCTCTGTATGCTGAGTCATTGTTGTCTTTGATGAGGCCCACCACTGTTGTGTCATCTGCAAATTTGATGAAGTGATTCGTTTCAAATTTGGCACAGCAGTCGTGGGTCATCAGCGTGAACAGCAGGGGAGATAGCACACATCCTTGCGGCACCCCCGTGTTTATGATGGTGGTCGCTGAGGAGTTGTTTCCGACTCTGACTGTCTGCGGTCTGTTAGTAAGAAAGTCCAGCAGCCAGTTGCACAGTGAAGTGCTGATGCCTATTTTACTCAGCTTGTCCACCAGATGTTGGGGGATGACGGTGTTGAACGCAGAGCTGAAGTCAATGAACAGCATCCGCGCGTGACTGTTTTTGTTCTCCAGATGAGCCAGGCAGAGGCAGAGGTGGAGTGCTGTTGCTATGGCGTCATCAGTGGAGCGCTTGGGGCGGTAGGCAAATTGGTATGGATCCAGAGTAGTGGGGAGGGTGGATGTTATAAGTAAGTAGTTTATGTTCAGGCAGTGACCAGACACTGTGCCACTGAAGGAAAATGGTCCTTTTCTGTATTAGTGTTTAAAAGAATGAGTAACTACATAAAAAGATTCATGCGACTCCACTTTCAAACTTGCTTTGGAATATAAATTGTTCTCTGGGAATGACTGGTAGTTCCATCTTTTCTTACAGCCAAATATGGGGTTATTTGCTTTGTTTGGTCCTCGCTCACTCTGAAGGTTCTATATTTTTCAGTTGTGCATGAACCAAATGAGGAGGAAATGGTGGAATTCGGTTGGAAAAGGCATCGTCTCTTCAACCATACAGCCTGCCTTGTGCTCTACCAGATTTGCATGGAGGTAAGTCTGTCCTCATAGTGATGGAATAACTTTAGTTTTCTAAAAAGCAAAAGGAAAATATACCGTGACTTGAATGTACTTCAATGATTTAAAAAAAAAAATGGTGAGTGTATTTTTCTCTTTTTTGTTCCAGGAACCCACAGCCACAGTGGTTGCTGTTACATGTAAACCCAAAAGTAAATGGAGACCACAGCCTCTTGACACTGTTGTAAGTGTTCAGAGATGAACTATGACTTTAGAACAGCTTCTTGACACTGTTGTAAGTGCTAAGAAATGAACTATGACTTTAGAACAGCCTCTTGACACTGTTGTTAGTGCTCAGAAATGAACTTTGACTTTAGAACAGCCTCTTGGAGATACATGCTTGATTTTGATGTGTATTTGTTCAGGAACTTGAGAAATTGGCTTCACGCAAATTAAAGATCAGTGCGAAAGAAACCATGAAAATAGCAGAAAAACTTTACACTCAAGGGTAAGTCTGTTGTTTGTTTTACAGAGCCAAGGGCAAGATTAAAATGAACCATTTTGTCCTGGATAGTAATAAATAATAAGCTTCTCCCCACCCATCAGGTTTATCAGCTATCCCCGTACTGAGACCAACATGTTCCCAAAAGACCTCAACTTGACCTCCCTGGTGGAACACCAGACGCAGGATAATGAGTGGGGGGCGTTCGCACAGGGCATTCTGGACCGGGGTGGACCCAATCCACGAAATGGAAACAAATCCGATCAAGCCCATCCCCCCATTCACCCCACCAAGTACACATGCAACCTGCAGGTGACGATGCAGCTTCAAACGTCATCGCTGCTGTAGACGATGAATAGCAGTGTAGTGACCTGTAGTGTTGTGTTGTGTGATCAATGTGCTTTATGTTTGCTGTGTGAGATGTAGCCACAGTTTTTCTTTTCCTCACAAATTTGATAGCTTTGTCTTACTGTACTTTCTGTTTTATGAAACACCTTTATTTTGTTTCCACAGGGCAACGAAAAACGTCTGTACGAGTTTATTGTCCGTCACTTCCTGGCCTGTTGCTCCCAGGATGCCCAGGGACAGGAAACCATTGTTGATATTGACATAGCTGAAGAGAAATTCTCTGCAAGTGGCCTTATGATCACAGCCAGGAACTATCTGGATGTTTACCCCTATGATAAATGGTATACAAAGGTACATAAACACAAAGAGTCAACAGAGAGGCTGTCTGCATTTTTTAATTCTGTTATAAATTAAAATAAGTTATTGTTAGTTGAAATAAATGACTGCCATCTGAGCTCATGGAAATCATGTACCACAATGTGTGTGTGTGTGTGTGTGTGTGTGTGTATGTGTGTGTATGTGTGTTTGTGTGTGTGTATGTATGTATGTATGTGTGTTTGTGCCTTAGTTAATTCCAGTCTATGAGCGAGGGTCTCAGTTTCAGCCATCGGCCATAGAGATGGTAGACGGACAGACGAGCCCACCACAACTGCTCACGGAGGCTGACCTCATTTCCCTCATGGAGAAACATGGCATTGGTATGACCAGCCTCTTCTGAAATCACAAGAAAATGGAATGCAGACAGTTTCTGGATGTAGCGAAGTAGAGGGTCAATTCAAGAATCCAAGAGTCTTCCCATTTTTTTGATTAGGATTTTGTGTCCTCAGTAGCTTCTAGACAAAGGGTGGATAGTGCACAGCTAGAACACAGCTTTCTAGTTCATTTACGGTATGGAACATGTGAACACAAATGCTAGGTGCATGAATGTGCACCTAAAGTACCCGGGACTTTAAATTCAGACCAAGTGTGGATAACGTGACAGACCCTTGGTGTTAATGACTTCATCTTCTAGGCACCGATGCCACACATGCAGACCACATAGAGACCATCAAGAGCCGAATGTACGTTGGGCTGACTGCAGACCAGAGGTTTCTTCCAGGAGAACTTGGCATGGGCCTTGTGGAGGGTCAGTAGTTTCTTTTAAATTTTTAAACACATAAGGAATACTAGTACATGCTCTTATAGTAGTTAGTTCTGCAGTTTTGTTCTGCAGCTTTGTATACTATGGAAAATAGTCACACTGAATTGGGGTCACACGCACACTGTAACGCACACTATTGGATTGTTTTAAAGCTTTGATAAACACTGTTTTACAAAATACCTCCTATTAGAACATGCAACATCTTTTTGTAAGTCAGTGTGTTTAACCCCTCCCTTGTAGACGGATTTATGGCATTTCACTCATAACGTACAGGTTACAACTCCATGGGCTATGAGATGTCCAAGCCGGACCTGAGAGCAGAGCTGGAAGCGGACCTCAAACTGGTCTCTGAGGGGAGGAAGGATAAGGCCTCTGTCCTGCCGCACCATGTGGCCAAATACAAGGCTGTTTTTATTGAGTCTGTGAGGAAGGCAAAGAAGTGAGTTCAGCCCTCAGCACCTTGGGCTATGTCCTCTTAGAAAGAGCATGGTAGTCTATATGACACCATAATTATGTTTTCGTTTAAGATTTTTAATCTAAAATAATTAATGTGTGTGAATTCAAGATGTGCATTTTTCTGTCAGTGATTTTCTTTTTTCTTCACGGCTGTTGCTATGACCAACGGCATTATAGGATGCACAGTGTGCCTATAAGGACTTATACATATATACTACCTTGTCCTGACAGGTTGGATGAGGCTCTGTCCAGCTATCTAGGCGAGGCTCAGGAGTACACAGAGCAGGAGCAGGCCATGGAGTTTCCCATGCCAGTGCGGAAGTGCCCCAGCTGTAACCGAGACATGGTTTTGAGACAGAAAAAGGACAGCACCATGTAAGACCAGAGTTCAGTGGGAGAAAACATGACCTTTGTGTAGTGCTTGTGCAAATTGATTATTGCTATTTATTAGCAACTGTTATTGAAGTTAGTTATTGAATGCTTTTTTAGGTTACCTGGCTAACTGGGTAATCTTACTTGGTGTTTTTCAAAGTAATTTTTTTGTGCTGTTTTTAGTCAACCAAACAAGATTTCTCCCCAGGCTACTTGGCTGTAATTCAACTTCTTCCAGTGCGAAGTAATTGGTCGCATGCAAAGCTCTGCCTTCAAAAGCATCTTCCCAACACTGGATTCTGCGAGGGGTGTTTTGTTTGACTAAAGGAATATTCTGATATGCACAGGCTGTATTAGCCTGGCAATGTCACAATTACTGCCCTCTATTCTCTATTGGGATCCTTTGTGTTTCCCCTTTAAATTCTGCATGTATTTATCTCCCTTCCACAATCACTTCCTTCTGCAGGAAATTTCTGTCGTGTACGGGATACCCGGCCTGTAAGGCAGCAGTGTGGTTCCCCGAGTCTGTGCTGGATGTCAGCCGAGACGACAGCATCTGTCCAACATGCCAACCTCATCCTGTGCACATGTAAGAGCTAACATTTCTGTGTAATCCTTTATATTCACATTCAGTTATGTATATCTGTTTACTTGTATGCATTCAGCTGACTTATTCAGAGAAGTGTACAGAACGAAATTAAGTAGGGAACAGTTCAAAATGATTAATTGAATTATGAATTACTATGAATTGTGATGTTATGTATCAGTTGTACAACATCACAATTCATTTTCATTCATAATTCAATACAAATCTGGATTTTTCTGTAAAGTCTATGGATTTGATCAGACTGTACAGAACAATATGTTATGTGTGTTTGCAGGCTGAAGTTGAAATTCAAGAGGGGAAGCCTACCTCCCACGATGCCTTTAGAGTTTGTGGGTTGCATCGGTGGCTGTGATGAGACTTTGAGAGAGGTGCTGAATCTGAAGTACCTGAGGCCAGGGGCGGGTGGAGGTGAAGGAGGAGGAGGAGGAGGAGGAAGACCAAACAGTCAATCCAGTTACAACGCCGTTCCACGCCAGCAGAGTCAGACCAGAGCAAACCCAGCTCCCAGGCCCAGGGCTGACAGCAGTAGACCACCCGCCCCAAGGCCTCAATCTGCTCCACCTCCTGCACCCAGTTGGTCGAGTCAGCCACCCGCTGCGGCTGCCAACAACAACACGGTGTGCAACTGCAACCAGGATGCACTCCTCCTTACTGTGCGCAAGGAAGGTCCCAATCAGGGTCGGCAGTTCTACAAGTGCAACGGTGGGAACTGTAATTTCTTCCTTTGGGCCGACCAGCAGAACGACCAGGGGGCAGGGCAGACCGCAGAGAGAAACCAGCCTCCTCGACAGACCCCTCAACCTCCCAGGCCATCCCTTGGGTTTGGTAACACAAACCAGGGGTTCGGTAACGGCGGGCCTGCTGGTGGAAGTGAAGGGGAGACCATGTGTAACTGCAATGAGCCGGCTGTCACCAGAAGCGTCATGAAGGATGGTCCCAATAAAGGGCGCACGTTTCACACCTGCGGGAAACCCCGAGAGCAGCAGTGTGGGTTCTTCCAGTGGGCGGACGAGAACGTCCCACCAGGTATGATTTAGCTTATGTTTTCAGCCCTTGATATAAAACACTTAAACATCTGTCTGACTGGGAACTGTTTATACATATAAATAGTATTAGTTGTAAATATAAATATATTTCAAAGAATTCTCTGTTACTTTATGAGAATTCTGACATTTCTTGTGGGAAAATGTTTACTTCTACACTTTGATGGAAACATCATTATGAAATCATACTGAAGGTTTTTGCATTTCTAAATGGTTTGACTGCAGCACGTATTGTATTGTTTTTTTCTCAATCTCTCAAATAGTCTCAAGAGGTTTCAACAATGAAGAAACAGAAAGAAGGGGGAGAAAGACGGGACCTTCAACTTCAACAAAAGCTCCCGCGGCCAAGAGGCAAAGGAATTGTGGGATATGCCATCAGCCTGGACACACACGGACAACATGCCCACAGGGCAATTAAACAGGACTGCGAGAAAACTCAGAAATTATAAGAAAAGTATGGCAGATTATGATGAATGATGACAGAATATTGAATTCAAATCAAGGTTATAGTCTGTGCCTATGAATCCTTGTGCTATTAAAATCTGACTTTTTATAAATTATCAAGCAGTACTTTTAGTAAAAAAAAAAATCAGTTGAGTTGTTAAATAAATGTAAATAAATTTGTCAGTGTGTTTGATGTTTTTTTTTGTCACATTTTATGTTAGCGGTATGATATCTCTGCTTTTTTTATGAAGTGTGTGGACACCAAGAAACACAAAATCCATAATGAAGTTCCTGAAAAGCCTATGTTTGAAATGGGACATTGATTACATTTCGACTGGGACTCAAAGATAATGCTTAGGTTGACTACCAGGAAAAATGTGTAGATGTCGAGGCGATGTTGTGTAGTTTCAGGATGGGGAAGTTATATTAATGCAAATATACTTGCATTAAAAACATATTAAGACCGTCTTGTTTCACAGAAACCTAAAGTGAATGCAAACTCCTTAATAGCCTAACAATAATATACTGCAAACAGTCCGAGTAGGTGGAGCCACAATATTATAGGACTTTGGGTGAAGCGGACTGTACCATTTAGAACAGCGGGGTGTGTCTTTTCCGGCAGCTGCTGTGTCTGCAGGGTCTGGTTAAATTCTTGAACACGACCA
Source organism: Sprattus sprattus (assembly GCF_963457725.1). Lineage (NCBI taxonomy): Eukaryota > Metazoa > Chordata > Actinopteri > Clupeiformes > Clupeidae > Sprattus > Sprattus sprattus. The sequence goes on along the minus strand of NC_137916.1, from coordinate 27,522,516 downwards.
GAAATAGCCTGAAAAGTCTGACAACCTGAATCAGTCATGGCTGCTACTGGAGTTCTCCCCTTTATCCGGGGGGTAGACCTAAGTGGGAACGATTTTAAAGTAAGGCACTCATATCGATTTATAGCGGTTGGTTAGAAAATAACATGTTGTATTTATGTCGGGTAACGTTTTGTATTCTCGTGAATGTTAGTTAGCCTTAGCTTGCTAGACAGATCAGTGTCTGGCTTGATGGCTAATGTAAGCAAAAAAAAAACATGTAACCTAGCTTTCTAGCTAGCTGGCAGCAACACAGGGCGATAGCTATCCACTGTCAAAATTTGGCATGACAAAATAAGTGTTCACAGTTTAAAGGATTTGACGTTGTTACTTTGACCATCTAAGGATATTTAGCCAAATAAACAACTGCTGTTATTGGAACTGTTTGTTTGTGTAGCTTCTGCCTCGTAGTGTCTGGGCGAAGACGGGCAGCTCACCAAAAGTTGTCTGGTTAGCTGACGTTAGCTTTTTGATTTCACCCTGTCTCAGCTGTTATACTTTCATTCTGTAATTCGAATAATCAGCTATGCTCTAAGTAAGCGATGAGGTACAAAGTAGGTTTATGTACCAAGAGTTTGTGGCCTTTTAACATTATAGCTGTGAATAGGTGCGTCTCTCAACATTTGTTCAAGTTGATGTTAGCCAACTGACTGTTATGTTGTGTTCATATTGTCTCTGTTGGACGTTCAGTTTTGGTAGTAATGCCACTCGTAGTATGTGTGGTGTACATTGTATACAGATTAAAACATTAGCATTATACTGCTGAAGTCCTAATCGGTAAATTGTGTCTGTCTTAAAATAAGAATTAGCATTGCTTTAGAGGCACACCCACAAATGAGTCAGGAAGCCGTATGACATCACTTCTTTTTGTGTGGTAATGCATTGGTTAGTATTATCATAGACATGAATGAATATGCTTTATGTGTCTATGAGTATTATGTCCTCCGCAATAACTTCACATGTGACCACCCCAATGTTTCTTTTCACCATAACAATGATATCTTGATTCCAGGGGGGCTACTTTCCAGAGCATGTCAAATCTATGTCCAGCCTGCGATGGCTGAAGTTAAACAGAACAGGACTCTGCTATCTTCCAGAGGAGCTGGCCTCCCTCCAAAAACTGGTAATTACAGTATTTTTAACTATAATTAACTGTATGACCATTTTTTTGACTGTTTTTGTAACTTTGGGTTCTTTTTTTCTAGGAACATTTATCAGTCAGTCACAACAGCCTGACAACCTTACATGGAGAGCTCTCAAGTCTTCCCAACCTAAGGGTAATAGAAAGAACATTTTTGTTTAATCTTACATAAAGATTATTTGTTTATGAAAAAAAAAGGTACCGTTTTAAGATGGTACCAAGACTTCATATGTAATTTGTGATCTCAAGGAGACATAATCCAAGCTTTCATGTACCTCATTAGATCATTAAATGTAAATGCAAAAACTTTCTCTTTTTTGTTATGCCACCCAAGGCGGTTGTGGCAAGGGCAAACAACCTTAAGAACTCTGGAGTTCCAGACGACATATTTCAGCTGGATGAACTCTCAGTACTGGTATGTAAACATTCCCCTTTCACTGAGTGCATCTAAGGATTACAATTAGGAACACCGCATGTTGATCTGTGAAGCGTGCAACCTCTCAGTTGCCTGTTTTCTTTGCCCTCGTGGCGCCCTCTGAGTCTGTAACTCATTTCGTGTTATCAGGACGCTTCTGGGCGTGGGGAGGAAAAGCTAGATGTATTTCCCAGTCCATTCATCACAGAGGTGCTGTAGGATTGCTCTGTTTAGTTTGGAGCCTGGGCCCAAGGATTAAGCTGTTCTATTATCTCAACAGGACTTGAGCTACAACCAGTTGACTGAGATTCCAAGGGATCTGGAGAATTCCAGGAATATGCTGGTTCTCAATCTCAGTCACAATGGGTGAGCCTCAACCACATTACGTCACATCACATCACATCCGACAGACATGGATGGCTGCTCAGAGCCATGATTAGCCTGTATTTTGATGTTTGTACCGAAATGTCTCCTCTTTTCTCCCCCCTACTCTAGCGTTGATAACATACCTAACCAGCTGTTCATAAACCTAACGGATCTGCTGTACTTGGACCTGAGTGACAATAAATTAGACAGCCTGCCTCCCCAGATGAGACGTTTGGTTCACTTGCAGACAATGATACTGAACAACAATCCTCTCATGCACGCCCAGTTAAGGTAAGAGCTATTGGGATGCAAGCATACTCTAAATGCTATAAAAGCACATGTTATTTTGTTTAATTACCCTTTTACATGATTCACTGATTTTTGTCGTCTTTTTTTTATTAATAGACAATTGCCAGCCATGGTTGCTCTTCAAACCCTACATTTGAGAAACACGCAACGAACTCAAAGTAACATGCCCACCAGTTTAGAAGGTCTTGCTAATCTAGCAGGTACATGCCCGCTACGTTCTTTTCAGAGTCTGGAGATCTGAAGTAGGCTAAAGGGGAACATCACCTATTTGCAAAACTTCAGAGAAGTCTGCTGACCATTATTTTGAAATTTGCTGAGTCATTACTCTTCTCAGTGGTTGCAATAGGAAACTGATCTCGTGACAAGAACCCACAAAGATATATATGAAGCTGTCCGTCATTTTCATGTAACCAGACCTTCACAAGCTAATAGAATTATCATAGATATAAGTGGCTCTATAGTTTCATAGGAATGTCCTCTGATTACAAGTCATTACTTACATAGTCATTAATCCTCATTACTGGTCTGAGTGGGTTATCAGTTTGCCACCTGAGCTCCTGAATCAGGGCTTTTTAAATACTGATCTCTAACCTTTGATTATAATCTTGGATCATCCGGTGATTGCAGATTGCATTACAGCAGCAGTGACTGATTGGGTTATCAACATTTGCATACATCTGTAATGATTGGATGAATTGTTTACAATTGAACAATGGGAGAATGATGAGAATACACTAAAGAGGACCATTAGATGGAGAGATAGATAAATACTTTATTAATCCTGAGGGAAATGTAGGTAAATTATGACCAACCCTCTTATGTTGATGATCACTGGAATTAGCTGTGTAGGAATTAGTGAATAAGTTGTGGCACTCACATTTCATGAAGAATAGATTTTGTACCTGCCAGTGACTCCTGTGTATCCTCTTTTTCCAGATGTGGATCTGTCCTGTAATGATCTGACCAGGGTGCCAGAATGTCTGTATACCCTGGCCAGTCTGAAGCGCCTTAACCTGAGCGGCAACCAGATTTCTGAGCTCTCCTTGTGCATCGATCAGTGGACACAGCTAGAGACACTGAACCTCTCCAGAAATCTGCTCACGTCTCTTCCGGTAAGAGCCGTCCTTGATGGATTTGTGTTTTTGAAGCAGCATACCCATATTTCAAGGTTATTGTTTGTCAGAAATCATTTTCAGTTATTAATGCTCTGGTGGCCAGATTACAGTGCTGTAAGGGCTACTGTTGATGTATACAACGTGAACAAAGTCAGGTTTGTTAAGAGTCTATTCCACTTGCTGAACAGAGATGCTGATTATTCTCTTTGTCTGCTTTGTTCACAGTCTGCCATCTGTAAGTTGGCCAAGTTGAAGAAGCTGTATTTGAACTCTAATAAACTCGACTTTGATGGCTTGCCATCTGGAGTTGGGAAGCTGTCGAACCTGGTGGAATTCATGGCCGCTAATAATAACTTGGAGCTCGTACCTGAAGGCTTATGCAGGTGTGTGTTTCCAATGGTTTACCAAAGGGGATGTTGTGAAGTTCAACATATGTTCTTTTTAAACGTAAATGTAAGTTAAACGTGATGTATTTTCCCTGTGCTGACACTTCACTGATGTCTGCAATAGGTGTGGGAAGCTGAAGAAACTTGTGTTGAACAAGAATCGCCTTGTGACGTTGCCAGAGGCTATCCATTTCCTCACAGAATTAGAAGTAAGTGTGATCAAATAGACTCTGAAACAGCTTCTAATGGCTCTTGAAGGCAGACCTTAGTGGCCCATATCTGTGTTTTTTTCTTCTGTAGCCCAGTAATAAGATCACCTGCCTCATGAATATCAAGAGCTGTTGCTACCTCTCACAATTTGACTTCAGACTTGATTAAATCTCAGGGGAAAGCGTTGTGTTGTTTCGGCTTGAAAGAGAGCTCTTTGTATGTTACCTTTTTGGATTCAACCTTATTGTCATTGTGCAGAGTACCGGTACAAAGCCAATTAAATGCATTGTATGCATAATGGTACATAATGGCAGTGTAATTTTGAATGAAGTTGTTTATCCCATCCTAAATTATACACCCCATATTACATTAAAGCAAAAAAAAGTGGAAAATTAAGTACTCCATTCCTTGTGTTCCATGGAGTATGTAACTTTAAACTTGCTTTGCAGGTTCTGGACGTTCGAGAGAATCCTAATCTGGTTATGCCCCCAAAGCCAGTAGATCGGACAGCTGAGTGGTACAACATTGACTTCTCCCTGCAGAACCAGCTCCGTTTGGCAGGCGCCTCTCCTGCCACTGTGGCTGCCGCTGGAGGAGGTATTGTGTACCCGCAGCGCAGTGCATCCACCACTATGTTTACCGTATTAAGGACTTGTTTTTGTTTTTGTTTATCTCCTCCTTACAGTGATTTTCCAGTTGTCTGACTCTGTTTGCTCTGTAATTCCTGTCATATAGGAACCAATCAGAGAGACCCCCTGGCCAGGAAGATGAGACTGAGGCGACGCAAGGACTCGGCCCAGGACGACCAGGCCAAACAGGTGCTGAAGGGCATGTCGGATGTAGCCCAGGAAAAGAACAAGACCATGGAGGTGAGGACATTCGACACACACACACACACACACACACACACACACACACACACAGTGCAGTCGTCTAGCTTCTGTTTATCTTGAGATATGAAAGGTGATGTAGAGCTTTGCTGATGCAAGTACACTTCATTAGAGCTCCACAGTTATATATATATTTTAAGAATGTGGTTGGTCAGCACGTGTAAGACCAAGGTTATATTTGGTTCAACTGTCAGGGAGTGTTTAGATGACTTGTGCGATTCATTCTGGAATAGATCACAAAGTATGGTACTATTCTTGTATGAATGAAGAATTAAGCTTGTTTTAATGTGTCTATCTGTGTGATGAGGAACATAACTACGTCAAAATAATTTCTGTTAAAGTCTGACCTTGGTCTCTTGCTCTTTGCCAGGAGGACGGAGAACTGAAATACGCTGACCTGAAAACGAAGCGCTGGGATAAGAACCTGGAGAAGCCTTCTCTGGACTATTCGGAGTTCTTCACAGAGGATGTCGGCCAGATCCCAGGTGTTACCGTATGGCAGATTGAGAACTTTGTGCCCATGCAGGTGGAAGAGGCCTTTCAGGGGAAGTTCTATGAAGCTGACTGCTACATTGTGCTCAAGGTTGGACCCACAACCATTAGAAACAAAAAAAAAAATCCTTCTTTAACATTTATTCCTCAAAATGGAAACATGTTTTCATGTTTTCTGCTTTATTTTCCAGACGAGTTTGGATGACAATGGAGCGTTGAACTGGCAGATCTTCTACTGGATCGGGCACGAGGCTACTTTGGACAAAAAGGCTGGCGCTGCCATCCATGCCGTCAATCTGCGGAACAACCTGGGGGCGGAGTGCAGGACGATCCGTGAGGAAATGGGAGAGGAGAGCGAGGAGTTCAGTGCGGTTAGTACAATACCGTGACTCCCTATAACTCTACAGTAACAATACCAGTAAATCTTAAAGGCACCCAGTGCAACTTTATGTAAACATTCAATGAAAAATAAACATTCAATTTCTAGTCTTTTTTGCACGTAGTAAGTTTCAATAACTCCATACCATTACATATCGACATTCAAGGAGCAAACATGAGACGTCGTTGTGTGGTGAGAACTGATAGAAAATCGTAAACAACAACAATCGCCGGTGGGGAGAAGCCATTTTTCCATTGACTGGAACCTGCTTTGTTTATTGTAGGTTACCAAAAAATAAAGAAAATGGCGGCGATTGTTGTTGTTATCGATTTTCTATCAGTTCTCACCACACAACGACGTCTCATCTTTGCTGCTTGAATGTCGGTATGTAATGGTATGGAGTTATTGAAACTTACTACGTGTAAAAAAGACTAGAAATTGAATGTTTATTTTTAAGCCTCGAAAGTTGCACTGGGTGCCTTTAAAGGAGGAGTACTTCTAGCTATTTTTCAGATGATTTGTTAATGTCGTAGTGTGTAATGGAGTTTGTATTGAAGGGACCTTGACTATAAATTGCCACCTGATTCCCCAGCAGGAGCACCATTTGTGAAGCATTTTTAAGGGAATATATAAGTATTAGTACTAAAAATAATTAAACTATTTGCAGCAGGGAAAGTAAGCTTATGAAATCATATGTTAACAAATAGTGCATACTTGCATCATGACGTTTTCTTCAGTGTTTGAGACAACTGCTCTAGTACAATATCCCAGGGAGTAATGGAATGGGGTTTTGCCTTGTTATTTCTGGCTGTGGAGCGTTCAAGTAATGCAGTTATTTTTTTCAATTCAAAAAGCCAACTGGCGTTTATGGGTCATTGGGGGGTGATTTACTGTCTTGTTTTGAGTAAACTGAATTCTTACGCATGCTTGTAACCCTTAGGTATTTGAGAATGAAATCTCATACATTGAGGGAGGAACGGCCAGTGGATTCTACACAGTTGAGGACAACCAGTATCCAGCAAGGTGAGGAGGAAACGCTGCTTGAAATGTACATACGTCATTTAGCAAACGCTTGGATGTATACATTTTACATTTACACTGATGACACACTGCACAGGAGCAATTAGGGGTTCAGTGTCTTGCTCAAGGACACTTCGACAGGGAATCGAACTATAGCAACCTTCTGATTACTAGATGACTTCTCTACCTACTGTACCACTGTCGCCCTATTTAAGATAGAACAGGTGTACAACAGGCTCCAATGTGGCTCACCCTAACCTCTGTTTTGACTACAGGCTGTACCGAGTGTATGGAAAGAAGAATATCAGATTGGAATCTGTCCCCGTTAAGGCGTCTTCACTTGACCCACGGTAAGCCTCTGACAGTCTCTAATTCTCCCCTCTGTAAATAAGAGTGTACTAAGGTGGTTTTGAGGTCCTTGTGGTGCATATCTCATGCCTTATCTTTTATGCCTTATCTTTTGTGTGTCTCAGGTTTGTCTTCTTGATGGACAGCGGTCTGGAACTGTTTGTGTGGAGAGGTGCCAATGCCACACTCAGTGGCACCACGAAAGCCAGGTATGGCACCGGTACTAAGCTTTGTGCCATGAAACATCTTCTGTGCTAGGGTCTTCAATACAGCCACCAACAATGGCCCAGAATACTAGTGCAAATACTACTAAAATATCATACATCCCGGTCTGCAACAGATTTCCATTTACCACTAATGTCTAACCAGCTAATTAAGTCCATCTCGTTTTGTAGACAGTAAGCCTAGATAAGCACATCAAATCACTGAAACAAATAGTTGTGCTTGGTTTTTCATCAGCGTTAAATTATATCATTGCTGTATCCAACAGATTATTTGCAGAGAAGATCAACAAGAATGAGAGAAAAAGCAAAGCTGAGATCACATCATTAATGCAGAATTCAGAGACCCCTGAGTTCTGGGTAGCACTTGGAGGTCAACCTGAAGAGATCAAGAAGCACGTTCCCGATGACTTTGCTCCAATTCGACCCAAGCTTTACAAGGTTTGGACTACGGCTATTTCTCTTGGGACTAACACCTTGTTTAGCCCAGCAAAACTAGTTCAGTTCTGGTGAATTCTAAGGTTAATTTAAAACAATTGTTATTCTATTAGGTTGGACTGGGCCTGGGATACTTGGAGCTTCCCCAGATCAACTACAAGCTGTCTGTGGAACACAAGAACAAGCTCAAGCTGGACGTCTCCCCTGAGCTCAGACTGGTAAACATCTACTAACTGGACTATAGTTTCCTGTCGGTGTAGTTAAGCATATTTCCCTGTTTTATTTATGCGTTTTTATTTATTTATACGTTTATTTGAAAAGGGACAGTGTACATTGATAAACATTTCCCAGAAAATGTAAATGCACCGGAATAAGCTAGGTTAGCTAGTTTTCACCCATTGTACCTTGGCATGGCATGATAGAGATATATGGAAAAAAAGAGATAATTATATAATTAAAATAAATAATAATAATAAAAAAGATAAGCAACAGTTTGACAAAACAGTGCAGTTAAGAAAACAAGTTTCTGTTTGGGATTCATTGTTCTGTTTGGGATTCATTGTTCTGTTTGGGATTCATTGTTCTGTTTGGGATTCATTGTTCTGTTTGGGATTCATTGTTCTGTTTGGGATTCATTGTTCTGGTTTTCTCTAGCTTCAAAGCCTTTTGGACACCAAAGGGGTCTACATCCTGGACTGCTGGTCTGATGTGTTCATCTGGATCGGGCGCAAGTCTCCAAGGCTGGTGAGAGCCGCTGCCCTGAAACTGGGACAGGAGTTGTGCGGTATGCTGCACCGGCCCAAACACGCTGTGGTCACCCGTAACCTGGAGGGGACGGAGCTCCAGGTGAGCCCTGCAGGAAGACCACCCAGATTAGAAACTCCTTCCATTGGGATTTATAATGATATGAGATGTTGTCTGTACATTTCAACTATTTCACACAATAAGACATGAAAAAAAATGTGTTGGTGGGGGAAAAACAGTACCTAGTTGTATTCAGGCAAAATATGTTTTGGTTAAGCTTTGAAATGAAACAGTTAAAGTAACATTATGTGCATTGTAATGTCATTTTTAATTTTTTTCAGTTTTTGTCTTGAACACTGTCACTGAGTTCTCTGTCATGGTTCATTCTGAATGTTTTTGTTGCCTTGAACCCCATTTGAAAAAAGGTCTTCAAGTCCAAGTTCAAGAACTGGGATGACGTGCTCAAGGTGGACTATACTAGGAATGCTGAAAGCGTCCAACAGAAGGATAACCTGTCTGGTAAGGTGAAGAAGGATGCAGAGAAGAAGGACCAGATGAAGGCTGACCTGACGGCCCTCTTCCTTCCCAGACAGCCCCCTATGCCTCTCACTGAGGTAACCAATCAGGGCCCAGTATTCTGGTGTGCTGTTTCTGACAATTTTAGAGCATTAATCCTATCCCATCTGCACCTATATCAGACACATTGTGACAGTTGGTGTTTTGTTTTTGATTTTAACTCTTAACTCAGGCGGAGCAGATGATTATTCGGGTGTGCTGTTTCTGACATTTTAGCGCATTAATCCTATCCCATCTGCACCTCTATCAGACAAATTTCGACAGTTGGTATTTTGCTTTGGTTTTAACTCTTAACTCTTCACTCAGGCGGAGCAGATGATGGAAGAATGGAATGAAGATTTGGATGGAATGGAAGGATTTGTTCTGGAAGGAAAGAAGTTTGCCCGATTGCCAGAGGAAGAGTTTGGTCACTTCCATACTCAGGACTGTTATGTGTTCCTGTGCAGGTAAGCATGGGTGGGGTGTGGTCCTCTTTCTTGAAGTTACAATATGTAGTTTTTGGTCATCAAAATTACATTCTAGAACTAAACCAACCAGGTGATACAGAAAATATGCTATAATACAGTTTTTATAATACAGTATTTGTGTTGTCCTGACAAAAAATGCATAAAAACATAACATCCAACAACATTTTCATTTTTTTTATAGCATAATTTGGACATTGCGCTGGCTTGTAAAATCTTGAAATGTTGTCACTGGTCATTTGATGTTTGATTGTGGTGATGCTCAGGTACTGGGTGCCTGTGGAGTACGAGGACGACCCAGAGAAAGGAAAGGTCAGAGGGAAAGGGGGAGAGGACGCTGATGACGACGAGAAACAGCCAGAGGAGGACTTCCAGTGTGTCGTGTACTTCTGGCAGGGCAGGGAGGCCTCCAACATGGGCTGGCTGACGTTCACCTTCAGCCTGCAGAAGAAATTTGAGAGTTTGTTTCCGGGCAAACTTGAGGTACAACCCCCATTCATCCCTTTGTGGCTTCTTGAACAGTGACCTCAAAGAGGTATTTTGCGGCTATTTTGTGGAATGGCTAGCTGTCATGTGTGTCATATGCTGTGACCAGCGACTTAAATAATGCAACTCAGTGAGAATGTATTATGCAATCAGAAAACTCTGAGTGAGGCTTGTGTCCATTATTTTGCAGTGTAGAAATTCCATAGAAGGGAAGGGAAGTATTCATACAGTGGCTAGATCTATCAGAATTCACAAGAACAGCTAATGGGACACAGGTGTTTTTTGATGTAACCTCTTGCTGCAATGTTTGTGTAAACCTTGAATAAGTGGTTTAAAATATGCTTCACATTTTAGTGCTTTAACGCTTTAATTTAATGTTAAGGCAGTGGCTTATGGTTTTCCACATCATAGCACAAGTTGAATGCCCGTGTCAACCTTAAATATTACAAATTGAAATACTTATGGACTCATAGATAGGTTTGTTCACTTCACGTGTAATAATATACATCTCTGTCTGGTCTAGGTGGTCAGAATGACCCAGCAGCAAGAAAACCTCAAGTTTCTTTCCCACTTCAAGAGGAAGTTCATCATCCATAAAGGGAAGAGAAAGTTGAAGGTGGACAACGTTCAGCCAAGTCTGTACCACATCAGGACAAATGGCAGTGCCCTGTGTACCAGGTAACCATAAGCTGCTCCTTATGTCACTGCTGAGAGGAGGAATACCTATGTTTCATCAGTTTTGTTCTGTGTGTGTGTGTGTGTGTGTGTGTGTGTGTGTGTGTGTGTGAAAGTTTTATTTTAAAACGAATGTTATATACTGGTTAATTACTAATGGAGGTTTAGCAGTATCTAAAATAATTAATCTGGTGGTGGAAGTCTTGGATGAAGGGGCAAATGTTTGCCATACTTTCCCTTACCGCTGTTACGGATGGACAATATTAATATTCTATTCTTGACTTTCAGGACAATTCAGATAGCCACCGATTCAAGTAACCTCAACTCGGAATTCTGCTTCATATTGAAGGTAACGTGATTTGTGCTTTTGCCCTGTTACATGGAAAGTAGCTTTTCAAAACCATGACCAGTGTCTTATAGATGTGTGTGTTCCATCCTGTAGGTGCCCTTTGAAAGCACAGACAACCAGGGAATAGTGTACACGTGGGTGGGCCGAGCGGCAGACCCAGACGAGGCCAAACTTGCTGAGGATATCATGAACTGCATGTTTGATGACACCTACAGTAAGCAGGTAAAAGAAACAATCGCTAACATGGCAAATTGAACGTAGGAAACATCTGTTAAAAAATACATTCAATAGAAAATCTTAAAGAGAAGTTGGAGAGCTGAACTGACCAGTCATTACTATTACCATTACTAGGTTATAAACGAAGGAGAAGAGCCTGAAAACTTCTTCTGGGTTGGCATTGGCTCACAAAAGCCTTATGATGAGGACGCTGAATACATGAAATATGCAAGACTCTTTAGGTTGGTATCTTTTTCATGAGCCCTTTTTTCACAATTGGGATTGTTGTTTCAAAAGGAATTGAGAGGAAAGGACTGGACCTTCATTGTTTTTTGTTTGTTTACTTGCATTTTTAAGGTGTTCCAATGAAAAGGGTTACTTTGCTGTATCCGAGAAGTGCTCAGACTTTTGTCAAGATGACCTGGCTGATGATGACATCATGCTTCTGGACAATGGGAAAGAAGTGAGGATCTGTTTATCTATCGGTCTATCTGGGTGTGATGTGGCTGTTAGAGAATTCTTCTGCATTGCATAAAGTTTCTGAAGAAAGAGGATGTTTTGGGCCAGACTTCTCTCTGTGTGCTTGCAGTAGAGGTTGTTTATACCTTTCAGTCTATCTGTCAGTCGGTCTGTTTGTTTGTTTGTTTATCTGTGTGTGTGTGTGTGTGTGTGTGTGTGTGTGTGTCTGTGTGTGTGGTTCTTTCAGTGCAAATGCAAAAAAGGTGCATGATAATGTTTTTAACTTTAGTGCTGTAACGTGAATAATAATATGTGGGGTTTCTTGTTTGCTCCCAGGTTTACATGTGGGTGGGCACTCAAACCAGCCAGGTGGAAATCAAACTGAGTCTGAAAGCTTGTCAGGTAAAACCAAGTGACATTATTGCCTCACCAGAGCTTATCTTCCATAGTTGACACTGAAAACAAGTCATAAAAACAAGTCACAAATACAATGGAAGTATTAATGCTCAGATACACATACGCGTTTTTGTAAAAACGGGACGCGAGCAAATGCATTGATTCCTATGGTACGGCGCATTTAAAGCGTGCGCCCCTTCTCCACCACGCGTTGCGTCTTTGAAGTGTTTTTTAGGTGCGCTTAAAAGTTGAACTATTCTCAACTTTCCAGCGCAAGGCAGGGAAGCGCACCGCTTCTGTTTTGGCCGCCGCACTTTGCCAAGGCGTTACTGAAGCGTTTCTGCCTGAAAAAAGACGCGTATGTGTATCTGAGCCCTTACATGTTCTTCTACCAATCCTTTGTCTCAGGTCTACATCCAGCACATATTTAATGTATCCTAAACTGTTGTGTTATACTGTATATTTTCAGTTTAAGTACATTGAGAGCAACCGAACCCAGAACAAATTCCTTGTATATGAAAATGTACTTGGCCAATAAACATGATTCTGATTCTGATCTTTACAAATACACTGGAAGTATTACATGTTGTTCTACCAATCCTTTGTCTCAGGTCTACATCCAGCACATGAGGTCCAAGGAGGCAGAGACCCCGAGGAAGCTCAGACTAGTACGCAAGGGCAACGAGCCTCACTGCTTCACGCGCTGCTTCCATGCTTGGAGCACCTTCAAGACACCTCTTGCATAGAGTCTTCAGGAGGCCTTTTACCGCCAACCCTACAGCCACCCTGCTCCACAAACCTTAGACATTTACACTGCAAGAAGCCCACTGCAATATATTATCATCACCTTTCCTTGAAAAGCTTGTATACATGTATGGTACGTTTGCTATGGATTTAAGCAATAGAATTTATTTTTAAGTGTTTGGTGGTTTGCTTGACGAGGGTTTTAGAGTTCGTTTTAGAGGTCATATGCAATATGTTATCACTGAAAAATATATGAGTTATATCTTCATCAAGGGATTACTCTTTTTTTTTTTTTGTTTCATCACATATCCAATAACAAACAAGGACATAGAGAATTTATAATGACAAATGGAAAATGTTTATTGATGCTTCTATATCGATTAGCTTGTTCAAACTACTGTGCATATATTTCTGTTGAACGTGTTCGTATTTTTCATTATTTGAAGAGTTCCATATCATTTACAAATGATTCAGAGGCTTTAGTCCATACCATGGGCAAATGAAAGACAATGCATATGTAGAATGAAAAGCACAAAGAACCGGTCAGTTTTTGTTGGTTCATGCATTCCTCTACGTGGCTTGTGCCATTGACAGCTGATATGGTTTTGGTTATTTTGCATAAGAATGCCGTCCTAGCAATTATGTAAGAGTTTATGACACTTAATGGGGAATTTACTGTGCCAAGAATGACTGGAGGTGAAAAAGCTAGGTTTGTAAGGTGCTGTCTTCCCTCATATATATTGTTGTAAAAGGAACATTTTGTAACTCGTTTAAAAGCTGGCTGTCCCTACAAATTCCTCAAGAAAGTGCAACTATCAAGTTTTTCATGTCCAAAAAACAGTCAGAAGTGTTCTCGCAAGGTGATTACATGTAGAGATATTTCTGCTAATTAGAAACGTAACAGTGTTAGTGTGCATTTAATATTTTAACCAACAATTTATATATATATATATATATATATATATATATAGAATGGCACAAAACATGCTCACAAGCCACTGTTAACTGCCTCATTTTGTCCCACATCCTCTTTGACCTCTAAATGATTATGTACTTCATTGTCACTGTAAAATATGTCTTGCCTGTAGACCCACCTGCAGATGCTCTATTTATGTATTTTATATGGAAATAAAGTTTCCTCTCAAATATTTAATTTCAAGTATTTTATTTACTTCTCTAGTGGTACAAACAAATAAGGCAAACGATTTTTTTTTAATGGGATTGATTTGAATACGTCGATGTTGTGCGCAAGCGCAGTTTCTTTCCTGTACGCATACAAGTAGCCCCTGCGACCGTTGCGGAAACCCCAAATGATACTAAACTGTGAGTTATTTTTGGTGTGTGGATGAAGACGAATGACGGAATCGTTTTCACGTCTGGACAGTTGGAATAAAGGAGTTCAGCTGCTTTTGTAAATATATTTTAATAAAATAAGTTCCCTAGGCGTTCGTTTTGTTTTGTCAGTGAATCAGTCCGCTTGCTAGCTAATCGGCTAGCTAAATAGCTTGCTAGCCCATGTTAACTTGGCGTACGTCGTTTTTTTTGTTTTGGTAAGCTAGGAGGCCATTTTGAGGCCTTGTGAAATCAACGAGTCCTTCACGTCTGTTCTTTCCTTTTCAGCGACATCTTTTTGTATTTTTCTCTTCGAAGAGCGTGTAAGTTGGATATCTGGACTTCAGTTGCATTATCATTGGACTGGATTGCCTGGTGACCGATACATGGTTATTGGTCATTGGCCATTTGGACTTTTCTGTCACTCGTTCAAGGGACTTTAAACGAAACCTGACGCCAACTGAGCTCTCTACAATTGCTTTCTTGGAACTGTTAACGTGACGGACAGTTGAGCAACGACATTTCATTGTATACAAAATTGGGACATTTTTACTTTGCGGTGCTTCATGCTGAAAGCATTGTATGGACTTTGGTCACGAATGCTTCTGGAAGATCATTTGTTGTCATGGCATTGATTGTGACGAACTGAAAAAAGAATTTATCCAAGATACAAATGACGAGGTGTCTTGATCATTGCGTTAGATAGGTAGTTGAACATATCAGTGGTGAAGACACACGTTCATATTTTTCTTTACATTTGTTGATTTTACACCAGATTTGTTTATTGTTGGTTGGGTAGAGAGCTAACTGCGGGTAGCAAGCTAGCATTATCTTGCCACCCTCACATTTTGGCCATGTTTGAGGCCGAGATTAGCAGTTAGCGAAATGGGGAACCCGTAAGGGTTGATTGCTAGTGCATTAGCTTGCATAGCTAATCGACAGGTTTTGTGTGCTTTTAGCATTTCATGCAGGTTGTTTAGCAAGTTATTAGGACCATTCACACAAACCCCATCTTCGGGAGTTGGGTGACATCTGTTTTTGTTTGGTAAATCGATAGCGAAGAACTCTTCCAACATGTCGTGTGTTCATTACAAATTTTCATCAAAGCTAAACTATGACACGGTCACATTTGATGGCCTTCATATCACGTTGAGTGATTTGAAAAGACAGATCATGGGTCGGGAAAAGCTGAAGGCTGCTGACTGCGACTTGCAGATTACCAACGCGCAGACGAAAGAAGGTAAGAATCAAAGACATGATTAACTAATTGTTACATTTGGCATAAACAAGCTCGCTAACGCTGCCATTGACAACATCATCGCTAGCCTGTACTTGGCTAGCCAGCGTTAGCTAATGGTGGCAACAGCTTGGACCTTCATTTTCTTTTTCGGTCTCAACGCAACCTCTGATAGCAAATGTTGACTATCTTCTTCCAACGTGTCAGGATTAAGATAGCTGCATGAATTGGTGTCTGTATGAGCTGATCACACTGTCCTTCGGTGAATAAAATTAAATTAAAAAAAGGGTTGCATCAGCGGTAATGTGATGGCACGTGGGAGTAGTTACACCAGTCTGAACTAGCTCTGCCAGCTAGCTGTAATGACTACTGCTAGCTTGCTAACTGGCTATGTTCAGACAAGGCAATATACTCTGACCGCCATTACAGAGTGTGCTAGCTAAATATTAAACGTCATCTTGATTGAGAACTCAGTTACTCGATTTGATCTTGAATTATGCCACGTGTTCTATATAAACAAAACATAAAGATGACCGTGCACAATGGCTTCCCATTCGTTGAGTTTAATATGAACTATCAAGACTTTATAATCTGGTTGCCAACGAACGCTTATGTACTAGACCCCTAGTAGAAGTCATTTTGGGTGTTAGGCCCTGACAGGTGGCTTCAGCTATAATGTAATGGTATCACAGGTACCTTCATGTACCTTATCGTTAAGTAGGAACAGCCTAATTGTATGTTGCCTTACTACATATCTCAAAGCTGTATGTAATTGTTTTATTAAATCCTTATTTTTCAGAATACACGGATGATGGAGCATTCATATCAAAAAATTCTTCAGTCATCATTAGACGAATCCCAATTGGTGGTGTCAAAGCAACAAGTAAAACTTTTGTTATGTAAGTTAAAACATCAGCACACGGACCTCATAGTGCCACATATATGTTACTTTGAACAAATTAAGTATTTTGCCAACACTTCACTGTAAGGATACTGTAAAGATTCTACTGGAAGCTGTGGTATATTTTTCTCTTTATGAATACAAAGTTAGTCATTTGTTTTTTTTTTTGTTTGTTCTCATCATAGTGATCGATCAGAACCTCCAAGTGGACCTTCAAAAGCAGTATGTAAAAAAACACTCCCTTTTGTTCAATTCACAAACTGCACTTTACACACACACACACACATACACACACGCTCACTCACACTATTGTTCTTGAACAAATAATACACTGGTTTCATTGACCGTATAAACTTAGCCCATTTTAACCCAGTACCACAATGTGGTGCGTGGTGGTAGGGTTTTATAACATTGTAATGTTTTGAAATGATGTTTATCATTTTTTGAACATAATCCAGTAATATGTAAAGTGTTAAAGTGCATGACATTGCACTGTATTTCACATTGAAACCCAGGTTTAATTAAATTCTGTTGTACAGAATTATGTATTTGATCATTCAAATTCTGATGGTTATTGAACATGGCATGTTCAGTCTGTCTGTCTTTGAAGTGCTACATTTGTAAAAGTTTATTTGTTTTATAGTTTTTTTTCCACCCTTTTTAAATAAAAGTTGTGTTTTGCCTTTAATTTCTCTTTGTATTACATAGCTCAATGTCTGACTTTCCATGTTTGAAGACTTTGATTATGATAAGGGACAAATATCTGTCAAATGCCTGTTTCTCAACTGTATGCTAAATGGATTAGGAGCAACTAAGGCTCACGCCTCCTAAAATGCTTGACGCTGTTTCCCTAATCTCAAACAACTAGGGTGATGCGTAAGCATTGTGCACTTATTGTTGAAGCATTGATTGAAATTCAATCTTTTTTTCTCAAAACGAAATCACACTTGAAACTCGGAATCATTTCTTTCGTAGTTCATAGGAAAGGACCAACATTCGTTGTTCATCATAAAAATCATTAATTAGTGTCTATTCTTTTCCTAAATCCTGTTTAAATGTGTTCATTTATTCATCTTAATTCCCCCGATTTGTCCTTAAAGGATGCTTATTTTATTCTGTAGCTTGCAGCATTAGTGCCTATTAAACATAGGACAAAGACACATACTAACATGTTAAATGATCTGCATATGGATGTGGTATACTTTTAGAATCAGGAACATGCCTAATCCTCCGGTATAATTTGTTTGTGTGCATGTAGTGTTGTAGTACTGTGTGTCAAAGCACGCAACTTGTAGTTAGACGTTGATTCTGACCGTAGACCTGACTGATAAGTAATGCGGATGTTGTGAAAATGTGTATGTCTTGGTACAGTGTGGAAGTTAAATTATTTTGAAAGTAATTTCTTCTTTCTGAAAAGATTTAAATAGGATTTTCCAAAAGCACAAGCCCCTTAGTTTGAAATATTGCATAATTGAGAGGAATTTTGCCAACAATTTTAATTGCAGGGGTTGTCTACATTTGCATTTTCTTGATTTTAAACTGCACTTGACTGGGTGCTTGTAATTTAACAAAATATGTTTTTTTTCAAAACCATATGCCACTAATATATCTGCCGTTGTCGCACTGTTGGTTCACTTGTGGGACATTTATACTTGATCCCAGATAAAGGGATGGTCTGATTTCCTTACTGACATAACCTTGCTCACATAGCTGATGCATCCCAGTTAATAACTTGCTGAGCTATGGATTTTTGTACCATGGGTATTTGACAAGTGTACTGTTTACACAAGCTGATCGGTTTCAGTGCTGTGTATGATGATGAACACAACTTTTGTCAATAAAATACCTCTGTAACATAACTGGATACCTCTTGCAAGGCCCTGTGTGTTCACTGGTGAGAGCCTTATCTGATCTGGCAGCATATTCACTATAATGTCTGGCAGGCAACCATGTTAGTTTTCTTGTAACCAGTTCAATGGACAGTTCTGTTTAGATACTCCAGTATTTATGAAGCAGCTGTTCCTAACTAATGCCAATGTAATGTTTAACATGGATTAATCAGCCTCTGTATGACCATAGAAGAGTAAGAATTTGGACAAATTTAGGTAATTTCTCTGCCAGACAGCAATATGTGGTGGCCTCCAACGTTAACTGTTTTTGTTTCTGTAACATACACACTCTATATCACTGTGTTTACATTTTAGGTGCTAAGGTCACTCGAATACCTCTTAGAGTGTTCTTTTCTGCCAAAGTTTTGGATGGCCAGTGTCAGCTAGTGGGGCGACATTCAACCTGCTTCCTTATTGCAGCAGTAAACTTGTTTTGTCTTCTAATTTTTCCACAAACAGATGATGATGATTGATGATTCTCCTGCCGGCATTTCATTGGCCCAGCTCTCAAAGGTATACCAACACTGTCCTCTGTCACTGTCTTTGAATTCTATCTAATGCAGTATTTTTTTGGATATGTCTGCCCATGAGTTATTTCAATTATTATTATTTTTTTTTAAATCAATGTTGTTGGGATTTGTGTGTTTGATTTTATACTAATTGCAATTTGTGAAATTTGCTTAAAGGTTTCATGGTTGGGAATATCCCCTTAAAGTGTTCTTTCTGTAAACTATGTGTGTGGCAATTCACTGTGTTCCATACAACGTTTTGTGTTCTGTCGATTCTCTGTAGTTGTGTTGTTCAACATGTAATGTGGCGACATTGTAGTGACCATATCTTTGACTTGAAGTAGGGTGAATGAGTACCCTGAGTAGAGAGGTGCCGGTCAAGGCCTAATGTAGCAGAGGAAATGGAGCAGCAAACTTAAAAATCAGATGATAAAGGCACCTTTTTGCCAAAACGTTGGAGTAATTATGCACTGAAGTTGAAATATGTGAACCATTTCTTCTGGTACAAGCTGTTTTGATCATGCATCTAACTGTGTTAAGTGTGTTTTTTTTTTTTTTTTTAAGAGACTTTACTAACAAAATATTTCAGAGTGATTGAAAGCACAACCATAAAATGTTTGTGCCTCTGTAAATGTGAAAAGGAAACTGATCAGCAAGAGTATGTATAGTTTAATTCCACAGTAACTCCAATTGTTTGACCACATTGCCCATTTAGCAGGTGAAAAATGGTTTTGCC
The DNA here is from genome assembly GCF_963457725.1 of Sprattus sprattus. Taxonomy (NCBI): domain Eukaryota; kingdom Metazoa; phylum Chordata; class Actinopteri; order Clupeiformes; family Clupeidae; genus Sprattus; species Sprattus sprattus. The sequence goes on along the minus strand of NC_137916.1, from coordinate 27,503,037 downwards.
ATCCTGTTGCTGATCAGTGTCCATTGAAATGCTGTGTTAATTGTCAGTGTTTTGCCTTTGTGCATGCCCTGTCCTGTAAAGAGTCAGCTCATGTGCCTGCTGCTATGGAGGGGAGTACCCTTAAAGCCTTGCATTTACCAAGCCAAGTCCTGGGGCTGGAAGATGGAAGCTTATTTTTCTAATTCCAACGCCCAAATATATATATTTTGATTATTCCATTGTCCCTCCTTGAAGATGTTTAAGATTCGCCCCTACAGTTGTATTTCTTGGTGTGAAGCAGACTTTTTTTCCAGAGCATTTTTTTTCTCCATCTTTTTTACCAGGACCAAGTTGAGCCTTACGTTAAGGACTTGCATCACTACTGATCATTTTGATTGCGTGACAGACGTGTACTTCTTTTCGTGTTTTTCTTGTCTGAACTTCCATCAGTGCCATATTGAAATGGATTAATTGTGTTACTTGTTATAGATATGTCTAACATTATTGCTCCCTCATGGGCTTATTTTGTATTTTTTAACTAATTGTGATTTTTATTTGCTCAGTGTAGAACCTTTTTGGGAGAAAATCAATACATACTTAAGCTCCTGTAATGCTATTTATATATATTTTTTTATTTTATTAAATAAGTCATTTGGTGTGTTGGTGAATAAACAGCTTGACCATTTTGCTCCTTTCATGTATGCGTGGAAGTCTGCAGAAGTCTGTTAAATGCCAGATCTCTTAGACCCTGGGCAATACTGGGTGGGATCAGCATAGTGAGTGTTTTATGAAGAAAGTGTCCATTCCTGACATGAGTGTGCCAACTGTTCATTTGGATGCAACCAATGGCGGTCCTTAGTTTTTGTCACACCATGGCTTTGCCAAAAAAAAAAGCCAACACAAGTCTGTAAACAGCTAAATTTAGGCTTATGTAAAATTGTCACTGATTCCTTATAGTTTTGCAGTTGTTGAACCCCCTAGATACCCTCTCTAGTGTAGGTGTTGTAACTAACCAAAGATGTACTTTCAATGGAAACTTTATGTAAGTGCACATAACCTTCCAGTTTGAACAAGGGCTAACAGGCAACACTGACATGCATGATTGCTGACTTTGACAAACCAAATTGAAGGCTTAAGGTACTCCCCATTCACTTACCTTTTGGAGAGCAACGTCTATGGAAAAGGCCACTCGCTACTCTTTACAGGATATGCAAGGCGTGCATTTCAGGGCTGCTGTGCCTGTAGATTCTTAATGCCATGACCATTTTGTCTATGAAAACATTACCTGTTAAACAGACCGCCAATCTTGCTGAGGCGAATGCATCCGAGGAAGACAAAATTAGAGCTATGATGTCACAGTCCAATCATGACTATGATCCCATACAGTAAGTATTTGTTTTTTCAGTAACGTTCAACTGGTTTGCATATGACAAGCAGACAGTATAACATAAACTTTGTTCGACCAGTTACATGAAGAAGCTTGTGGGACCTCCACCTCCAAACTACACTTGTTTTAGATGTGGGAAAAATGGACACTACATACGGAACTGTCCGACAAACGGGGTAAGTTGGTTTTCTTTACATTCCCTTTCATCCCATTTACATTCCCTTACATCCCATCACCATCCTGTCTCAGTAATTTTGAGTTAGGTAGTGCCGTGCATGTTTTAAACCGTGTTTGTGTTACCACTAAATGCTGAAGTGTGTCCCATGTTTGAGCCTACCCTGGGAAGTAATCATTTATCTTGTCATTGTGCCAGCAGGACAAAAGCTTTGAGGCTCCAACGAGGATCAAAAAGAGCACAGGAATACCTCGAAGCTTCATGATGGAGGTGGATGACCCGAGCATGAAGGGAGCTATGCTAACCAACACAGGGCGCTATGCTATCCCCACCATAGATGCGTAAGAGTATATTTAAATTGTGACCCCTTTAGTTATTTCATGTTTATTTTAAATACCACAAAACACTGAAGTGGTAGTGCATCTAAGGCCTTGTTCACACTGCCAACCCGAATCTGTTTTTGCAAATCGGATCCACCACATTCGGGTGGTTCGAAAAGTGTTTCCAATCAGATGTCTGTCGTCTGGACGCTTAAATTGAATTTCAAAGTGTCTCTTGTGTCACTCGCAATGCAACACAAAATGACGATGTCACTGAAGGACAAATCCAGAGTGACTGGAATAGTGGAATTCCTGCTGCTACTAGCAGAGCGCTTAAGAACTTAAATTGTTTCATTGCTTCTATTTGAGATGTAGTGGCATCGTTACCACAGCAACCCATGCAGATTTGTTGGTGAGGTCTTGACACGCATCCAATCTAATCACTTGCAAACAACAGTGCAGTCAGTTTGTCTCAAGATCTGATTTGAGAAACAAATCCGATTTGCCTGTAGTTTTTTCCCCCAGTTTTTTCAGTTGTACTAGATTTGCCCAGGAGTTGATATCTGTGTACAAGGTACAGGACAATTGTGGCTGTCCGTTTTAATCAATCTTCTGTCACTGTACTTTAGGGAGGCCTATGCTATTGGGAAGAAGGAGAAGCCTCCCTTCCTCCCTCAGGAGCAGTCCTCATCCTCAGAGGAAGAGGACCCTGTTCCTGACGAGCTGCTGTGCCTCCTCTGCAAAGACCTCATGACCGACGCAGTCGTGATCCCCTGCTGCGGAAACAGCTACTGTGACGATTGTGAGTCCCCTCAGTTCAGCTTTGCCTAACCACGTGATAAGGTTGTGCGTGTTCTGTTAATGTATTGATTGAATACTTTTTCTTTTTGTGTTCCTCTGCTGCTGCCACGGACAGGTATCCGTACTTCCCTGCTGGAGTCAGAAGAGCACATGTGTCCCACTTGTCAGACGTCAGACGTCTCCCCAGATGCCTTAATTGCCAACAAGTTCTTACGCCAGGTAAGACGCTTGAGTGATCACTTTGCTGAATACATCAAATCATTAATATATCTTTCACAGTTGGGTTGGACAAAAACGTAAGATAATTAACATTTTTAAATGAATCGTCACGTTTTCCCACGCTAGGCGGTGAACAACTTCAAAAATGAGACTGGCTACACCAAGCGGATCAAGAAGGCCAATCAGGCCCAGGCATCTGCCATGGCTCCCCAGCCCCGTCTCCTGCGTCCCGTCCAGGCTGTCCGGCCCCCCTCCTCCCGTCAGCAGGACCCCCTGATGGCCAACATGCCCCGGCCGCCGGCCGCTATCACCCCTCCCCAAGCTCCACCAGCGGCCACTGCACCCGCACCCTCCGCTGACACCCAGCAGGCTTCCGACACCCCCCCTCCATCCAGTACCGACCCCTCAGAGAGCAGTAGCGCCCCGCCTAGAACAGGCAGCTACAGCCCAACAGGGTCCTCACCACCGCGTGCCATCAAGCAGGAGGACAACCAAGCACCAAAGTATGTATAGTACGGACTTCCTTTACCCACCTCGGTCTTGCCAATAAGTAATGTTTAGGTTGTGTAGACTTGACAATTATTCTACTTTTTTTTTTACCTGAGAAAGTTTAAGAAGTTGTGAAAGTATTGGATTTTTTTCATTTTTCCAGCGAGTCAGACCCTACGGCACCAGGTCCTTCTGTGACGGTCTCAACAGATCCATCAGGTCCACCGCCTCTCATTCCGAAGGTGGGTGTCTGTACTACACCATGTGTTGGTATAGGATGATTCTTTTAACGCGATCTTATTGATTTAATAACTCCCATGTTCTGTCGGTAGGGATTCCAGGTTCAAGGGCATGGACCACCACCACACCAGCTGAACCAACCTCACCAGCTGAACCAACCTCACCAGCTTGGGCAACCTCACCAACTGAACCAACCACACCAGCTGAACCAACCACATCAGCTTGGACAACCTCACCAGCTTGGCCACTCTATGCAGAGATCAGGTGAGATTACAACAAACATGGTCCATACATACCATTTTCTCAAATAATATAATGATTATTAAGAACTTGAAATATTAGTCTGACATTCCACACTGATCTTCTTACAGGACACCCACCTCACCAAGGACCACCGCCTAGATCTAGCGGTCCGAGACCCAGTGGTCGACCAGGAGGATGGGATCCGTAAGTCAAGATTTCATTTATTTCTAACTTAATTGCTCTGCAAACGATTCCAGTATTATGCTAATCCTTTGTTTGTCTTATAGCTCTTCTGGCAGAGGAAGGATGCACAACGACCGTCCCCCACGCAATCAGGGACCACCTCTGCAACCCCCACCTGTGCAGCAGCCCCCGCCGCAGCAGCATCATCAGCAGCCGCCACTGCAGCCTCCTCCTGTTGGTCCTCATGTGTACGGGGTTGCTCCTCCAGCCCTCTACGGCCCACCACAGCATCCCATCCCTCAGCCACCGAATGTGGTCCCTCCGCCATACTCCTTGCCGTACAACGCCAGCCCGCAGCCTGCACCCAGTTTCAACGTGCCCCCTCCTGGGTTTCCCCCAATTTTGCCCAATGTGGTCGCTCCCTGGGTGCCCCCTGGAGCCCAGCCGCCTGTAGCCAACCCTGTGGCCCCAACACCATTCCTGTCCAGGGAGGAGTTCTACAGGCAGCAGCGGAGGCTTAAAGAGGAGTGAGTGCATTTTGAATTAACCTGCCATTTGAGTTATGTGTCATGTCTTGCGTTAAAATTAATTTCTAATCTTTATCTCTATTTTGTGACTTACTTGGCTTGTTGATTTGTTGTTTCAAATGCTTTTCCTGTATTTTAACTGTCAAGTTTTCTCCTTCCTGTTTTTGGTGAATAGTACGCAATGTCGATTCCCTACCAGGGAGAAGTCAAAATTAGAAAAATTCACCAATGACTTTGCCAAGGAGCTGCTGGAATATAGAAAGATTCAAAAGGAGAGGAGACGATCCTATTCTAGGTAAGTGTGTCAATTTAAGCATTCTTGTGTGTTATGCTATGATTGTCGTGTATCATAGGACACATTTTAATCACTTCTTTCTCTTCACAGATCCAGGTCTCCTTATAGAGGCTCATCTTACAGCGGCTCTTCCTACAGCTACTCAAAGTCTCGCTCTCGGTCCCGTTCCAGGTCTCGGTCGTACTCACGATCAATCAGCCGCTCCCGCTCTCGTTCACGCTCTCGCTCTTATTCCCGTTCGCCTTACTCCCGCCGTGCAAGGCCCCGTAGCCGTAGCTATCGATCGAGGTCTCGATCACATGGCTACCGCCGCTCCCGGTCCCGTTCCCCCTCTTTCAAAGGTCGAGACAGTGGGCCAGTGGGTAATGCACCCTACCGCTCACGCTCCAGGTCCCCTCCGTACAGGAGCCACAGCCCAAACAAGAAACTGGGTCCTCCCTCACTCCTTGACCTTGACCGTGACCGAAAATTCACAGGACGGTACAGAGAACCGGCCCCATTAGACCTCAAAGCCTTCTACGGACGAGAGGTAGATATGTCTGACCCTTACGAGAGGGAAAGGTACAAGCAGTGGGAGAGGGAATATCGTGAGTGGTATGAGAAGTATGGTAAGTCCTACCACAATGCCCCAGCGGACCAGCCCCGAGGCCGGGCACCCTTAGTAACCAGGGAGCCATACACCCCTGAGCGCTTGCCCTTGATGCGTCAAAGAGACACTTCTCCCTATTCACGGGAAACACGTGAGCCGCGGGAAACACGCGAACCGCGGGAAACACGCGAACCGCGGGAAACGCGGGAAACGCGGGAACCACGGGAACCACGGGGGCGTAGAGATGACTATTCCCCCCCTCCCCCGAGCCACGGAAGTGGTGGAAGTTCTAGAAGTCGCAACCCAGGGCTCACATACCAGGAGAGGTGTGCTGAGAAATATGCAGTAGGTACTGGTCCTGGCATTCTTGGACCTGGACCTGGCCCCGGACCCGGACCCAGCAGAGGAAGCAGTGGCAAAGATCCCCTAAGAGCCCCCAAAGTAAGGGAGCCTTCCAACAGCAGTTCAGCTGCTGACCCCAAAGGCCTAAAACACAAGAAGCACAGGAAGAAGAGGAAGGGCGATGACTGTGATCTGTTTGGCCACTCTGACTCCATGGATGACGCTAGAAGAGATGACCGCAAAGGGGATGGTCCTCTGATGGCCTCCAGTCGCGATGATGCCACTCCAGTCAGAGATGAACCCATGGACGGCATTGCTGTTCCTTACAAAAGCACCTCAGACAAGGAGAGGAAAGAGAAGACAAAGGGAAAAGTTGAGAAGGTGAAGCGTAAGGCTGACAACAGTGCCTCAAAGAAAGAAACAAGCGGCAAGACTACCAAGTCCTCCAGAGACAGGGAGGTAGACATGGAGCGTGAACCCAGGAACTATTTGCTCGAGCCTCCTTTCAAACGAACCAAGGAAGACTTGTCTCATAAGGCAGAGGCCATTAAGCCATCCCCCCCTCTGAAAGAAGACAAGGCAATGTTGCCTCGCAAAGTGCCAAGACAAGCAAAGCACCATCAAGAGACTAAACAGATCAAAGAGGAACCAAAAGCCAAGAAGGATCTGGTAAAGGACTCAGCCAAACCAGAGAAAAGTCTTACCAAAGAGGTTAAGTCAAAGAGGGATGTTGAAAAAGCCATGAAGACTGAGGAGAAGCCATTCATCAAGGCGGCAGATGTCAAACAAGAAAAGAGGAGGAGAAAAGATGATTCAAGTGCAGGGAAAGAGCTTGATTTGCCCACGATTAAGTCCCCAGTCCCCAGAGTAGATGTTCCTGAGATGGCCAAGGGGTCCCCTAAACCTAAAATTAAAGTGGAGACCGAGAAGCCACCAGAGAAGCCAAAGCCTGCTATCCCACCTCTGATGGACATCAAACCAGGTCCTCTGAGAAAGATCAAGATCAACCGTGAGATTGGCAAAAGGATCAGCACAGACACGGCACCCTCACCTGAACACAGAGATGAAGCCCCAAAGAGCCGATCCGATAAGACGAGGGGAAAGATGCGCCGAAGAGTTCAGGCTACTGACGGCTCAGGTTCAATCCTGGTGGACTACACAAGGTAAGGAAACAAAAAAAAATGATCATATATCTGAATTCTGTGATTGACTACTTTGTCATTTGCTTATTAAATCAACAGCTTATGAAGTAATTGCTTTCCTGCTAATATATAAAAACTACTTGAAATGTGCTGAATCGAATTTGAATCTTATAGTGTCTTGGAACTTTAAGACGAAGACCAAATACAATTTAAGGAAAGATTTTTATGTCCTAACATCCGGTTTTGTGTGTCATTCACAGCACTAGCTCAACTGGAGGTAGTCCCATCAAGAGGCTGGAGGAGAAGGCTGATTTGAGAAAGACCGTAGTCAAGACCCTTGAAGAATACACCAATGACAGCACCACGGCTGCAGAGGATGAGATTGTCTTGATCCAAGTGCCACGCTCCAAGTGGGAGAAGGAAGACTTCGAGTCAGAGGACGATGAGTCCAAGGGAACAGATTTGAACCGCAATGGCAGCCATTCTGGATCAGATGCCCCTCAGAAGGCCCCGGCTAGTGCCACTGTGAACGTTAATGATCAGGCCTCTCCCCATGCAGAGAAGGCTTCCACCACTTCTATGGAAGGCCAGGTGGAAGTCAAGCCTGCTAAAGACTCCACACCTTCTGACAAGGAGAGAGAGGAGAAAAAGGAAACTGAGAAAGAAAGGGAGAAGGAAAAAGACAAAGATCAGGGCAAAGACAGGGAAAAAGATAAAGAGCGAGAAAAGGAGCGGGAGCGAGACCGTGAACGGGAAAGGGACAGGGAGCGGGAAAGAGAGCGAGAGAAAGATTGGGAACGAGGGCGTGAGCGAGAGAGGGAGAGAGAGCGCCCTGCCCCTGACCGTGAGCCTTCAGAGAAAAGGAAACCCGCCGGGTCCAACGGCGACCGCGAACGCACCCAGGAGCGAAGCAGCGACCATGGCAGTGAAAAGGGCTCATCCTCTTCGACCCAGTCTTCCTTCCGGGACCGGCAGTCAGAGAGGCCCGATCCAGCCCCCCGCAAGCCTACCAGCAGGGACCACAGCGCGGCCTCCTCCGCTGAACGCAGGCCCGACCACCGCCCCAGTGGGAGGGACCACTCCGATACCAAACCCAAAGACGGCAAGCCCAGAGAGCCCATTAGGAGGAGGGATTCCCCACCCCCCACTGCAAGAGGAAGGGATCGGGAGGCTCACACTGATGCAGCCAAGCGCCCCTCCACCAGTGAGGCTCACAGTCTTGAGCCGACGGAGAGACGGCAGCACCAGAGCGCGCCTGATTCAAAGCGCGCCGCACCTGAGGAGCACAGAGCAGAGCGTCCGGTGAGTAGAGAGGGGGTCGCAAGGCACGTGGACGGTCGGCCCAACCGGGAACGGGAGCACAGTGGACACCGGACCCCGGAAAACAAGATGTCTTCACCCGAACCCCGGGCCGACGGTGGGAGAGGCGCCGCCACGTCACGTGTGGAGAGGGAGCACCCCAAAGTCAAGGCCCTGTCGGCCCGCTCCGCACGTCTGCCGTCCGACCTAGGCCGTGAAACGGACGAAGCGGCTTTTGTGCCGGACTACAGTGAGAGTGAAAGCGAGGCCTCGGACGCCGAGAGCAAGGCCGAGGCCAGGGGAAGAGACGGCCGTGACGGCGACAGCAGTGCCTCGCCCAGCCACAGTCAGAGCCAGAGCCCAGCGGGCAGCAACGCACGCAGCAGCAGCGCCAGCTCCGCCGGCAGCCAGGACAACAAAAAGAAAAAGGAGAAGAAGGAGAAGAAAGAGGAGAAGAAAGAGAAGAAGAAGCATAAGAAACACAAGAAACACAAAAAGCATAAGAAGCACGGCGACAACGAGCTTGACTTGGAGCAGAAGGGACAGAAACACAAGCATAAGAAAAAGAAGTCGAAAAAGAGCAAGGACAAAGACAAAGATGAGAAAGAGCGAGCAGAAGATCAGAGGGAGGATAAAGTATCTGTATGAGAATATTCAGGTTGAGCCTCGGACATTATCAACATAATTTTTTCCCCCCTTAAATGTGGGTGTAAATATGCAGACTATTTTTCCCTCTTGCAAGGACTACTGCTCTGCTCAACATTTTTTTCAGGACTTGGGGGATCACCAACTTAATCTTTGACCACGCTCATCTTGAATGCAGTTATTAAGAAGATTACTACTTGAATGATTAAGATTGATGCGTTCTCTTAGACACCTAGGGCTCCTTACAAATGACTGTTTTTATTTTGTTTTATGTATTTATTTTGTTTTCCTCAATTTTCAATGAATTTGGTTCCAATCCCAAACACCATCAAACGTTTAGAACAATATGTTGTAGAGGAAGCACTTTAGAGATGTGAAAAATGAATGTTACTGCCATGGTGCAGCGGATATCCTTGCCCTTTTGTACCTCATATCTTGCATAGTCTATTTGAAAAAGAAATCGTATCATAATAATGCCATTATGAAAGCATTCATACTTGCGTAACTGGATAGTGATCGTTTCGCATCGGGCACATAATGATAAGGGTGTGGGCTGATTTTTGCACTGTGAATATTTCCTCTACTCTGAAAACAAAAAATGATTTTATTTTACTTAGCCTTCACATTTAATTTAATTTAGCTGTTGATGTTTTTGAGGGATCTTTCTTTTTTTCAGTTTTGAAGGTAATAAAGTTTTTTTGCAGCAAATTACACTTTTGCTTTGTGTCAATTTATTTATGCACTACACAATAGAGCCTCCAATTTCATTTGACTCTACATCCAAAATTGTCCAAAATGGTTGAACTAATTATATCAATTAAAACTACCAGGAGAAAAGATTGAGTTAAAGTAAGACGTATGCTTGAATGCATGAATGCATTTCCAAAAACAAGCCAATATTTTCGTTAAATTAAAGTTTAACTTCTCTCTGAGCTTAACGCTATCGACTGCATAATTTAGAAAACTGCAAACATTGGGCAAGGAGCAAAGGAAAGTGCATAATCTCTGGATGATTTTCGATCAGCATCTAAAAGGGAGACTCACATGGGAGGTGGACCACCCATTACATGAAGTAGAGAAGTTCCAAACCAGTTCTTCCAGGATTTTGTAATTGGTCTGTGTGTGTGATTGATTTGTGATCAGAATGACCCCACTTAAACACAACATAATCTAAAAAAAACCTAAGTAATGTGAGGGGGGAAACATCCCAGACAGTGAAGTGCACTGGAGACATAAAAACATTTTAGACACGTCATCTGATTGCACAAATTCCTTAGAACTTTCACAACCATGCTAATGGTAATTTCATCCATGCTGGAATGTTACTGAAATAAATTGAAATAAAATGTCTTGGTTTGAAACTGAACCCAAAACCACATGTTCTTGTGAGTATATTCAAACCAGTAATCATGAGTAATTCTGCACTATTGCTCAAAGGAAACTGAACGGAGCACATGATCATTCAGAATTTGATGAGCATTCCTAGCCTATTTTGAGATTGTATACACTCAAGTTACCCTTCACCTAAACATACATTTAGAAACGGGCTCTTGTTTTGAAATGCCGTCTTTGCCAGGCTAACGGATGAATAAATAGTTGGACGCAACAATGTGCGTTGAGTTTAATAGCAGTTTTGAACACCATTAATAGTTCCACAACTGAATACAGGTAATTATAAAAGAATATGTAAGTAGTTCATTTGACCTTTAATGAGATAACGGTTATAGACCGAGCAATGTAGTGAACGTCAATAGACGTGTCTAATACCAAGCTAACAACTATGGCCGTCAGGCCACCTGACGCCAAGGAGAGCTGGAAACACTGCATAACTTTGACATAAACTTGTACCACATTTCTGCAACTTTATAGGTAAGAAAATGCAAGGTCGCAAAAACATGGGGTAAATTATTCAGTTTGCGTTATATTCGAAACGCTGAAGGGATTTACAAAACGGTCGATTCTACGTCAACATCGGCCCTGCAAGGTTAAGGATGAATTTAAACAGTAGATGGCGCGTTGAGCTATTTTCAACTCATAAAATTCCGGAAAGTGGTCATTTTGTCAGTCTGAACACCAGCAGTGATGTGTTGCATCACAGTACAGTTACATCATTTAGTTTGCAGCTCAAAAAATACATTTAAGTGTACCGTGGCCTACTTTTTAAAAAGTGCAGTAGGTATTTTGTTGTGAAGAATATTGAAATGCTTAGACCTAGTTCTACAACATTTACCTGAAGGACAATAGTTGCTATTATTATTACCGTGACGTCTTGTATGTTGATACTTTATTTAAAGTGTTTTCTAAACTTAAACTATAACTTTTCTGAGCGCTCTCTGTGGAAGTCTGTCACTTGACCTGTCATTTTTCCTCTTTCCACGAGAGGGCGTGTGGCTACCATTTGGATAGTGTGAAAACCACAGACATGTTTTTAGTGACGTTTTAAAAACGGTATAGTAGGCTAAAAGTTTTGTATAAATCAGCAATATTATCGAAATGCGACATTAAAATACTAGGCAATATCAACACATGTTTCGATTCTTCATAAAGCATTCGTAATTTCGTTTTACCGACATTTTAACCAACAATTATAAATGCATCGAATAGTGGACCACTGTTCCAACTTGCAATCAGCAAAATATCAAAGAAATAGATTAGGATAATCTTATTTTATTCCCATAATATAGCTGTCCCCTTAAGCAGCATAGTATCATAGCTGGATTTTTGAGGAAACCACAGTTGGCATGGTGAGCCTGTCAGGTAAGTTGGCATGGTGAGCCTGTCAAGGTTTTAGCTATCTTCAAGGTTATAGTTTATCTTTGTCTTCAATTCATGATCGTTTTATACGGATTTAATAACCAGCTTCGAAACGTGGTGCTTTAATCTGGTGAAATTTGGGTTTTATAGGTTAAGCTGTATTACCTTAGATACCTGGGGCCGTGCCCTGAGAGCACCACAACGCATAGACTGTTGGCAGCTATCCTACATGCACCTTCTGTAGTCTTCATAACCCGGATAGCCTGAAATGTCACTAGGATTCGGAGTCGGCAAGGAGTAGCTACGACTTTCAATTACAAGCTGTACATTTGTCTAAATTCAGATATCCAGATATTGGTGCATGGTTCTCTTAATTCTTCCATGTAAAGGTGGCTAAAGCGTGGCAATTATTCTGTTCTTTTACACAACATGGGTTTACCTTACCATCTTAAAGGAAATAGTATTGCAACTTAATAGGCTGCCTATTTTAAGTCATTCTTGCACTTATTGAAAAGACTTTCTCTAGTAAAAGTAAAAGATGCTCCTTTCATTTTTATTTTCTTAGAGACAAAAAAAGAAGAAGAGCATCACTTTAATGGAGAGGACACCCAGGACGTTTGCTCCCCACCTATCAACATTTTTATCTGCTTCCAGCCTCCCCCTTCAGCCGTATCGGGCACTCCTCTGTACCCCTGCCTGTATGCTGACAGAGTGTGCCAGTAGTCAGCTGAAGCCTGCCTTCTCTCTGCCCCCACTCTGCCAGTCTTGTCTGGTCGGCTGCCTGCCAGGTAAGGACATTTACGCACCTTTCGAAATTCACAGACTGTGGGACCCTGTCAATGCATAGGACAAAGAATGGGTATGACATTGTATCCCCTCTACCCCCCACCACCACCTTACATTTTGCCATCTCTGTGGGTTTGATATTGTGCTGGGGATGTGGTTGGAGCTTGATTGTAGGGTATTGTGGTGGTTTTGGTGTGATCACATGGATAAATAATGGGCAATGCCTGCTTATTTGAGGGGGACAGATGCTGCACTGTCTGTAGACACCCCCCCCCCCCACACACACACACACACAGACACACACACACTTTGATGTTTTTTTTCCCCTCTGCGTTTGTTTACTTGTTTTGTGTTGTTTTTAACGGATGACTGTCTGAGATGTTCCACCAGGTAGGACCATAAACGGAGAGGGAAGGTTGTGCCATCACTGTTTTATGGTCGGCTCCATAAATTATGTCATCCTGGATATGTTTCTGTTTACGTTTGGCAGTCAGTGGACAATAGTTGCGAAAGCTTTGGTACTTATATGACTGTGTGGCCAATGTTGTTTGGATAGAATCAAGTTGTGTCATCTTTATAAAATATCTTATATATTTTTGTGTATTTCACTGTTTGATTCAGTGGTACATACTAATCTATCATGAAAAAAAACACTCATTGTATATACATAAACCTCTGTTTGCTTCGACATCGCTTTCCTATTACAGCCTAGCACCTTACAACATTGATGTAAACCCACACCCTCTTGAAATATATAATACAAATATGATCTCGGTTTTTAATATAAATATATCTTAATTTAGGATTAAATATTCCCTGAACATCAGGGTGTGCAGCAGCCTAATGACTGACATCAGTTTTCTTTCTCTTTTGTATGCTATGCATTGCTGTCAGTCTGGGTGTATTCCAGCACAGCGTCTGTCTGTCTATCTGTCTATCTGTCTATCTGGCCCCGATTTTCTCTTGTGTCTGAGGTGCTTACAGGGCTGTAGCTTACTGATCAGGACGGACTGCTTGCCACACATAACAGTAAGGAAAACTCGGCACGCTGTCTCTCTCTGACATCGCCAGAGTCTCCCGACGAACGTCAGCGGAATGGTTGGTTTCACTCACTGTTTTATGTCTTCATCCAGACAGTCTGTGTTTTTTTTTTTGTTTCACTTAGATTCAGCTAGCGCTTTATTGTTTGTTTGTTTTGTTTTGTTCTGTAAGGGTGTCCAAGTTCTCTTGCACCCATGTTTGTTCTCGCGACTCCTTTGTGCGAGGGATGTGTTTGGTCTCTGTCTCCAGGCTTGGTGCCAAGTCTGCCTAATTAAGATTAAGCATATGCAGATCTGCCTTGTTTTGGCTAATAGCAGCTGCAAACATGTATTTGTCTTGTGTGCTATCTACTGATTGGCGAAAGGTGTGGGTGCGGGGGCTCCTCAGCATTTGATTGCGTTGGTTTTCGTGAGGGACTGTGTTGATCGAGGGTATCTTTGAGCTTTTCGGATTTAAAAATGTGGTTTCAAGTTTGATAATGATGATACTATTTCTTAAATTTAGTATTCAAACATCTCCTTCCTGTGGCTTGCCTCCACTTGGAGAATTCTGACCAGCATAAACTGTTCATGAGGGAACGACAAATTGCTTTTGTCATTTGTGCTCGTTAAGACTGTAATCCTGATTTGACACTCCTGTGTGGTTTTTATCTACCTCAGCCTGTTACAACTCCCCTGGGTACCGTGCGATCGTGTAATGTGCTAGGAAGGACCTCTGTGAATGGCTTTCAGCTTGTAGTTAAAATGCAGGAGTCCTCCATCTCCACCAGCCGGTTTTAGTGCCTCACACAGTCTATGAGTCCCTGGCAGATAGCCAAGTCTGTCACGTCCTTGAAGAAACTCAGTCTAGTCATGGAGGTTGGGCTCGCCACACGAACAATAGCTGCTGAGAGCCAATATGCCTTCACACCCTGAGAAGAGCGTCGTTGTCTTCATAGGAAACCTCCCAGTGTGTTTTTAATTCTGCTCTCTTGAGCATTTAATCAGTAACAGTGTGCTACAGCGCCATTGTTTTTATTTCATTCGCAATGTAAAACCAAAATCACACCAGATAATGGAAATCAAATGTGTTGAGAGGAGTCCAGTTTTTTTGAACCATGACAACCTTTATGTAATTAAACAGTTGAACAGTTTCTGTCCGCCTATGGGTTACCTAGTCAGTAGTGGCTAGTGAGAGCTTTGTAACTTAACCGTTTTGATCATTTACAGAGTGTTGACTTCTCACGTGGATTCATAGAGCACGTTCAGGGTGTTTGCTCGCGAAACACACTCTTGTCACGTTTATGATCGGTTGGGCTCTGCTTGCGAAACACACCCTTGTCACGTTTGTGTTTGGTCGTGCACTGCCAGTTTGAGTGCGTGCCAGAGTAACCTCATTCCCTGGCTCTGCCACGCTCAGAGGCCGTGGGCTGAAGGGTTCCCCCTCCTTCCTGAGGGCAAGCGCTTGATGCCAGGGAGACTCAGTAGGCTTGGCTCAGTGGTGGACGTCCTGTCACAGCGGGCTCACAGTGAGGGAACCTAGCACCACATTCACCCGAGCGCTATTCAGAGAGGAAAAAATCCAACCGCTGTAAACTTCCCCGAGGCCATGAATTTCTTTCTCCTTGACAACAAGCAAGGCATCTCTGTCAGATAGGACAGGCGGTCTGATAGGTTGCCACGACGCACAGTGCGGAGGAGGAGACGGAAAAAGGAGGGAAATCGATTGGAGAGTCAAGGAAAATGATTCAGCTCATGCTTCAGAAACTGCCTAGCTCTGTTGATCGGTGTTGTGGGAACGGATCTTTCTAAAAATGTCTTTCTAAAAAAAAACTTGAAATGAAGGAAATTAAAGACATTATTGTAATTTCTCCCGACAGTGATTCATAATATTTCCCATTTTCATAGCGTGTTCCATTACTTATTGGCATACTTTTTTGGTATGTCACTGCCCACTTCAGCCTTTTTAAACGAAAAGGCATGTCTCCTCTTAATACAGTTTGTCTGATAGCCTATGGGAAAATACCAGACAGCAGCATGTAGTTGTTT
>NC_137916.1:27399400-27476900 GCF_963457725.1 Sprattus sprattus | reverse complement strand
CACTCCTCCAAGGTGCACTAAGCCCCTCCGCTGGCACGCTGCGAGCGAGTCCAAGGCTGCGAGTGAGTGAGTGGGGTGCTGTGGGATTACCAGGGCACATGGGCTGAGAGCAGACGCCCGTTTTACAAGAGGAAATGTTCTCTGGCGGCAGAGCCCGAGCAGAGCCAAGCACTTCGGGGAGCTCTGGAGCCCTGGGGAGACTGAAGGCAGACACAAAGGCCTGAGGATGACGCTGGGAGTGGAGAGAGGGTTCATCTGAGGCTGATGAAATGGCTGCCTGCCGCTGCTGCTGCTGTCGGAGTTTATGCACGACTAGTGGATAGACATTTAACACTGGCTTGTCTGTCTTTCTCTCTCTCTCTCTCTCTCTCTCTCTCTCTCTCTCTCTCTCTCTGTCACTCCCACTGTCTCTCTCTGTCACTGAATCTCACATATCTATCTCTCATCCTCTCACTCATTCTGCCTCGTTCCCCATTTTCTGTCACTCCCTCTTTCTTACCATCTCCCCCTCCCTCTTTCCCCTCGCTCTCTCTCTCTGTTTTAGAGACCAGTGTTTCCCCTCGCTCTCTCTCTCTGTTTTAGAGACCAGTGTTTCCCCTCGCTCTCTCTCTCTGTTTTAGAGACCAGTGTTTCCCTCGCTCTCTCTCTCTGTTTTAGAGACCAGTGTTTCCCCTCGCTCTCTCTCTGTTTTAGAGACCAGTGTTTCCCCTCTCTCTCTCTCTCTCTGTTTTAGAGACCAGTGTTTCCCCTCTCTCTCTCTCTCTCTCTCTGTTTTAGAGACCAGTGTTTCCCCTCTCTCTCTCTCTCTCTCTGTTTTAGAGACCAGTGTTTCCCCTCTCTCTCTCTGTTTTAGAGACCAGTGTTTCCCCTCTCTCTCTCTCTGTTTTAGAGACCAGTGTTTCCCCTCTCTCTCTCTCTCTGTTTTAGAGACCAGTGTTTCCCCTCTCTCTCTCTGTTTTAGAGACCAGTGTTTCCCCTCACTCTCTCTCTCTCTGTTTTAGAGACCAGTGTTTCCCCTCTCTCTCTCTCTCTCTCTGTTTTAGAGACCAGTGTTTCCCCTCTCTCTCTCTCTGTTTTAGAGACCAGTGTTTCCCCTCTCTCTCTCTGTTTTAGAGACCAGTGTTTCCCCTCACTCTCTCTCTCTGTTTTAGAGACCAGTGTTTCCCCTCACTCTCTCTCTCTGTTTTAGAGACCAGTGTTTCCCCTCTCTCTCTCTCTGTTTTAGAGACCAGTGTTTTTATTGTGTGCCGTAAAGGCAGCGCAGGTCTTTTGTTCCTGCTGGAGTATGAGCTGATTTGGGCCTGGCACTCTTCCAGACTCTTCTCTGGAGGCTCAGGGCACGCCGCCCACGCCGCCCGTCACATGGGGGGGGCCCCATCGGCCTCGCCTCCCCCTGCCGCCAGCCAATCGGCGGTCTGCACACCCCTTCGGCACGCCGCAATCACTCACCCTGCGCAAATGATTAATGAGCCACGCCAGACCAGATGCAGAAAGCCACCGCCGCAGCTACTCCACCGCAGCCGGCCACAGACCAAAGAGACGTAGTAACAATAGGAATGGCCGTGCAAACTTCCACACGTCTTTTCCTTAAGTGTGTGGCAATTCAGTCGTGTCACTTTTATCACTGGGCCTTTGTGTGTGTTGTGGGTGTGTCGTCTGGGTTCATTTAAATGTAAATAAATATCAAGGCACATTTGGTGTTGGGGTTGAGTCTGCTTCTCTCCGCAGTCCTCCAGCGCAGCGGCACTTTAGCAGGGGCCGTGTTCCTCTCGCGTCAGTGGCAGTGGTGTATACCCCCCAAACAAACGCTTGTTATTTCCCTCGCTGGAGAGGCTTAAGCCACACACACAAAGACAGGAACAACCTGAGGCGGGGCATTGTGCTGATGTGTGTGTGTGTGTGTGTGTGTGTGCGTGTGCGTGTGTGTGTGTGTGTGTTTTTGTGTGTGTGTGTGTGTGTGTGTGTGTGTGTGTGTGTGTGTGTGTGTGTCTGTGTGTCTGTGTGTGTGTGTGTGTGTGTGTGTGGCCGTCCCTGGGCCTGAGAATACTGGCTTCCAGGTCTCAGAGAGGGATTTGTGTGGTAATCAGAGAGTGAACTCCTTCCCTGACAACCATGACCTCACAAACCAAACACTCACTCTCTCTCTCTCTCTCACTCTCACTCTCTCTGAGCTTACACACATCCGCTTTGGTGCGGACCCTAGAGAAAAGACAGATGAGGATATAATGGGTGCTCGAGGGGCTTTTCCCCCTGCAGCTCTCGACGGCTGTCTATGTTCACTGGGTAAGGTTTGTTTATGTTCTTGTGTCTGTGTGTTTCTATGTACTTTATAAAACCCGGTCCGCTTTCAACTCCTCCCCGTTTCCTGGCCAAGTAAATATTTAAACCAAACTGAAGGAAGATCGATTTGAGGGAAAGGTATTAGCATATTTACTTCAGGTCAGCACTTTGGAAGATATTAGAAACGTATATATTTAAAGGCTCTGCATTATAGATTCACATACTGTATGCTGTAAACGGGCTAAAAGGAATGATAACAAATAGCAAAGATTCTCAATGTTCAAAAATCAATTCGGCTAATATCTCATTGATATCCATCACTTCCTTAGAGGCCTAATCTATCACTGTGGTTCAGCCTTCATTCTGTACTGTCCAGTGAAGCTCAGTGTCAGCATCGGTCACTCCAGGACAATGCCAGTGAAAGGATACGAGCTTGACCTCTGTGGACGAGCTCTAATGCCTGACCATTTGGCCAGACCCATGGTTTATGATATTGTCTCAAATCAACGGCGAGGGGAAAGCTTGGACTCGAGACCCGCTGACCTCCGTAACCTGGCAGCCTGCCTTTCAATGGAATGGTACAAAGGTCGAAAGTCAGAGGTCATCTCATTAGGGTGGGATCACATGCCGCATCAGACAGTGAGAGGTCACAACCCACGAGACAGATTTAACGAAGCCCCTCGTATACCAGGCTGTTAAAAGACAGCTAACAGTGTTGCCACAACACAAACAAACACATTTATCACGGCAGTTTGTTATTCTTGACCATCTTTGAAATTCTGGGTTTTCTCCTCACGTATTTCTGCTTTTTCGATTAAAACAGGTCCGTAACCTTGACACAGACGGATATTTGCTTGTCTGGGATCCATGGCCAAAAAATGAAGATGAAGCCAGTTGGCATCAGTTGTTTGATTAACCCCGAGGTCATCCTGGTGGTAACATAGCTAGTCTGTGTCAACGGTTGGTTTGGTTTTAAAAAACAATAACACAGGCTTGCCTTGTGGAGCTGCATATGTTTGTCAGCGTATTTCACTGATTCAACCACACCATTTCTGTGGAGAAATGATCTTATGGTACATGTTAGCGAGTTTAAATAACTTTATTTGCATGCAACCAGTGCAATGATCTTGTCTCTGTTTTTTTCAGCCAAACTGTGACTGTAGTAGCATCGGTTGCATACCTTGTCGCCCAAGGGGCAGAGAAACGCACGCTGCATTGCAAGGCTGTTGTGAAGGTTATTACCCTTTCAGATGTCAACATTTGTGACGTTTGTGTCGATACTACAATTTGTTCACGTCTGAGGAAAATATCCGCTGCTGCTAATTGAGTTCAGGAAGTATAACAGGAAAGTTATACTTGTTGGGGTCGCTGTCGGCAGGTCAGCCTATGAGCGTTGCAGGCTTCCGTAGCAGTTCCTCAGGGAAATAAATGAAGCCCAAAGGCAAGCAGTTTTCTCAAGGTTCTCATCTCTCTGAAGTGCTAAACGTCATTGCACTGATACTGAAGCTCGAATCTGGCCTGTAACTCTAGTGCTAAACGTCATTGCACTGATACAAGCTCTAATCTGGCCTGTAACTCTAGTGCTAAACGTCATTGCACTGATACAAGCTCGAATCTGGCCTGTAACTCTAGTTCTATACAAATTTAGGTTGAATTTGAATTGAAGTTAAATTTCGATTTAAGCTTACATAAAAGCAGAATGGTATGTGGTCGAGCACTTGAAAGGGTTAGAATCGGGACACTCACAGCACTCTCTGTTTCTAATTATGGAGAACTGTTTGTCTCATCACGGTTCTTTGGTACTTTTTTTATCAGCACTGCTTTTCGTGGGAAATGGCTTGTGCTGGTGGGTACATATTGATGCATGTCAGGCTTTGTTCGTTTCCCTGGTTCCTTTGTGTGTGTGTGTGTGTGTGTGTGTGTGTGTGTGTGTGTGTGTGTGTGTGTGTGTGTGTCTGTGTGTGTGTGTGTGTGTGTGTGTGTGTGTGTGTGTCTGTGTGCTGCCCGCGTGTCCTGGAATCACTGCTCTCATCTGGTGCCACTTTGCTTCCAGAGAATGTCCATATTGAATGTGCCTGCACGCTGTTCATGGACAGACAGGGCGTGATTGAAATTGAGTGAGTGTATGCTTCCATGTGTGCGTTTTTGTGTGTGTGTGTGTGTGTGTGTGTGTGCGTGTGTGTGTGTGTGCGTGTGTGTGTGTCTGTGTGTGTGTGTGTGTGTGTGTGTGTGTGTCTGTGTGTGTCTGTGTGTGTGAGTCTGTGTCTGTGTGTGTGTGTGTGTCTGTCTGTCTGTGTGTGTGTGTGTGTGTGTGTGTGTGCCTTTGGCTGGGCAGGGGTGAATTCAAATCCAGCACAGACAGCTCGAGCCCGTGGCTGCAGCTGCACTTAGCTATTCTAACCGGGTTACCATAATGAAATGGAATGAACTTGCAAGCGCCTCTAAAGAAGAAAAGGGAAAAACACCCGAACGCACACACAGACACACACACAGACACACACACACACACACACACACACACACACACACACACACACACACAAACACACTGCTGCAGAACGCAGCCTCGGCCGTAGGCTGGCACCAGGGCAGGGCCTTATGTTAATTGCCTGTAATGATGCCGATTCATTTCTCTTTCCTCAGTTCATCCCCTTCTCCTCCATGGGCCACTCAGCTGTGCTCGTCCATGGGTCTCTGGCCTAAAGATGCAGAGCAGATAGTGCAGCAAGAGAAAGAGTGCTGAATCATCCTCTGGAAAGACAGAGAGAGAGAGAGAGAGAGAGAGAGAGAGAGAGAGAGAGAGAGAGAGAGAGAGAGAGAGAGAGAGAGAGGGAGAGATGGAGAGAGAGAGAGGGAGAGTGAGAGAGAGAGAGAGAGAGAGAGAGGGAGAGATGGAGAGAGAGAGAGGGAGAGATGGAGAGAGAGGGAGAGAGAGAGAGAGAGTGAGAGAGAGAGTGAGAGAGAGAGAGACATTGATGGTGAGAGACAGAGAGAGAGAGGGAGGGAGAGAGAGAAAGAAAGAGAGTGAGAGAGAGAGAGACATTGACGGTGAGAGAGAGAGAGAGACAGAGAGAGAGAGAGAGAGAAAGAGAGAAAGAAAGAAAGAGAGAGAGAGAGAGGAGTCAGAGATGATTACGTTGGCTGAGGGATGTCCTGAATGAACCCAGTCAGCAGTATGATAAGGTTGGGATGCCAGATCTCATTGCAAGTTTCAGTTTGTCAGTTTCATCCTCTGCGTCATCATCCTGCCGTCAGCTTGAGCTCCACAGAGAACTAGGGAATATATCTTTGAATGGGTAATTATCGTCAGCGTTCAGAGGTAGTTACATTTCAACAAGAGAGCTCTTAATTTTTCAATTATTCTTTTTAAATTGCCCCTGCAAGGTATGTTACTGAGGAGAGTAAACTGCCTTGAGGCTTGTGCTGAGATAGAGCTAGGATTGCTGCAGCATCACTAATGATTTCTCAATTCCGAGTTTCAATTAAAGTTTTTGTTCTCGAAAACTCGGTATTTGATTGACATTGTAATACTTTGTGTTTACAGTAAACTTGTATATCTGATACTGTGTAAAGGCCATAGAAATAGAAACAGTTCCTGTTCAGCTGGGGTGCTATTGTTGAATTAATTATCACAGGCAAGAGTATGACAGTTAAGTGTCTATGCCACGTCCCTGAAGGGCCTTTTTTTTATATCAATGGACTGTTATCATGGACTTCTGGTCATCAAACACCACCGTGGTCCACACATTACCATCTCAAAGAGAGAAAGGGGCTTGTGGCATCCCATTGTGATGGAAATGACTGTAGTTTTACGGCCTCTTTCTTTTCAAAGTGTTCCCTTTCTCCCCCTCAGATTCGCAGCAAGCTGTAAAATAGCCCAGTCAGCTCATCTGTACTTACTTGCATTGGAAACTTGAATTTTATGTTATAAAGAGTGGTTGATTCTCCTTTTTTTTTTACCCTTCAGAAGAATAGCTTGACTTTGTGTTTTGGTTTGTTTATTTTGGTTGCTTGGAGACAGTCACAGAAATATGTTGAATTTAAAAAAAAAAAAGCACAATGTCTTTGTCGTCTTTCCAGAGAGTAGTAAGCAAAAAATCTTTCTTGTTTGTGGCGGCGTGTTTTATAATTTGTGGTATGCATGCCAGATTGACCCCGGCATCTTCCCCACAGTTGGCGGTGCAACTCCGCAAGACAGATTGGCTGTGATTGCATTCGAAAAGCTCTCTACGCATAACTCCTCCCAGGCCCTATCTAAAATTGCTCCCGGTGCTAAGTGGAAAAAAAGCTATTGTTCTGGTCCTTCCTGGCAACCAGCCTCAAAATGTCACTTAAGTGTTTTATGGTTCGTCATGGCAAACTGCCGTGCATGGAAAACTGCTCCTGCTTTTTTAAAACAGAGACAGGCGGTTGACCCGACCAGCCAGTGTCAGCTACTAATGATGTGTTGAGCCCTTACTGAACAGAGCAGGGCAAGGAAAGGAGTGTCACTCAACAGGAGCAGGGACTGATAAGACGTCTTCTTAAATTAGGATCCTTCCTGTAGACCAATAGGCAAAATGGCTGCCAAATGGCCCTTTCTGGGGGGCAGTGACAAGCGGAGAGGCGCGATGAAGGCAATCTCCCCAAATGGTTGGTGGCGTCTGACTGAGATGAGAGTCAGCAGGAGAGTGAGCTTGGCAGGCTCGGCTACAGCCCCCTCTGATCCGCTCTGCGCTCGGTGTCTTGTCTTGACTTGTCCTCAGAGAGAGCTGTGGTCACTTGGCACAAGTTTCATCTCTGGAGGGATGCTTGAACGTTGAATTGTTGCTGCACTTATTGATGCTCTATGACAATGCCATAGACACGTCTGTCACCATAAAGGTGTCTGTACTCTGTTCATTTTGTGTCAATGACACAGTTCAGCACAGTTTTATTTCAATTTTTACTGTCTTTCAGCCGTGTTATTTATTACAACAAGGGATCTCGGAGGACAGAACTGTTGTCATCATGAATTTTTTTTCCCCGATGTTATTAAATATGACACACTGTTTTGATGAAATGTAGGGGGAAAAAAATCTCACTGACAGTGGAGCGATGAAGCCTTCAGCTCTTACAGTATGTGTGCAAATAGGCATAATAGATAAAACACATCTGAAAGCACTTTGAAGCCCAGTCGCTAATTAACCCCCCTCCCCTGCTGGTACCCCCCCCCCCCCCCCCCATATTCAGTCATACACTCCATTGGGGGGGGGGGGGGGGGGCTCTTATCGAGGCCACCATCTAACTGCACACGTAATTAGCCTCAGTATTGTCCTCCCTATTGTCCAGTGCGTGTGGGTGCCAGGCTGATGAGTGATCTTCTCCCCATAGACCGTGTGGATTAGGGGGAAATATGTGCCAAATTAAAAGCCTGCTGTGCAGTTCCGTATTGTTTCCTTCCGCGCTTGGCTTTTGACTCTGCCAAGCTCCAAAAAACTGCAGAATCATACATGACCCAGACCCAGGCAACAAAGGTGCGCTAATCTTGCTATGATGTCTTTTTTTTGGGGCGTAACATTATAATTTTATTTTTGAGAGAATTGTGTTTCATCCTCCCATCTATCTCTCTGTCTAGACTGACCTGACAGGCTCTCCTGGGATGGCCGCCCAGGGGGATTCCAAACATTTCCCTCAATTAACTTTGTTTAGAGCGCAGCTAGATAAATCCAGATAACACATTCAGGCAGGCAGGCAGGCAGGCAGGCCGGTGGTGCTGTGTGCAGCTTGTGCAGCGGTGCCTGTGAAGATGCTGCTTGTGGACGTGGATGTGGCTGCGTATTTGTTATTAGGGCCCGCAAATGGTGCGCATCCATCACAGGCTTCTTGGCTTCACACTACACAGTCTGGGTGTGTGTGTGTGTGTGTGTCTGTCTCTGTGTCGGCTAGCAACCCTGTGCAACCAAGCAAACACACACACACACACACAGTCTGCTCCGAGCGGCAAGCACATGGTCCTGACAGCAGCTAGTGGTGTGGAGTGACAGATCAAGCCACTCCACAAACAAAGGAACATAAAGAGAGGAGAGGAGGAAGAGAAAAGGGAGGAGAGGAGAGGAGGAAGGGAAAAGGAGGAGAGGAGAGGAGAGGAGTAAGACAAAAGGAGGAGAGGAGAGGAGAGGAGTAAGACAAAAGGAGGAGAGGAGAGGAGGAAGACAAAAGGGGAGAGGAGAGTAGGAAAACAAAAGGAGGAGAGGAGAGGAGAGGAGGGAGACAAAAGGAGGAGAGGAGGAAGACAAAAGGAGGAGAGGAGGAAGACAAAAGGAGGAGAGGGATGAAGGAAGACAAAAGGAGGAGAGGGATGAAGGAAGACAAAAGGAGGAGAGGGATGAAGGAAGACAAAAGGAGGAGAGGAGGAAGGAAGACAAAAAGAGGAGAGGAGAGGAGGAAGCGTTTCATTAGAAGAGGAAGTGCGGCTGACTGGGCCTGCAAATAAGTCTGTTGTCATTATGACTGCTTATTACACCCAACAGGCACTAAATAACATAATTAATTACTCCTATTTGCTGTTAAGTATGACACAGCCACAGCATTGTCTTCTGGAGGCTGTGATGACCCCCCTACTTAGCCTTGTTTGAGGTGGATGGGGAGGGGGGCGGGAGGTCGGAGTTTCAGATAATTATTATGTAATGTATGTCACCATTCATGCAGTCGCAGTTCAGTCCTATTCAATCTCTTCCATTCATAATTAGCCAGCCGTGGTGCTTCCATGGATGTAATTGAAACGGCAGATTAAAAAAACAAGCACAGAGACCCCTTTAAGATGACACCAACCAGCACACGACACACAGATTGACATTTTAACACACACACACACACACACACACACACACACACACACATACTTACCCATACAAATGCATTTCAATCAGATTTAAAAACTAAACCACACCTGATGGCACAGCCACACACACACACACACACACACGCAGCCACACACACACACATAGCCGAAGAGCTCATTAGCGCTACTAAGATGAATGAGTAGCGCATGTTTCATCTGCAGCATAGCAAGAACAGTTGTTTGTGAGGAGGGAGGACATTTTGTGTCTGCGTCCCTCTGGGCTGTGTGGAAACCACAGCTCCGCCACTGAAGACAAAGCCATGTCTCATATTTATTAAAAACAGCGTTAGCCATACACCAGGCTTTTGTTCATTGCCGATGTAGCAGTTGTCAAAATGTTTTGTCTATGATAATTTGCTGTTGTCACCATCAATATTTCTAATGGTATATGCCAAACATTGCGTAGTGCTACATCAGCTCTGCTTTGTTGTTTCATCAACCAAATGAATTACCTCAAGATGTTCCATCACTCTGGTGAAACCTCTTTTTAGTATTCAAAGTAAGTGTGTTTTTCATAAACTAAGAAAAATAAAACAAATATATCAGTGATGTTGTCATCTAAGTGCCAACGAGACTCCATACTTCAAGACTTCAAATGTAAATGTGGAGCTTAGATTAAGCACAGCTCATGCTGGTGTGACACACGTAGGATTCTGTGTTCTTTTTTGTGAGAGAGCAGCGTCAATCACAGCAGCTCAGCAGGTGACCTCTTGCTGGTCACCTGCACTCTCCCTCCCTCTCTTTCTCTCCCTCTCTCTCTTTCCCTCTCTTTCTCTCACTCTCTCACTCTCTCTCTCCCTCTCTTTTGCTCCCTCTCTCCCTCCCATCTCTCTCTCCTCCTCTTCCCTCTTCCTCCTTTTTCACTCTCTCCTTGTCCAAATTGACCTGAACACCACAGCACTTTGCAGCATATGACAGAAAGGCAGGTCAGATGTCAGAAGCGTTGCTTTAAGCGTATCCTGTGGCTCAGACTAGCGCCAAATCCAGTATTCTTTAGAGCTGATTTCATTGTTGGCTTGAACACAGCTTTCCTTTCTTTTTCCAGAGAGAGAGAGAGAGAGGGAAACAATTGTGCCTCCTCAAAGTGTACAGGAAGGGAAGCGGAGATCTTTATCCACCGGTGGTTGAGTCTTCAACGGGTAAGTCCAGTTGAATGTCACCACGAGCAATTTATCACCTTTTTTTTGGCTCAGTATTGTCCGTCTGCATTCTAATCATAGCGCACATAGGTTGCCCAGCTAAAGGCCGCAGGTATGTTGCTGATGGCAAGAATGCTGTTGCACAACAGATGGGTGTTGGTGGTCGGCATTGGAACAGATGTTAGCCTGACGAGTGTCACGTCCTCTCTTTGTTTATGCTTCACAGTTGGTTTAGTAACGTTGCATTATTAAAACCCCTGGCTGTGGCTGGAGACGAGCTTCAGTGCGGTATGCGGTGTGTGGTGTGTGGTGTGCGGTTTACGACAAGGTTTGGGGATTGAAATGCTATCCACCAATGTCTCCACATGAATAAGTTATTCCCCTTGTACTGTTGTGTCCTTGGTCCGCTGTTGCAGGCCTCCTAATTGCCTCCCACATGGTTGGGAGAGACAAACACACATATAGAGGAACACACAAATACAGACACTCATAGGGTATTGACAACAGACAGGCACATACAGTATACACACATTTTTTTCTGCACACCATAGTGGACATTACAGTGAAAAACCCACGACCTTGACATATATAGTCAATAACTAGCATGATTATTTAATTGAGTGGTGCTTTGAGAAACTCCCTTGTTTGTGGGTAACATTTAAATACGCAAGTAGTGAAAAGAAATACAGTGATCTGAGATTACAACCCAATGTGAAGAGTTACTTTAAATATGATATCTACTAAACAAGACCAGTAAACATTGAAACATGCTCGAGTCATTGCTCGCTCTTGTCATCCTAACTAACCCACAGCTTCCATTAACCAATCTGTTTGCATCACACAGTGTTGCACAGCGCTCATTTGGGTTGGAACACAGTATTCCCAGGTTAGCCTATTCCGATGTGAACGCATTGTGCCTCTGGGCGTAACGAAGGGGGTTGATCATGCTGTAATTAGTAAACATCTGCTGTGACTCAGGCCCATTGTGTGTGTGTCGACCTAAGATTAATCCACATGCTTTCCTCTGTCATTAGCTAGACCGAGCTGTGGCCACAGGACAACACCAGTAACAAGGAAAGCGACAGCTCAGAGCGGGTTTAATGGAACCATTAGCGGTCAGGGTTTCCCACAGGTCTGAAATAGACCTTTCACAGAATCAACCCTCCCCTCCATCTACCCGCATGGGCAGACTTAGACACAATAATAATGAGAAATAAAACACTCTTTAGTGTGTCCAAAGATGGCACTGTTTGGAACTGGGCTGCTTGGTCAGTAGCACTGCCTCTACTGCACTGGGGCTGCTGCTGCTGCTGCTGATGCTGCTGCTGCCTCTACTGCACTGGGGCTGCTGCTGCTGCTGCCTCTACTGCACTGGGGCTTCTACTGCCTCTAATGCTGCTGCTGCTGCCTCTCCCTCAGCATTCTCACTACTTGTTTCAGCAGCTCCACTTGAGTTCAGAGTTTGAACCAAGTGTGATCTCTGCATTTAATCTCACTGTTGACTGCATCTGTAATTTCACGTCAAATTAACTGCAAAGTAAACATTGAGGCTTATGCGTTTATTTATTGCCATTTCACGCTAAATGCTAACGTTGGCTAAAGTAAAAATGCTAAAGTTCCCTGTGTTGCTGTGCATCCATCTTCCTCATCCTCACGTCCTATTCTCTTCAAATATATTTGAATACCACCTCTGCTGAGTAAATGCTTGACAAATTGGCTTGCCTTAGCTGAAGTAAGTATATGTCTTTCTAACTGCCATAGCCCGAAGAGAAAACAAATTATAATCTTTCTTATAATCAGCCACGATAACTCTGCATGATGAAGTTAAGTGTACTGAATACACTTGAGTCTTGTAGCTGCCAACACTGCCTAGTTTCTTTCATCAAATTTGAATCTACTGCCAAAGACAGTGAACTATTACAGAGTAAGGAATCAGGAGAATAGGAGATGCTTTATCTAATCTGTGTTTTGTAATATCCATAGTGTATGCGTCTTCTAACATAGTACCAGGACAGATACGTTAAACTAACCCAAGAGACTAATACAAGACTTCATCGGCATAGCACACAGACAAAATGATAATATACGCCAACACTGAACACTAAATGGGAGCACAACCCAAATGATATAACCCTATACGTCAACTCTTATGGATTTACTTACACCTGGATGGGGAATTATTGATTTGGAATATGAAAAAATGCGTAATGCGTATACGTTAAATGCATGTGCATGAACACAAACACACACTACAGTAAAGAAAGAACATCAACCAGATGCTTGTTTCCCCCTCCCCACGGATTTTTTTCAGTGTGTTATCAGAACATCTGAAGGGATTGACATGTATGTTGAGGTGAACAATAACAACTTGTGAACGGCATTCTCTCTACCAAAGCATGCTGGGAAACCCCCAGCACGCTACAGTACTTTGTCAATCATATGCCCGGGCAGCGCGCCCAAGTAATGTCTATGTGTGGGAGGCACTGATGGTTTATGGGGCTTGGAGTCATTAGTAGATTTAGAGTACAATAATAATGCCAAACATCTCTTTGGAACTGTCACGCTGAAGATAACATGTTTTGCTAAGGAATAGCAAAAGATAGGAATGTAAATGTTTATTGATTAGTTTTTTTTCTTTTCTTACTTTTTCAGTGTATTGGCACACATAACATGACATTTTGTGTCATTGTGTACTTCCTCCTCATATCTATGCTTAAATTGTATGAGTCTCAAACAAGAAGTTAAAAGTGAGTTTTCAATCTCAGTGTTTTTTAGACTTGCAGCCAACAGTGCATTCAATCAGTCGTCCGGTGGAATGAGTATTTAAATGGCTATCAGCGGGTGATAAGAAAACGGTCTGAGAACCTGTGAAGCTGTCATGCCAATTGACTTTACGGTGCCTTCAACCTCCCTACCTGCCCATCACTTTACACCCCCCCACCACCCGCAG
This sequence comes from Sprattus sprattus, assembly GCF_963457725.1. NCBI lineage: Eukaryota > Metazoa > Chordata > Actinopteri > Clupeiformes > Clupeidae > Sprattus > Sprattus sprattus. Next base: position 27,463,669 of record NC_137916.1, on the reverse strand, counting down.
ACACCCCGCCACAGACACGCTCAGTCCTGCCCCTGCTTCGTTTACCCCTCACACTTCTCAAATGGGAAGAGTGGATTGAGTTTTTTCTGGCCAGATATGATCCATTGCATCTTGGGCCTGTTCTGCCGTTGCCCCGGTAACAGCCATCACATTGGCTGGCCCGACCACACACACACGTGTTCCGCCGTAATGAGAACTTGGCAAAATGCCAGGGCAGAATCTACAGCCACTACCCCCACCCTCCTGATGTGTTTCCTCACCATTAGCCTCTCAAGATCCCCCTCTGCATTTCTCCCTTCTCTGGACCCCACCACCCACCTAATGTGCCTGTTACATTTTCCCTTTGCTGGACCCCACCTGCCACCTAATGTGCCTGTTACATTTTCCCTTTCCTGGACCCCACCGCCCACCTAATGTGCTGGTTACATTTTTCCATTTGACGTCCTGTAATACATCTCAGTCTTTGTTCTCTGGTGCCGGTGGACTTTTGGTATTTTATTGCATTAAATAATTTAATATAATAAGAATTGTTTTCTCATAGACTGTCTTTTACACTTGTTGCTCATAACTGGACTAAAATAAGGTGAATCACGAACCAAACTAAGCGATGTATTTTTTTGGGAGTCTCCCCTATTTAATTAACAAAGTGCCTATTGGTGCGGAATTCCGTGGCAATAAGATCTGCACTATTGGTACGGAATTCCGTGGCAATAAGATCGGCACTATTGGTACGGAATTCCTTGGCAATAAGATTGGCACTATTAGTACGGAATTCCGTGGCAATAAGATTGGCACTATTGTTACAGATCCATGTCCCCAGCCTTAATAGTACACACTCCTGATGTTCAAGTGTATTAGTGGTCCAGTGGTCCAGAGCTTTGCATTGCTGCTCTCCAAACAGTTTATTTACAAATTATTTACAATTTATCACAAAGTCACAAAGTTACTGACTTAACATACAGTGTCCACCGACTAAGCCACATCACGGATGCGCCGAGAGGGAGTAAGTGGACCGTGTGGGTCGTAAGGTGCGCTCCGTAAGAAATGCCAAAGACCAGAGGTGCCCACTCTGAGCAGTGTCCTATTTCCTCCCTGCCGCATTATGATTTAGTACAACGGGGGACGCAACCGTTCTTTTGCCCTGTTCCACCACTGACAAACATCCTTGTTTCCCTAATGCTACAGAATGGGAATAAACCATACGGAAAGAAACTTACGGAACATTTGTCTGTGGCAACAGTAGGCATACTTTTCCAGACAATTTTTTTCATACATTTCCAAACTATTGGTTTGGAATTCCATGGCCATAGCGTCATCCAGGTTGGCTATTCCTCCTTTGTCTCACCCCTCCATATTCACAAAGCCAATTGGAGCTTTAGCCTCATCAAATCTAGTGAACAACATCACGACACCAAGATAGTATGTCACTGTTACCCAGTTTGTTGGTGCTGTGGTTGATATAGTATGTTAGTGCTATGGGGGCGACAGTGGTACAGGAGGTAGAGAAGTCGTTTACTTTTTGAGCAAGACACTGAACCCCTAATTGCTCCTGATGTGCAGTGTGCCATCAGTGTGAATGTAAAATGTGTATACATCCTTGTAAGTCGCTTTGGAAAAAAACGTCTGCTAAAAAATGACAAATTAAAAAAAAAAAAAAAAAAACGACTATGACAGCAATGAATTCATGGAATAGATTGCTGGCAGTGCTGACGTCGAAATCCTTCCTGTTTACTCCCGTCCTCTTTGTCCTGGTCCCCTCAGCTTCTTGCCAAGTCTCCATTAGAGCACAGGGAGCTATTTATGCACTTCAAAGGTAAGGCAGGCTCCTCCAAGCCAGTCAGATGATTTGAATAAGATGAATGTTGTTAACGACAGGCCATGTTGTCCCACAGTGGAATCCCAGTTATGTTAAGACTTATTCAGCTGAGCAGAGATGATGAGGGAGGGGGGGGGTTCCCGTTCCACTGATCAACTCAAAGACCGGCTACTGACTACTTTCTTTCCCCCCCCGGTGCATCAAACTGCCTTTTGAATAGGGTTTTGTACTTAGCAGACGGAAAATTCAGGTATCTTTCAAGGCCTTTGTCGTAGTCTGGAGGCAACCTGACACCAAATTCATGCACCTGGAAGGAAAGAGTCAGACACAGTGTATTGCTTGGCTCCGTTAATAAAAGATTTATAGGAGCCACTGCCCAAACACATTATTAAGTATTCATTTATTTTTTAGGGTGGTGCAGTCTCCCACAGGGTAGAAGGATGAACCTCTCTAATCAATGGATGGTAGTGAGGATAGCAAATAAGCGAGTAGAAGAAGACAAAACGATTTGGCATGCACGCTCCTATCGTTGTTAAGTAATGCAACTTTATGTCATCCCTTACTCTGACAAACATAGACGCGCACATACACACTCATTCACACACACACACACACTCATTCACACACACACACTCATTCACACACACAGATACACACACACACTTATTCACACACACAGATACACACATACAGATACACACATACACTTATTCACACACACAGATACACACACTCATTCACACACACAGATACACACATACAGATACACACACACACACACACTCATTCACACACACAGATACACACACTTATTCACACACACAGATACACACATACACGTATTCACACACACAGACACACACACTCATTCACACACACAGATACACACATACACTCATTCAAACACTCATTCACACACACAGACACACAGATACTTAAAGCTCTCTCATTCTTATTTGCATTATGTGCCCTCCCTCCTCCTTCAGAATTCTGAATGATCAGGTCAGTATAGATTGACCTGCTCCTTCTCATCCCCAGCAGCTTGATTGCAGACACTCTGAGATTTATGCCTATTTTCTGAATAATTGCATATGTATGGAAGCCTATGTGCCTTCAATGGCTCTAGGGCTGGATGCTGGGAGAGGAGTCGGTCCTGTGTCTGTCTCCGGGAGGTTTCCACGGAAGGTGCCGGAAGGCGGTTGGTTGGCTCATTAGAGCTGGGGGTAAGGGCAGCAGTGGAGAAGCCATCATTAGATTCCCCAAAGAGCCCCGCGGATTCTTACTCTCTTCCCTCAGCTCGTCTTCAAATCTCTCTCTCTCTCTCTCGCTCTCTCTCTCTCTCTCTCTCTCTCTCTCTCTTACATACCACTCCAAGCAACCACATCACAAACCCAGAGTGCCAGACATCCCAAGGTGAAGTGTATGTGGGTGTACAGCGTTGGGGAGTAACTTCTTACATGAAACAGAGCTATGTAATGTAATCCGTTACAGTTATAGAGAAAAACAAACATGTAAAATGACTGTTCTTAATCAAAATGTTGGTGAATAAAGGGGTTACATCCGAATATATTATTTTCGGTAAAAAGCTTTAAAGTTTATTTGGAGAAGACAACATTCATTCAGTTGCTTATCATCTTTTCGCCATCTAGACGAGCTCATTCGACTTATTTGGCAGTTCATATGCATTCACATTTTGAGCGTTGTTTTTTTATTGGTTCTCCTGTTAGAAAAAGAGTTTTACCTCAAAGATTGCCCCAAGTAGTGTTGTCGACCACTTGATGTCTCAAAAGCACCTAAAGTTGTGCTTGCATTCTGTACACTGAACACTGAACTGCTATTGGGACTCAGATGTCAATCATGTCATGTGTTGGGACAGGAAATACATGGAGGAAAAAGAGCTATGACTGTGGAGGTCAAAGTTTCAATTTACTTTAGTCCCGGAACCCTCCTCACACTCCCCTTAGACTCCTCCCACTCATCACACTATTACTGAGTTTCACACTTACCCTTGAACTCTTCAAACTCTCCTGTGTGCATCTCACACAAAGACATACATGCATCCAAAGACTCACACACACACACACATGCTCTTTTATAGAAGGAAACAATGTCGAGAGCTACCGTGTCTATCCATATAATTATGGTGTTAGACTAAAACTATCCCTGAGAATATCATGGAATGGGAACTCATCAAGCGCAGCTGGTGATTGCATCAAACATTGCACTGTGTATTTCACCATGGGCCTGGTCTCACCATGTTCTTCTCTCAGCCCCTGCAGTCATGTTTGAGAGCCAGGCCTTGTGGAGAATCAACAGCACCACAGGTACTCAGACTCTGAAATTTGCACATACACGTGAATTTAGTAATTTCACTCCATTTCCAGGCGGGGAGGCCCGGGTTTCCTAGAGGTGAGGATGCTTCCTGATGTGAGTGAACACACACACACACACACACACACACACACACAGGAAGCTTCCTGATGGGAGTGAAGATGCGTTCTTTGTGCGGAAGGTGAGAGAGGGACAAGGTTTTGAATTATTGAGCTGGAGGAGGGGTTTGCACATGCAAATAAGACTCATCTGACAAAAAAATAAAGTTTCAGAATGAAAGCGGAGACCATACACAGGGTGCCTGTGTGTGTAAAATATGAATTGCATATTTGAATGACAATAAGATGTTTATAAGGGTGGCCTGGTGACCGTTGATTTGCATAGATGACTGTGGTTGTGGGGTAACTGAAGACAATTAAGGAACTACTCTGCCGTCTATCTGACATCCATGACAGCGTAATATAGTCGTTTTACCATATTCATTGAATTGCAGTATTAGTACCCTTTTGGAGTTTAAAAAGTAGTGCTACTGTAGGTCTGTGAAATGACTGTTATTTTGCTAACCGCTTAGCAATTTGAGGCTAACCTTAACTCACCTAAACATACATCATTTAAATGTCAAGGACTTAGCCATATAAATGTAAATCATATGTGTGCATTTCAAGGCCTTGAACAAAGGAACATAAGTGTGGATACATTTGCAAAGCTCTCTATCTGAATAATTACACAAACAAATGACACACATTGGTAAGGTTGTGAAGGACAGCTGAAGGACACCTCTGCCTTGTTAAGAGCCATTAAGTATCGGCTATGAAGAAAGGTGTCTGATCCTCATCCAGTCCATTTAAACCATACAAAGCAAACTAAAATCGTATGCAAAATAATGGGGTTGACGGCGGGCGCTGATTGAAAATTCCTTCGAGTGAAGTCGCTGTGGAGCCACACGACGAACATGATCGAGTCTCTCTTTTCCTCCCCTATCCTGATTCTCAAGGGGTTAACAGTTGATGGAGTAGCGGTGTGTGTGTATTAACATCTGTAAATGACAGAGCCCGGGCCTGTGCGAGAATGATAAATCCCTCGGCGGAGAGCTGCCTTGATAAAATAAATGGAGTCGGAGGCGCGCATGCTCTGCGGCAATGTACGCCGACCTGTGAAGATGGTCGGGACAGGTAATTGGTTGGATGCAGAGTGTAATTCAGCCCCAACAAATCCATTTCACAGCTGGCACCCCATCTGAGGAAGTGGATAGGGGGAAGGGTGAGAGACAGATTGAGATGGAATATAATGATGGTGGGTGGATGGGTGGGTATGTGTGTGTGTGGGCAGGGGGTAAGGGGGGGCAGGTGGTGCTGTGGGAGAATTGGGCTTGCGGAGAAAATAAAATGAAACATGGAGTATTGGGTGAGGGAGAATGGAGAATGGGTTGAGGAGGGGGATGCTGTATATTAGGGATTTGGAAAGCTACAGAAATAAGAATGTAGAGGCAATGATAAAAAGGGTATATAAAAAAAAGGAAAAGATGAATGTGCGTTAGTGAGATAGAGGTATGAAGCATTGTGTTTTTAGAGGCATGTGGAATATATAATCACAGACATGGGGTCCACATCTCCCCTTTAGATGTCAAGTGGCTGAGGGGTCAAGTTGGTTGTCTCGCCAATATCAATGACAAAATACCCAGTTTTGCTCACTCTGTTACTTGTTTGAAGGTTCTTTAAAAATCTTTTTAAAATATATGAAAGATTCGTTATTTCCACGATTTCACCATCATTTAGAATGAAAACCATCCTACCAGCCTCTGTGGGTATATTTGAGGTGAGACAGGCGTGCTTGGAGGCAAGTCTCGTAAAGCTGCCCCAGCCACATATTTGTTATGCAAAGCTGCTCCCCTCCTCTTGCCTTGTCTGCCCAAGCACAATGGGGCAGCCCATTTTCCCAGGGTCCTTAGTCCCTGCAGCCTGGGGGGAGAACAGGCCACTGGCTTGACCATGCTGACCTCTGTCCCACTGCTGCTAATGCACACACACACACAGGCAGAGAGTGAGAGAGAGAGAGAGAGAGATACGCACAGAAGCAGCTGCCCCTGCTGAGCCAGTCTCTTCACCGATCATCAATATTCATGCTTCATACAAAATTCATTCACATCACCAAGGTCCACAGCAGCGCAGAGCTACCACGATCTAATGGGGTGTCCAGTGTCACGTTTTCATTTTGTAGTAAATGAAAGTTCTACCCCATCTTCAACATTTGTTTGGAGAACCTAACCTGCATGTATGACATTTGCGTTTATTTTCCAAAATGGAAAATATAATTCTAAAAAATACAGCACAAATTAAATGATTTTACTGTGTGCATTGTTTATTGGTGGCCTTTTGTCTTTCAAAATGGCAGCGGCTTGGCCCTGCACAAGCCTGGCAGCAATAACTATTGTACATGCAGGTTTTATGTGTTTCCGCCGACACAGTTGTTGAGTGAACAATAACAACTCCACCCAGCAGCCCAATATGATTGACTCTACTGTGCAAGTTGCATCTCGTTCTTAATAACCCTGTGTCTTTGGTTGAAATGATATAACTTAGCAGAGGGCCTCTACATCTTAAATATGTCAGTAATGTATCTCTCCACTGTTCGGGACTTGTATGCACCCAACATTGGAATGTGACTCTTCTAGAACTCTGCATGGACATGCTCAGCTATCTGCTTTGGCTTCTCTTGACTACACTGGACACTAAAACTGTCAGGGCAGTGAAATTCTGCTCGGAAAACAATGTGAGTTACAGCTTCATGAATCTCGGCAGACATGATGAAATGCAAAATGATTATGTTATGTGGCAGAAGTTAGCACAAAGCTCAACGAGAGGAACCTTCTGGTCAAACTAGGTTTTTAAACCTACACATATTCAAAAATCTAATAATGATAAAATAAGTAATGAATAAAAGTGTAATAGACTCAGTTAACCAAAAAGAATGTATCAGATGAAAATGTAACTGGAGTTAATTAAGTCTTTGTGGTACAATCAGGTCAGTGGTCACCGCTGTCAAATGTGTCTGGCAACAGAGGCTGAATGTCTGTCTTCAAAAGGGCACCCTAGTTGACAGCGTTGAGCCATTTTCAACTGTGCTGTCGCTTTGTATGCAGAGTGAAAACGTAGGCAAATTCCAGACCAGTAGCTGGACTGTATTTACATTGTTTCACATTTGTTTGGTTTTTCTCCTCTGTCTGTGGTTGGTTAGTGAGTTTTTTTGGTTCAGTTTTTTTTGTCTTTGGCTTCTATTTAAAGAATAGTTTCTTCAACAATGACATTTGAGCAGTAAACAAACAGGTCATTTGACCTATTTAACAATGTAGAAGCAATGGAAAATGTACATGTGTGTAGCCTACCCTCAACCTCAAAACTGTACGCACCTTACTTCTGAGATAAATATTTTCATAAACTTAATATTCAGCACAATAAGGTAATCTGCATTTTTTGTTTACTACATATGTCTGTTGTGTCAGAGTAAGGGGAAATGCCTAAGAAACAAAACAGTGTTGCTGTGAGACGGTGGTTAACTGAAGCAGACAAATTATCCATCATCGCCTAGATAACATTACATAGATAACATTTTGATGTTTGAGAGAAGATAGAGATTATATTCTTGCTATTATCATGATTTTTACTGTTGGCAAGGCTATACAATAACATCTTGTGGGCCCTAATATTAGTCTGTGCTTCATTAAATTCAGCAGGAACACCAAAATTGAGTTCCATTACTGGTAGTTTTGTATGGACCCCATTCATCATGAAATATTAATATGGGCCAATTTCAGAAAAGGGAAATATTTCTTAGGCTATTGGTATCAGGTTTATTATAATTTAAGATAATTCTCACTTCAGAGCAAATTTAACTGAAGTGGTGCCATGGTGTTCATCTCTGGAGCATGCCACTCTGAAGATTCAATAATGCAGCATAACAATGTAACCTGAACTATGGTTAGAGGAAGATTATGTTGACCACTTTATGGCAATGTTACTTTGTGTCCATGTGCCTTCCAGATGATAGACTGATCAATGCTGCTTATCCACGATTTGTTTTGATATCTGAAGTATTGTAGGACTTTAAATATTCCGCGTCAATTCTCGGAGGCAACCATTTTGAAACAGGCGGAGGAAGTGGTCTTTGAGCTGATCTCATACTCTTCCTGCGTTATTCTGTAGCTTACTCGGTACAGGGAGGAGGGATATGTTAGCGATTGAAGAAAATGGCGACCGTGCAGGACAAATGTCTCCCCTCCTAGATTCAGCTGCGTTGAATTTCCTCAGCCTTACAACCTGTTTTCATTAATTCTCTGATGCACTTTAATCTTCAAGAGGTATGTTAATATACAGGAATATTTGTGTTGTACCTGGTGTCGTTGATTTCAGGCAACTGCTATCAAAAATAACTTGCCGATGATCTTGAGCTTGGTGTAGTATGCACAGTGGTCTCAACCGTAGGCTAGCAACTGTGCTGTTGAAAGTTACCTTTTGGCGAAGTGTTCTCGGAGAAAATATCCTTTATACATGCAAGGAAACGTAGTTGGAAGTGTTAAAACAGCTATTTTAAGAATGTCCAATATAGATGTTTTGACTACACAGAATAGGTAACTTGTCGAATGTGTGTCGAAGTGAAATTTTTTGACTGTTTCAGTAGGTCCATACCTAGCAATAGCTAGCTGTTTACATTGCTTACTCCTGAGTGGTAACGTTGATGCTTTCCTAATGCAATTTATGACATGGTTAGGTCATTACTATTGTTAAGTAATATTCACGTATGCACATTTTTAATTAACGTTATTTTGTTGTGTAACTTTCTTACTAGGTTACTTCGATTTTCGGATGACCTAAACGAGTTGCTCGATAGCTTAGCTTGAATAGCTTTTAGCGTTTTCCCTTGAGTGGGGGTTGGTTTCCCGATTGCAGTTGTTGTAGCAAACGCACTTCATACTCATTACATTAGCACTTGCTACCGTAATACTGAAATCAGTAGCAAGCAAACTTAATTAAACATTAAGGAGCTTGTTTATGAATCGTGTTTTGCAGTAGGGTTTTAAGTCCAGCACATTGGTAAGGTTAAATTGCAACTGGGAAACAAGTGGGATCCTAGCTAATGTTGCTTATGAAAGGTTACCATACGGAATGTTCGAGGGAACCAATCAGTTTATGGGTGCAGTCTAATGTAAGACACCGTTAATACCTTTTAGAATGCTTCTCCAACCTTACTTATTTTAGCTTACGTTGACCAGTTATGCATGTCTGCATGCGGCTGTTCACAATAGCGAGCTAGCCGTAGCCCTTGAGGTAATTGATATCACTCGTTATGTTGTACATTTGCATGCTTAATGTCACTTTATTAACTTTTCTAAAATGTCCGGCATGTTTCTCTGTCTCCTGCGTGACGTTGGTTTGATTGCAGTTGCAGACATTTGCTTAAGCAAGCTGCGACGCACCTATTTCGGTTCGCACAGAATAGAAGGATGCATGAAATGTACCTTTGAAAACAGCGAAGGTCAACTGTTTAGCTCTGAGCTCATATAACTTGGCTGACTTTTTAATGTAGCTAACGGATGCATTAATCAACTGACGTCCCCTGTTATTAGCAATTTTATGAGTTAATCCTGAATCATTCCATACTTTCGATGGTAGCGAGCTAATATAGCTATTCTATAGTTAATGTCGGGATATGTCTCCTAGTTTGTCCGGTCTAGAACGCGGGCTGACTAGCTAGCGAAATACGCAGCGCCGGTGTTGCGCAGTATGGCCCATTCACACGTACGCGTTTCAGGCTTCAACGGAGACGCTTCTCATTCACTTTGAATGCAGTGACGTCATGCGTTGCCGAACTGAATAGTGTGCAAGTGACACTGGTCATTTTGTATGCCGTGGATTAGCATTTTTGCAAGTTCCGGTTGTTAAAAAAAAATCACTGAGAATGAATGGGGTTTTGGAAAATCGACAAAATAACGTGGTAGTTTAGTAACTGCTTGATACTCCACATTCAATTGTTTAATAACATGTGTAAATCCTCTCTGTATAGACTTTAAACCCATTATATCTGTAAAAGTTATTTGTTTTATATTTATTTTTCTGATGACAATAAGTTACAAAAGACTGACTTATAACTACATTTTAACTCGCTAAATGGTTTGCGTAGATTACATACTGATGATTCGAAACCTTTTTTATCCATTTGGACCCAGGAAGTTTTAATACTAACACTCAACTACACGCTTGTATATTTTATTGTGGTCCCAGTGCTTTGCTTTCCTTGTCCCTGCTTATACTAAAAAGTTGAACGCTTTTCAAGCGGCAGCCAATTCAATCATATTATGCAAATATTCCAGTGCCTGCATCGGCCAATCAAATGCTATATGCAAATATTTCTGAGAAGTATGGCCGATCAAACTGTTTTCGTATATAAATGTAATTTGAAGGGCTTTTTCTGTTCAAAGAGAAAATGATACTGTACAATCTACCTTTCTATTGTAACCAAAAATATGTCCGAGTTGATTTGCAAGGCATCTGTTAGCACTTTATCCTTCATTAGCAAGCCAACTACCCACATAGTAGACAAACAGAAGTTAAACAGCGACCTTAAACTGCATCCCTTTCCTCTCTCGTAGACATAGGGTGCTAAAGTAATCAATCTGTATTTAGCTAGCTACACCCATTTTGTTAGCGTTTCAGCCCTGGGTTGTATATTGTAGCGTTAATTGTTTTCAGTTCAGGCTAGCCAGCATCAACACGTTACAAAACTGTTTCTGATCATCAACATTAACTGGGTCATGTATGGCAGTCAAATTATTATTATTATTCCCTAAGGAATTAAGCATGTGTATGTACATTTAACTGTGTACATTCATCAGCCAGCTAAAGTTTCCACGTTCACAAAATCATTTGTTCGGATAGGCTATCCTAAGTTAATTGAAGAAGGCAATTTTGCCACTAGAATTTGTTGTTTGATTTAAATACATACTGTTGCCTCTATTTGATCAGAGATGTAACTGACCCATGATATCCTAGATTCAGTAGAATTAACTGAGGTGGTTGGTAAATGTCAGGTAGCCAACTCCAAGCTTTGTTCCTCCAACGAAGTCCCTGCTTTGAGTTAAAAATACAAGTAGTGCTGCAGTGTATTGATGCGATCTAATATAGTAACATTTCGCACGAGTTTAACTGTAAGTAAAGCAGTTCGCTCTCTTATGCCTGACTGTTTGTCTTGTTCTTATGCTTTTTGTCAATGTCAGTTTTGTTTCTAATAACGATTTCTTTGTTTTTAGAGAATTGGACGCTTTTGCCACCAAAGACACTGAAGAGAAACATTACAGGTCAGTACCTTTCACATAAAGCAGAGCAATATGAGCAGATGCTATGTGGTCAGTGGTGTCTTTTCAAAAGTGTGTGCCCTTCTAGTTTATTCTTTTTCCTGCCTGTGTTGGACTCCCATCACTAGTCTAAAGCTGTGTCAAAGCAGCGGCAACAGCAGCAGCTGCTTGTGTAAGCACATGTAGTTCCGTTCGAATTAAAGGGGGTGCGAACTGCTGAGTAAGCGTAACCATTTTAAAACGCAGAATGTAAACGGTGTTTGTATAGCTCATTGTACCTATACAGTATAGAGGTCAGAGAGGTAACAAAAGCCTTGCCTCACCCCCACATTTGTACTTTGAAATTGAGTTCAAAAACCTTTTTCTCATTCACTTAGGAAAGAACTCAGTCCATAGGCCCCTGCCTCTTATTGTTCTTCATTATTTTTCTCTTTAATGAGTGAATTAACTGGACAGGCCAGGATCAATATAATTGTGTAAAATATCTAAGTGAGGAACCAAATTATTTTAAATGCATTGGAAAATGGAAACAAACTTAAAAATAGACTGTTGTGGATCTTTTAAATAGTCCTGTCAAAATTGACACTTCAATGCACATTCATTTTTGTGTTTAATTTGAAATATAACAAAAGATGCCTTTCAAGCTGCCATTTTGATGGCCTTGATGGTTTTATTTTAAATCTGTGGTTCACAGGAGTTTTTTAAGTTAGAGATGCTATTAAACAATAGTATTTTAAGTTTAAATATACATAAATTCTGTGATTTAACATTTAAATGTCAATTATTACAAGCCTCAGTCCTTAGAAGGAATAAATAGATCACTCGTGTTAAATCACAGGATATTGAGAGATTAATCAGTGCATTATGTATCCATTGATTCTAGTTGTAATGTGAAGTCAAACAATTCCTATAATGTTTAATTAGCACCTTTGCCGCTTTCAGTGTCCTGCTGTTGAATATCTGAATCTGTTTCTTAAAATGCTTATGAAGTACAATATGACTAAGACAAGAGATACTATTCTCTTATCGGAGATATGAACATTGCCCTTGTTGACGATGTGTTCCGCCCACACATAGAAGAAAAAAGAAACATTCCATAAACATCACATAGACATTATTGGTTCATGTGTTTAAACATAAGATAAAAAGAAGATAGGATGAAAGCCATTCAAAGTCTGCTACTATGCAATGGATGTGCTCACCAACCACCAGCAAGGCTTGTTAACAAGTGACATGGGTCCTAACATGTCCAGTGCCCTCTCTTCACCTGCGGTTCAGATAGGAATTCCTTTCATCTCCTAAAACATACAGAAACAAGCACATCCTCACATTGATTGCTTGTCTAAGAGTGACTTAACCTAAACATTGAGCTTGTCCAACCTCAATGCCAGCTGACAACAACTGCTTAGGATTTTGTGATCAATATCACTAAGCTCAGACTCCCCAGCTTTGCTTATTTATAGCAAATTCATAAAGACGCTACCAACTCGGCAATGTTAAAATTCACTCTGCCTTCTGGTATTAAGAATTATTGTTAAAGCTATGTCTTCCACTTTAAGCAGAATCACGTCTATTGGCCAAGTAAGTTTGCACAAACAAAGAATTTGACTCCGGGTTCAGTGGCTTTCGGTGTACTTACACAAAATATACGACACAACATAATACAACATGACAGTCTAAGAAATCTAAAAAATGTATACAGGGATGAATGGCTATATACACACAGGAGCTGTGAACTGGAAACACAACAAATAGTGCATGGAAGTGGAGAGTGCTAGAAGTGCAGAGATAAATAGTAAGAGAATGATGTAAAAAGTACAGTATAGCCTGTTAAGATACACACCAAAGGGTGGAATGTATTTCACATTTTATATTTGAGAATAAAATGAATACATATGATTTGTAGGTGTAATTGTACAGTGGTTGTTATAGCGATCCAGGGGTATTGCACAGTGAGGTAGCTAGTCACAGAATACTGGTCACAGAATACTAAAATTTGGTTTGTCAGTTATCATGGTCCTATATTTTCAGGGAAATAAATCAGTATCCAGAGTTGTTTGGTGAAATGCTACCTACTGTTGGTTGGTTGTATCCCATTCTATTTGCACGGTTTTACCTGAAATGCTGGTATGTCTAGCTTGTCTAGAATTTCGAGGTGTCTGCCAGCCATCTATCTTGCGTTGCCTTGTGTTAGCAAGCTAACCACTAACAAAGTAGACCGCTTACTAGTGAGGTTAAACAGTGGCCAGCAAACCATAGCAACATGATTGGTTATTTACCTGTCAATTGTACTCTAACATCTGCGTTAGCTAAGGCATTATCAACACCCAATCAAACGCTGGTCATGCGGACAAATCACAAATGGGGTTTCATAGGCAGTCTGCTGGAAATTAGCTTAACCTTTTACTTTTCAAAAAAATTATGAATTCTCAACTTCTCTGAAAACCCAAAAGTCAACTAGTCAACCAGTTGCATTCCTGTAAATGGCTAGTGAGCTCCACACTCACTATTTCACTACACAGAGTGTAGTCTCTTTCGGAGAGCTAAAGTTTCCCTTTGCGATTGAGGTATGAGAATGGCGAAGACTAAAATAAAAATGTATACTGTTCAGTCGGTAGTCATTGAAGTTCGGAAGGAACACGCAAACTCTGCAACCCAGTCTGAATGACTCAGGTCAGAGACACCATATTAGGAAATACGTTTTTGTTTCCTTTTGATAATTCTTGATCAGAACATTCATGGGTCTGAAGTGTCTGTTTCATTGGAGAGTTTTTCTCAAAGATCATTCTAAGGTGACATGGGGTCTTGCTCTTTTTGATTCTGACTAATGGTCCTCTCAGCTGTGATTGTTCCTCGTTCATAAACAGATGCGCCTCTCTTTGTGTGTGTGAGTGTTTGTGTGTCTCTGTGTGTGTGTGTGTGTGTGTGTGTGTGTGTGTGTGTGTGTGTGAGGGAGAGAGCGAGGCTCCTGTTGTGGAGATGGCCATCTGGTTAAACACTTATGGGACAAAGAGGCTTGGCTGGGGGAGGGGGAGTGGGGTGGTTTGAGGCTCCAAGGAAAGTACATTCTCTGCCCTCAGTTTCTGGAGGTGATGTGTGTGTGTGTGTGTGTGTGTGTATATATATGCTTTATAAGAGAAGAGCAAATGCTGCATTGCAGAACAGAACACTTCAAGGACTTGCAAAAACATTGTCTTAAATTGAAAAAAGAGAACATCTATAATCTTAACCTTGATAACCAGATGTCAATGCAGTGGGCCAAGTCTGTGTTTAGTCTGCGGAGCCTGAAATTCCATGGTATAATTATCTGGAGTTTATGTGATTGGATATCCCTTGTTACTACTTCACTTCCCGAATTGATAAACTTGATGTCAAAACAAAAGGGTATTTCAGTGGGAAGTTGTTTCCATGGTATCTGGAACTATTTGTAGGATTTGTTGTCTTGGAGAGTTGCACCAGTACAGTGTGATCAGGCAAGCTCATGCCAAGGAGACCATGGTTAAGGTCAAACATTTATCATGTGAGTGGTTGACCTAAGATGAACTAACACACCGAGAGCTACAGCTCCAGTGACATTTGTAGCATTTTTGTTTTTTTGTTTTGTCTTTGAAATGAGAGCTGTTGTCAAGTTGTTTCCCCTGCACAACTTGAGGGCGAGAGAGAGAGAGAGAACACTTGGCTCTGGTGGCGCGATGGCTTAACTCCATTCACCACTGCGTGATGCCCGCTGTTCCGTGGTTTAAAGTGTTTAGTAAAGTGTGCAACATCCCTGGCAATTATCAGCTTTGGGAAATACATGCGAAAAAGCCGAGTGCTACTTGCATTGGACACGGACTCAAGCGCAAAAGCAGTCTGTTGGTTTTGTGAGAACCAGTAGCCTTGAATGAATGGTCATGCTGACTTGGTAGCAGTACTGATAACATCGAACATCTTGTACAAATTGTGCAAATGGTTTTAGATATGAGTAGAAAAGATCCCCTTTGTCAGGCATATTGAATTGTTTCTAATCAGTGATCATTTGCATGCATTTGTAGTGGGACCACTTGGATAGGTGGCACTGGGAGAACTAATGGATAAGGGTCTGACCCACAGAATCAGTTAGCTGTTTATAGAGTAGCAATTTACCAGTTAAATCCCTTAAGGAGATTAGGTGGAGCTTTCTCCTGTTTTTCTAATTGCATTAGTGCATCATTTGTTTGGTTGTGCTTCAAGGAACCAACCGAAGGTGAAGGGGCTCTAGGTTGCCTTTTTAAAAAAAAACCGTGTGAGGAAAAATGGGGCCTGTTTGGATTAATAGATAAACAAGTGTCTTATTTACCGTGTGACCTTCCCCCTTTCCAGGGAAATCACACAGTTACAAGGACAGGAAAAGCAGTCAATGGAAGAGCGTCTGCAGAGCGACGAGCCGAGACTGACGTGAAGGTAGGTTTGTTTACACGGACACTACTCAAGTCATTCAAACGATGTCTTTTAAAGCTACCTTTTATATCTGAACTGGAACGTTCCGTCAAAACATTAAGCCGTCTATTGCATGTTTACGGAGTTTAGATGTTTCTGTTCAATTAAGGCAACGTTGTGTGCTTTTTTTTTTATTTTGTCTAGCTCACAATTCTGCTTGTCTGTTATTGCTCCATTGGATTATACTCCTGTTCTGGGCTTTTGTTCGTGGCTTTCAAATGGACTAACTGTATGTATAGAAGCTCAGGTAGCGTCTGGTGAGCAATCGGTATTAATAGTGGTGGTGGTTGCATTTTAACATGTTTTTCCGCTGGCGGGGACCGAAATGCTGATAGCGGTCCCCTTATCTCTGACCTTGTCTTCGCTGTGCCTTCGGTGGCTTAGGCCCAGAGCCAGTGGTGTGACTGACGCGCAAACTGAGCAGTCCAGTCGGTCAAAGCCAGTTCTAGTGACATGCCAGCAATAGGATTACATGCACAAGGAAACTTATGTTATTTTTCCATCTGTGTGACGTTTACAAAAAAAAAAAACATAGTGTCATTATTGGAGACGGTCAGCATTGAAACCCGAAAACCTAGTTTCTAAGTCACCTCAATGACATTTCATCATTGTCATTGAGACTCAAACATTAATGCATTAACCTTTTAAAATATGTCTGCGTGTCTCTTGTAGCTCTCATTGTCTATATTCCATACCTGTGCATTGGTGGCAAGTGGATAAGCTATGAATTGTTTTGTTGGGGAACTCTTAAAGGGGTAGAATCAAGTTTCTAGTCTTAGTGACACCTTCCTGGCCCCTGCCGACCCCCTCCCCTTGTGACTGTGCTTATCTCCAGTCACAGACGTCTCGGTGGCCTCCTCGTGATGTTAAATTAATTAATCAGGGTGGAAATACTGTTTCCAAATGGATCTAATCATCGGGTTTCACGTAGAAATTCGTGCATCTGCCGCTCCAACATGCGTCATGAAAGTCCCTACGCTTGCTTGAGCACAAGCTGTTATGCCGAAGGCACTCTTACTTGGCTAAGAGCTTTTTCCTGAGAAACTTTTGAAAATACTTGTTGGACATATGTTTTAAAACATTATTAGACACCTGGTGGATCCGCTCTCGAGTGTGTGTGTGTGCATAGTTTCGGGCTTTTGTCATGTCGTACGGATCCGACCACACAGACATTGTTTTGAATACCAACCATCAGTCTTTAGCCGTAAGACTGCCAAAAGTAAGTGTTCAAATGAGTGAGTCATGTGGAAAAGTTTCTCTACTTTTTCTTTTTATCTATTTTTTTTATTATTATTATTATTGACTGGGTGTCAGACATGTGCAGTGTCCGTGCGGATGGAATGGAAAGCTTTACTCGGATTATTTGTGGAGTCGGTGATGATCAGTGAAAGCTTGGGTTTGTTGACTAAATCCTGTGGCCGTTGCTTAGCGATGACTGCTCGCTCTGAGCCCTCATAGCATAGAGGGAAGTAGAAGACCTGTGATGATGGCTCACTCCCTTTTGACAGGGACGTCTAAACATAAAGCCCTTCCGTAGTGGACAGACTACTTGAGTGCATTGTAAGAGACCTTCCTGATGCCTAGCCCCCTTAAGTTAAATACAACGACCGGGGGCGGACAGGAAGAATAACGGTCGAATTTTAACACTTTTATTCAAAAACAATAGAGTGTCACCTTTTTTTTTTTCAAACCACTTATTACAACCGACCAGATTACAGCAAGCTGAGATACATCAGAGACGTTTTGGAAAGCTGGTGAACTGCAACGTTAGTGGGAAGTATTTAACTGTGATGGCTGCGGTGAGACGGTGTCAAGAGTTGCACTGACACGACCGCTCAACTTCCTGGCCGTTATCCTTTTTGCGTCTCGGCTCACTGCACGATGCCTCTGAAAACAGGAAGTGGCAGTCAAGAAATACACGAAACATCGTCATAGCAGCAGCAGCCCCCACAGCACACCTTCATTCTCCCGGAAAAGGGTGCTAGCCTCGGGGTTTAGCAGCAGTCACAGTCAACCGTTGCCTTTTCGATTTCTCAGTTCTCTGAAACTTCTCTATGCTACATACAGATTGGCTTAAGACTCCAACCCCAGTACCTTTCTCCACCTAAACCCAAGTAGCCTCCACCTCCCCTGAGGCTTTCTGAAACGGTGCTCTTTCGCTCGTTCTCGCGGTCTCCCTCTCTCTGTCAGCTCCCCCCCCCCCTCCGCCGCCCCCCACCTCACTACATGTAGCAGGAGGAGCTGGCAGCTCTCACTCGCTCCTGCAACCGTAAAATGACACCGAGCCCCTCTGCACTTTTTTTTTTCTTTCCATTGAAATGTAGTGAGAAGGAAGGAACAAAGCTTGGATACAGAGCGGGTCGTCTCTGTGGGTCTTAGGTAAACTGGCTGCAGGAGAAGGAGACAGGAAGTTCTCCCCACAGCCCTCTGACTCAAAAGGTAGAAGTTGCACTTTAGTGCTCATTTTTAGGTTTGCATGTTGGCGTTTTGCATGGCCTCTTTAGGGTAGAGCCGGGGCTGCACGTAACTGGATTAGATCTCCGTAGCCTGCCTGACTGCGGTTTCTGAACCCTTTGCTTGTTCAACTTCGGTGGAAAAGCAGTTTGAACTTTTTTCAAGACCGACCTGTGTTTGATGGGAGGACTGTTGATGTGTGCTATGTAAATGACCTGCTATTTTGGCTAATGTTTATAAATAGATTCCCCGGTGCTGAAAGCCAACGAGAGAGCGGAATAGTTCTTGTAAAAGGTCAGGACCGTCTTTTGCCGAGGAATTTGTAGCACTCGGTGGCCTTTCCTGCTTTCTCTCTCTTGCTTTCTCTCCTCTCTCTCCCGCCCTTTCTTTCTTTTTTTGGTTTTAATATGCCACTGAATTGCTGCACAGTGAGATCACTGTTAAGAGGAACCCCCCCCCCCCAGCCCTTTCGCAAATCAAAACAAGATCTGCTGGGAAACACTGAGGAACACGCACAGTAAATTCATTGGTGGCCCCTGATTAGGGGGGGGGGGGAGCAGCAAGTGAGATGGATCACCTTCTTTTGAGTTGGCCTCCGACTGGTTAACTGGCTTTGCAGTTTGCACACACTCTCTCACATATGTAACATTAGACCCCAGACCCCCTCCAGTTAAAATACTGGTAGGAAATGATGTCTGACTCATATGCAGTCCGCTCCCTTGTCGTACATACCAGTGAGAACATTCTGATCTCAATATACAAGATGGTTCCCTGAGGTCGAACTGGTGGAGAAGAATGAGACGTTGAAAAGCTTGACGTGTCTTTCTTTCTCTTCTGGATTTTGATGCCTGATGGAAAAACTGACCTAGAGAGCTAAATGCACCTCGTATTGCTTTGCCTTTGGGAACATGTCAGTCAATCAGGTTCGTTTTGTTTTGAGTAACAGAATTGTTTGTAAATGGGTGTGCATAAGGTTTGGATCAACCTGATGAACTTCACCAACTTGTGTAAGCTCAAGGTCTTCTGAGATCCATTTCAATTCATTCTTCTTCTTCTTCTTCTGGAGGCAGTTGTCAAATTGCTCAAAGTAGTTCACCCTTACTTAAGAGCGTGTTGTCCCAGCCTGTGCCTGACGGTCTGTACATTTCTCTGTGTGTCTCTCTCTCTCTCTCTCTCTCTCTCTCTCTCTCTCTCTCTCTCTCTCTCTCTCTCTCTACAGAGCATTCTCCCTTTCTTTCTTTCTTTCTCTCTCTCTCGCTCTCTTCTGCCTCTCTCGCTCTCTCTCTTTCTCTCTTTCTCTCTCTCTCTCTCACCCTCCCTCCCTCGTAAGAGGTTTTGTTGCTATGGAAAGCTCTCGGTCAAAGCCTGTTGTGTAACCAGATACAAGGGTTTTCTTGCTTCTAAGTCCACAGGCACGTCAAGCTAAGAGTACATTTTGCAACTGTATACCCATTGTGTCCGATTAGAAAATGCTGTTGTGGTGCACAATTTAATTGTCAGAGTGTGATGTGGGTTGCATAATCACAGTTATGTGTGAAATAAAATTTCAAGAATTGTTTTATTTTTACTTTTTGGGAACACTTCAGAGCATTGTAAATTGATTTCTGTGTAGATCTTGCCAGAGTAAAAAAATTACTGTTAAAGATGTTCCTATTCCATACACAAATATGAACACGTGAATCAATCATAATGGCTAATTTATGAGAGGAAAGTGAGAATGTTTTCCGCTCATGTAGTTTTACACGATTTAATATTACAATATTTACTTCTAGATTTGAGTATGCTAATATTTTGTTATCGACATAAAAGCAGAGCAGAATTTTTAGCAGCTGCAAAAAGTGGTCTCAAGTTACACTGATGACCTTGTTGGACATTTTGAAAATAATATTACCATTTCATCTGATGCTGTCTCAAGGTTGCTAACAGAACAACTTGTTTTTGTTTCTATGTCCCTCCGTCTTCCCACAGTGCCAGAACATATCAAGTCCAGTTTAAAAGCCAGCCTCAAAGTCTGCCAACGCCCTTTCCCCTTCCTCGCCTCCCCGTCCCACTCCTACGAAGCGGCGGCGGTGGCATCAGCAGCACCCCTGCACCTAGCGCCATCAGCAATGCCAACAGGGCCTGAGTGCTTAGTCTCAGCCCGCCCCACAGCCTGCCTCGCTCATCACAGCTACGTCTACGGCAAGTTTGGCCAGGCCTCGGTCAGCAACAGCAGCAGCAATAGCCTCCGCCACCGCTGTTGAAGCACCAAGGGGGGAAGGGGGGCAGCCTCGTCGCGTTCCGCTCCGCATCACCTCGCTGCCACCCTGGGAACTCAAGTGCAGCTCACCTCCATCCGCCCAGGGGGAGCGCTCACTAGTGAGGGGGCTCCACTGAATCACCACGCTGCCAGCAGCCACCTCTCAGGTAACTATACACACACACACACACACACGACCTAGTGACTAGTGACTGTTTACGGCAGAGATAGTGACACACACACACAACCTAGTGACTCGTGACTAGTGACTGTTTACGGCAGAGATAGTGACACACACACACACACTCTGAATTTTACGCACACACACACTTGCCAACTGTCCTTCACTGCCAAAGGAAGGAATAAGTGACACTTGACAACACGCTTGAAATGCAAAAGGGATTCCCCCCCCCCCCGTAAAGCTCGATGTTCACTCTTCACAATGACTTCGTTCCGACCCTTTCTTTAGTGTAACTGGTAGGCAGGGTGCCGGTCTCTTTGTAAGGTTAAAACAGCAAGACAGAACTGAAAATGTAGTTGAATGTTGTGGAACTCTAGCAGTATACATGTACACAGATTTTAGCCAGATGACTAAATACAGTTGCCACAGTGATTTTTGGTCAGAACAGCTGGGTTTATGAGATTTTTGTATATATTTAAAATGTAACGTTTGACTTGAAAACAAGGTGCATGTCATCAATATCTGTACAACTGTTATCAGCCTGTGGGGCCTAGTTTGGAGCCGGAAACTTGGCCAAAACTGCCTTTTCTGCCTGGTTGAATTGTTTTAAACTGGTGCTTTAAATGAAAAGTTTTGCCCCGGTGTGCATTTTGGATAAAGGAGTGGCAATATGTTCTTCTCTGACAGTAAGAATGTGCATGTGCCAATGACAAACCAGCACTGTCCAATTCTGATTTATCTATTTGGCAAATACATTTCACCTTTATTGGAAGAGTGGCACCTTATGCTGAAGCCAACATATTTCTCTTTTGGCAAGGAAGCAAGAGTGAACTTGGGTTGTGTGGATTAATGCATTTAATCTTTAACGGATATCCTTGAAGTTAACACGTCCTCGCAGGCTTTAAAAAAAGAACAAAATGTTAGTTTTTAAACCCCTTTAAAGACCGAAGCATCTGGGAAGAAGCTGTCCAATTTCAGGCTTCAGTTCAAGTGCCCTGTCAGCAGTAAACCAATGTCTTCCTATAATGCCTTTTCCTGTTATGTCTCTTCATATATTGTAGTTCAATGTCACGACAAAAGGTCTCTCTTCTTGGCATGGCCGAAACAGAATGCAGGAAAAGATTTCTATGATTTATGTTTTCACACTCCTAGACTGTGGGAGTCTTTTAGTAATAGCGTAACAACTCATTATGTGGTTTGCCTTGAGCCTATATGAACAGGATTTTTTGTTTTTTGGCTAGTGGTGACACTACCAAATGATGGGTTAAAGATACGTAGACACTTTTATACACAGACAGAAAAATGTCTGAAAAGTCTAAGAAAAACTTGGTCGAACTTCTCATTGGCCTCAAGAATTGTGTTTGTGTGTGTGTGCTTAGTTGTGCAAAATGAGCAGTTTTTGATAAGAAATACAACAAGATGAAGTTGACTGGGTGACCTGATGTTTCAGTAAATGTGAAGATTTTAAAATAGTGCTTATAAAATACCAATCATATTGCCCTGCAGACTGGTTGTGATGACAAATTAGTTTTTCTTTTGTTATTTCAGTTCATATGTCGTTTATATTTTTGTAGGTCTGAGCTCCTTACCCTCTATAGAGAGGAGAGACCAACTGTCTGTCTTGCAGTCAGGACACACACACACACACACACACACACACAGAGTCCAGGTCCTTCGTTAGGTCTCTCATGGTGTTACTCTTCTGTTTTCGTAGGCATGGCTCCCATTCGGGACTCGGTCAGCCACTCCCCTAACCAAACAGGTGACTCAATCTTCTCCTCACCTGCTCACTGGCTCCTTTGGGGTGCCCCTGTTGCATTGTGGGATTTGTAGTTTCCTGGGCTTTGTTGCGTGTACAATGTATGCCAGGTGATGGGTGTGGTGCTCACCTGGCCCGTGCCTCATGTAGAATGTTGTTGTGTCCATCAAACAGCTCTGGTGTGTCCACTGTCCATTCACTAACACGTGCTGACACGCTTGAAATACTTCTGGATGTTTCCCTGTCGCAATCTTCTGTGCTCGATTGTTAGCACTTTGTGCAACCATTCTTTTTGTCATCTAAGTCATTTGAGCCGTTTGATTTTTTTTTCAGTTAATTCGAAAAATGTGGGTGTTAACTTTTTATGAAATCCGGGGTTTTCCACGTTCTTGTATCTTTTATAAAGTATTTATTTTGGTAGCGCAGAAAGCAACCCTCAGTCTAAGTATCATTGTTTTCCCTTGTAGTCTGTTTAAGTGAATATTCATAACTCCACTGTCCCTCCCTGCTATGTTTTGCGCCCTGCAAAGTGAGGGCAGAGGGGGAAGCAGATTCGGCTGAGTGCACAGTAGTTGCAAAGATCACGAATGCTGGATAAAAACCACGGCCATTTGCTCCGTATCGGTGCAGTAGTGCAAAGCACGTATCTCATTACACCCTCTGTTAAAATGTGCAGGGTCATTTTTTTTATAAACCATCAACCTATTGGCCTTTTAAAATGTTAAATGTGTTGCGTCGTCCTTCACACTTTTGAATTCGGCAGCCTGATCGACGTTGTAGTTTTGTTGCGTTGCGTTAGCTGTCAGCAACTGTGAGCTGAAATTGAGATTTGGTTTTTCATCTAATTAAATTCTCCAGATTTCTGGCAAAAAAAGAAAGAACTCTTTCAGGAAGGTCTGCGCTCCTTTGTGTCATGGCACGTCTGATTCAGACAGTGCTCAGACTTGGCAAGAGGACTGCTCTCTGGGGAGCTTGGCAGCCATCTTGGAGTGCGATTCGTAAGAGCAAGAGCAGACTAGCAGAAATAAGAGGGGGGGAGGGAGAATGTCCCCCCTCGAACAAGAGCATGAGATGGGTTTGCAAGAAAAATAGAGAAGTTGCCTTTCCTGTGAAGGACTCTTGCGCTAGGACGGGTGTGGGGAGGTGAGCGCCGGGGTGTGTGTGTAGCCTTGGCATTGAAATTTGGTGGGAAACTCGATGGTCAAAACAAAAGAGCAAACAACCTGCTCCCGCCCTCTTTCCCCCCTGCTTCTCTCTCTCGGCATAGCTTTCTAGCCTTGCTCCAGTCGCTTCCCTGTTCCAAGCTTTTGGCATGCAGCAGGGTCATGCTGCTGCTACAAAATGGTGGCAGCTGCGCCTGTGTGTGTGAGCCAGGCTAGGGTGAGACGGTGCTCGGCAGGGACGCAGGCAGAGTTCCGTGGTCAGCCGAGCTGTTAATGTGCACTAATCCGCAAACAAATAGGAGCCCCCTAAACAAAACAAAAGGAATGTGCGTAACGCTCAACCAGGGCTGTATTTTGGTGTTTCCATACCCATGTCATTTCATTGGTCGGACTTTGTGTGTGTGTGTGTGTGTCGGTGTTTGTGTGTGTGTGTGTGTGTCTCATCAGAAATTGTTTGTTTTGAGCATTTCCATGTAGTCAGTCGCACAGGGATTGATTTAATTGTATGTGGTGTTTGTTGTGCCTTGCCCGGGAGCACATCAGCAGCCTACTTAGTTATTTTGTCGACGTTATATATTTTTCTTTAATGTTGAGTACAGAATCCATTTCTCCATTTCAGTTTGTTTACGTCTTCAGGTTTCATTGGTATATGTGTCGGAAGAGATGTTGACATTTTATTTATTTTTTCTTGTTTCCTCCTTTCCCCCCTCCTCTCTCATCTGCAGGTTTGGATCACACTGGTCTGGATTCTCAGTATGAAAATTCTCCCTGGAGTTCATCTGGCAGCGACTCAAACAGCAACTGGGGCAAAGTCATCGTAGACAGCTGTGACAAGGGACCGTGGCCCTCCATCGCTGGCAGTGTTAGCCCAGAGTTAGCCTCAGAATGTATGGATGCTGACTCCGCCTCAAGCTCGGGGTCAGAAAAAAACCTTAGTATAATGGCTTCTGGGAACACTAGCACTGGCGACAGCAACGGCAATAGACAAGGCGGCAGCAGCAACGGTCAGAGCTCCCCGTTCATGGTTGCGAACGGCAGCAATAATGTCGGAAACGGGAGCGTCAAGGGGCCTTGGGGCGTTTCCAACGGTCCGATGCTAAGCACATGCCAAGGCTCAGGAGAGATCCCTGGTGGCAAGATGGCCGAGAGCAGCCATGGCAAATTAAATGCGTGGGGTACCCAAGGTCCCTCTACCAATGGAGGTATAAATCCAAGCACTTTGAACCCAAATGCCAACCACGGTGCCTGGCCCGTTCTGCAGAACACTGGGCCTACTAACTCCCTCGGGAATAATGGCGGCACCAACACTCAACGAAGCACCGTAGGTCAAATGCCCAGCCTTCAGAGTAGTATCAACTCTAAGACGGCCTGGGGTACCACCCTGCAGCAGGACAGCAGCATGGCCGAGTCCGATGTCAGCGGTACAAACAAGCTTCCAACAAGTGTGCAGCCTCAAAACCTTAACACTGAAATGAATGGACCAAATAACACTACTAACACGTCGACCTCTAGTTTACCAAACTCTACAGGTTCAGTGCAGATGAGCGAGCAGTCCGCGGGGGGGCACAGAGCCTGGCCTGCGAGCTCAGGGGGCTCCCCTCAGCTCCCCGTCCCCTCTCCGGTCTCCAACGGCACTTCCATTTCTCAGCAGCAGCAGCAGCAGCAGCAGTTGCATGGCAACAGCAGTGAGGGAACGAATGGCGGGTCGTATGGTACAGCGTGGGGAGCTCCGAGCGGCACTACTTACTCTGGAGACAAATGCCCCACACCCAAAGGCCCAGCCGCGGGCGACACTGTGAACGCAACTCTAATGCAGTCAGGGCCCAACGGCTCGGCCTCCGCTAACACCAATGCTCCTTTCAAGAATAGTATCGGCGGCGGCGGCGGCAGCAATGGGCTAGCCGGCCATGGAGGAGGCTGGGATTCGGCCCCCACGGCTCCCACGCAAGATCACTCCCCCTGGCCTACAGGCAATGGCAACGGCAACGGCAACGGCTCCGCCAGCATCCCCAGGCCCTGGGGCAGCGTTTCCTCATCCTCCTCCTCTTCCTCCTCCTCCACTTCTTCAAACACTGGCACTAAGGTCTCCAACGGGGAGTGGAACCCACTACCCGGCAACAATCAGCATTCCAATGACGGCACAAACGGGAGCAGGAAGGGAACAAACGGCTGGAAGTCCCTGGAGGTCGACGCCCTGGGGCTGGGCGTGGGCAGCGGCGGCAGCAGTGGCCAAGCCTCTCAGGGCAGCACGTGGAACAAGTCCACGGGTAGCGAGGGCAGTGGCGATAGCTCCAGTGGCCGTGGCGAGAGAGACGGGGGGCAGTCGCGAAGTGGCGTGGGCCGCAGCGGCAGCAGGAGGGGTACCCCGCCAGGGCCCACACCTGCGCCGGGGATTGTGTCCCGGGCGGACGTGGACCCCCGCGTCATGTCCAACACCGGCTGGGGGCAGACGCCAGTCCGCCAGAACACAACTTGGGACGTCTCCAGCATCGAGAAGAAGAAGCCGGTCGCTGACGCCACACCCGGCTGGGGCACCGCTCCCGCACAGCCAGCCAGCACCGGTGGAGGATGGGGAGACGGACCCAACAACAACACCAACACCAGCGATGGATCCACGATGTCAGGGTGGGGCGATCCAAAGCCCTCTTCTGGGTGGGGCGATGCCAAGGGCCCGACAGCACATGCCGGAGGCCCCGGGGGCTCGGGAGGCTGGGAGGATGGCATGAACAAGCGCAATAGCCCGTGGAACGGCAGCAAGGACAAGCCCTCTTCCTCCTCGTCAACCTGGAGCAACGCCCCGAAGACCAAACAGGGCTGGGGCGCCCCCTCTGGCGGAGAAGGGGGCTGGGGTGGCGGCGGCGAATCCTCACGTGGGGAATCATCATCATCACGTGGAAACCACTGGAGTGAACCCCAGAAATCCACCTCTGGAGGCTGGGACAGGGACCGGGAGAGGGACCGGGACAACGACGGTGACCGCTCCGGCTCGACCTGGAATGAGCCAGCGGGCCGCGGCAACTCCAGCAACACCTGGGGTGGAGGCGGAGAACAAGCCAACACCCAACACCAACAGAATGGCCCGGCCAGCGGCTGGGGTGAACCCCAGAAACAACAGCCCAGCCATCAGAACCAGGGCTGGGGCGAGCCCGTCAAACCCAACAACCCTAACTCGGAATGGGGCAAGCCACAGGAGGCCAACAGCGGCGGCTCTTTCAGGGGCGCCCCTAATCCCCAGCCTGCTGGCCCGGGTTCGAACAAGGCCCCTGGTTGGCAGGGGGGCCCCATTCCTCAGAAGGAGGAGGATTCCACTGGCTGGGAGGAGCCGTCCCCCGAGTCCATCAGGCGCAGGATGGAGATTGACGACGGCACCTCGGCGTGGGGAGACCCAAAGAAATATAAGTGTGGCAACGTGAACATGTGGAATAAGAACAGCGGGTCGGATCAGGCCATGGAGGGACCCCCACCACCGCAGCCCCAGCCACCTCAGGGCCCAAGCAACATGGCTCCCAACATGGCTCCGAACATGGGTCCGAACATGGCTCCGAACATGGGTCCCAACATGGGTCCCAACATGGGTCCCAACATGGGTCCCAACATGGGTCCCAACATGGGTCCGAACATGGGTCCGAACATGGGTCCGAACATGGCCCCCAACATGGCCCCCAACATGGCCCCCAACATGGCTCCCAACATGGCTCCTAAGGAAAAGACCTGCAGCTCAGGTGAGTTTGGGTGTGGGGAAGCAGTGTATTTTGGTCATTCTCTTTTTCCAACAGGTATTTTTCTCCCTCACTTCGCTATACAAACTTTGCTAGTATAACAACCTGAAAATGTAAAAACATTTTAAAATTGGTCTAAAAAGGTTATGAAGTTTTGCTCTTTTCTTTTTTTCCCCCTCTTTCCCCGAACTTTGAACTCTGGCACAGTTAAGACTAACCTCTGACATATCGTAACCCCGTTACATGAGGATGTGTTAACATGGGTATTTTTTCGCTACTTGTTCTTGGTCAAGAGATGCCCCTGGGTCAGTGTGACTTTGGCGTCAGCACTGGGAAAAAAACGCTAGGCTAGGGTTACATGACGCTGATGTTGCAGTCATATGGTAGCAACTTGATCAGCGGGACACACATGAACAAGGCTATTTTTAAAGGAAGAATCCGGAGCATGTGTCGATTGGTGAAAGTCCAAAATGCCCTGTGGTCAGATTTAAGAAGGCGTATGGGTACAACGTCAAAGTAAACAAAACTTACATAAGACCTTTTAAAGCTGGGCTAGAGAGCAGTGTATAACGCACTTCCTGTTAATCATCACACAGCACTTGAGGAATGTGATGTCTGAAATATATTTTCCTATTTTTGTCCAGTGTTTGCATTAAATAACTTCAAGTATTTTCTCCTAAACAAGTACAAATACTTCATGTAATACAATCAACATGATGATTTAAATGAATTATGTGAATACGTCCCTTTTTTTGTCCCATGTTCCTGGGTACAAATTACAAACAATGATCGCGTTTTGCTGCATTCATCATTTCCTAAGATGCGTGTACAGAAATGCAGTGAAATGACGTAGCTAACTCTGCCTCCCTAGGATGGGGAGAGACGTACACCCCCCCGCAGAAGATGGAGTCGTCCACTTGGGGTGAGCCGGCGGGACCCCCGGTGTCTGTGGACAACGGCACCTCTGCCTGGGGCAAACCCATGGACACCAGCGCGGCCACCTGGGAGAACCCTGGCGGTCACCAGGAGAGCTCCGGAACCGGTGGCTGGGGGAACTCCTCCATGGGCCAGCAGCCACCACACAAGACTGGTGAGTGTCACACACACACACACACACGCACGCACGCACCCACGCACGCACACACACACACAGGAACACACACGAACACACACGAGCACACATACGCACACACACGCACACACACACACACACACACATGCACACACATGCACACACACACGAGCGCACATACGCACACACATATGGGCAAACACACACACACACACACACTAGTAAGTCTGTGTTCATTGTTCCTTCCTCATGGACAGCATAAGTGAAGTACAGCCTTTTTTTTTGCACTGGACTTCAAATCTCCTGGTGGCCTCAGAGCTGTACCACTTTAGACTCTTGTCAACTCTGCAGGAAATTAAAACCCATTCAAAGTTATCCTTTATAGGTGATTTGAGGTATATAGGACTGTGTCAGCCATGTTTCTGGTCTATTCTTTGTCTCATCTGAATATATATTGTTGTTGTTGTGGTTACAGGACCCAAACCTATGCAAGACAACTGGGGTGGCGAAGAGATGCCCATGCCTGGCAACTGCCACTCCAACTGGGGGGCGGAGGAAGAGGAGGAGGTGGAGATCGGTATGTGGAACAACAACACCTCCTCACGGGAGGACAATCAGTCTGGGAACTGGTCCTACATGAAGAAGATGCCTCCAAAGGTACGAAACACCATTGCTGGGATTCTTCTTTTTATTTCCCCCCCTGTTAACACATTTTATTCTTAAGTCTTAAAGAGGGTTCGTTTTGAACATCGGCTGTTGAACATCCCCCCTGCAAAATACACATTTTGTTCAAGATTTATATATAATTTTTAAGTCTTGAAGAGGGTTCGTTTTGAACAATGTTTTTAATTTCCTTTTTCTTCACAATTTTGTCTAGATGAATAAACCAGTCAGTAAGCAAGAAGACCCATGGATGAATCAGTTTGTGAAGCAATTCAACAATATGAATTACTCCGTAAGTATTGTTGCCCCCTTCCAGTTATTTTCAAGGCCCTACATGTTCTGTGAAACTGAGCTTGAGGCTACAGTCGGAATAATCCAATTGCATTCCGTGTCCTTTTCCGTGACCTCGATGGGAAAATGTCATGAGGTTAAGATGAATTCATAAGGACAACCCCAGCGCTTCGAAAATCCGATTGCACTTACACTAGGCTACTTAATTATGCAACGTCGGGTGTTTTTGACGTGGGTAATGTTGATAGTTTGTTATTGCTGCTGCAAGGAATTGTGGGATGGCATTATCGCTTTTCCTTTTGTGAAGGTTGGTTCGGTGTACCCTGTACTAAAGGAAATGAGATAGGAAGCATTGAAGCACCTTTCACTCACACACACACACACACACACACACACACACACTCACACACTCAGGAGTCAGCCCTTCCCAAGCCAAAAAGACTATTGTACTGCAGTCTGCAGGTTGCATGTAGCGTGAGTGAGTGAGGGGGGAGGGAACGACGACAAGGGAGACGGCTCAATTAACCGACTTTGCTTTGTCTCTTTCCCCTGTAGAGAGAACCCGAGGAATCTATGAAGAGCAATAAGATGGACATGTCTAGTGGTGAGTCATGAGTCTTTATTCAGTATTTTAATAGCCAGAAACAGATGCTTTCCTGATGCCATTGGTTCAGTGGAGTGACCGTGTCATTAACCCTTTTGTGATTTTCTGCTGTGCAGGAATGATGTCCGACAAGAGAATGGACGTGGACAAGCACGGCCTCGGCATGGGCGACTATGGCAAGAATGCTGCCTCTCGCCACCAGATCCACAAAGACTCCATGGACCGCAGTAACTACTTCGATAAGGTCAGTGGTGCTGCTGCATGGTGAATCACCAGCCTTTTCCACCCGGCTCTGTTTAGATGCTCAGGGCTCCCTCTAGTGGGCTGAATGTGTCAGTGTTGTGTTCTAGCACTTTCTCCCTGACTGGTGCATTACCATTGTGTGAAATGGTGGAGCGCTCGGTCAGGGATGAAAGACAACTGCATGCCGCGGTGGCGTGAGTGCCTCAGTGCTGTTCTGGGTGCTACCACGAGCCTCTTTGTTTTGTCCTCTGCTTTTAGCTAAGCTGTAGCAGTCCTAGCTGTGGCATACGCTAACTTAGCCTTTCTCCCCCTTCCACCCCCCTTCTTTCACGCTCCCTTCCTCTCTCTCTCTGTCTCTTCTCTCTGATTTATTTTTATCCTCTGGCTCCTTCGGGTCTTTTCTTCTGTTGGGCGACTGTTGCTGCTCCTCCTGCTCCTGCTCCTCTCCTCCTCTCTGCTTGCTCTGTGGCTGACTGACTGAACAGCAGAACTCGCTTTCCATGTCCTCTTATGATGCCTCTGGGTCAGAAGAGCCCCCAAACGACCCCAATCAGAACCCCAATTATTCCTCGCCAAGCGGCCAGATTATCCCTGGTTCTGGTAGGCAGGTGAGTCGGTGCTGGCTGCGCTCTGGGTCTCTCCGTTCTTCCATCCGTCCATCCATCTGTCTGTCCTTGGGACTGTTTGGTTCCATTTCAGTCCTTCACTAGAAATGAGTGCGTTGGCTCCACCCATGAACCCATATCATACCAAACCAAACCTTTGTAGCAGTTTGGTGGCAGCCATGTTACCCAGCTTGCATTTTGCAGATGGGGGACATTTAAGGCCACCATCAAGACAGAAAGCTGTGTGTGTGTGTGTGTGTGTGTGTGTGTGTGTGTGTGTGAGAATGCTCTGGTCTGGGCCCCTTTGAACATTGCCTCTAACGTTCCTCCCTTTTCTGTAAATGTGCCCGCTCTGAGTCCACCTGTTCAGTGTCTGACCCCCGCGCTCCTCCTCTGTCCCCTCCAGCAGAATGTAAACTCCATGTATGGTGGTAGCAATGCAGCAGCACAAGGCCGGAACCCACAGCAGCCTTCAGCACAACCTCTGAACTCTGCGCAGCCCAATCACCGTTCTCAAGTGCCTCCACCTCTACTGCCCTCTCAGGTCAGCCTCTATACCCAGCCAAGCTGTCACTCAGGGCTCGAAATGTGTTTTTTTATCGAGGGTTAAACCCCTGAATTTACAAATAAATAAAAGTAATTTACATGGGGGGCTGATGGGAGGTTGGGGATTTTTGGCTTTTGTTGTTTATGTTGTTGTAAAATCTCAGAAAACTTGAAGGATAACTCTATTACCTTTTGTAATTACATTTTCTGTATAACCCTAATGTGCCCTTCATTCAATAAATATATATATATATTTAAAAAAAAAAGTATATTACATGTACATACTGTTGATGTACATCAGCTGACCACTGGCTCTTCTCAAAAGACCGTTTTGGTTCCACTGACATTAATCTCCAGTTCCTGTTTTATATATTTTTTTTTTTGGTCTATTCCTAAATTAATGTGTTCACTCTTGTTCCCTCTCTGCAGGTCCCTCCATCATTGAAGTACCCTCCCAATAATGGAAGTCTGAATCCCTTGTTCAACCCCCAGCAGGTGGCCATGCTCAACCAGCTGTCCCAGCTGTCTCAACTCTCCCAGATCAACCAGCTGCAGGTATGTGGAGCATCAGACCTCTCCTCAAAGAGGAAAACAAGTGGTTGGAAGAATGGATGGATGGATAGATAGATAGATAGATAGATAGATAGATAGATACTTTATTAATCCTGAGGGAAATGTAGGATGAAATGCCTTTTGGAAATGAAGGTCCAGAATGAAACGGACAGGTCCGGGGTTTTTGTGTTTGTTTTGGTCCAGAAGTAAAAGAGTTCAATCTTTTTTTTCTTTTCTTTTTTCCCCCGTTAGCGCCTCCTTCTCCAGCAGCAGCAGCAGCAGCAGCAGCAGCAACAACAACAACAGCAGCAGCAGCAACAGCAGCAGCAGAAGATGAATCCCAGGCAAATGCCCATTGGTGGCCGTCAACAGGAGCAGCAGGTAAGGGTCACTGAACCCCCCCCCCCCCCCCCCCCCCCAGCCTTGTGCTTCTGTCTGTTTTTTACAGCTGCAAGATTGTACCCAAATTCCCCGCACCGACTTCTCTCTGACCCACCTCTCCTTCTTCTTCTTCTTCTCCTTCCTCAGGGTCGGCCCCTGGGTCCCTCACAGCAGATGATCCAGCCTCCACGCCACCTGGACCCCTCCATGCTGAAGCAGCAGACCTCTCCCCAGCCTCCCTCCCTGCACCAGCCGGGCCTCAAGTCCTACCTGGACAGCCTCATCTCCCAGAACGCGGTCGACATGCAGAAGGAGCAGGCCATGAGCCAGTTCACCAACTTCCCTTTAAGCGGGTGTCCTCCCCATCCCCACTCCCGCCCCACCCTGAGCCAGGCTGAGATGATGCACCAACAAGCTGCCAAGCCCAACATGATGTACGCCTCTGAGATGGCAGGCTGTGCCCCCACTGGCGGCAGCCACGCCCATAACCTCCTCAGCCCCGGCATGAGCAACGGTCACGTGGGGCCGGGGTCGCCCCTCCCATCCCGCTCTGGGAGGTCCTTCGCCTGTCCCGAAACCAACCCAATGTCACAAAGAGGTGAATAAGATCCCTGTTTTTTTATTTGTGTTTTTTTACACACACTATCTTATCGGTCCGTTGTGATCACAAGGATCTCGTTTAGATTTTTTAGATCCCTGTTTTTTTGTTTTACACTATCTTATCTGTCTGTGGTGATCTCGATCTGATTTTTTTTTTCTGCTTAAAAACAACTGAATGGATGGGCGTTGTATTGAAACGGCTGAGTTTAAGCCTCGTTCTGATTAAGGCCTCATCTTTCAACCCATTTTAAATCTCTTACCTTGAAATTTGTGTGTATGAAGACTTTGTATTGATGGCTTCAATTCTTTTCAGTTAATTTCTATTTTTAGTGATGTTAATGGTGCTTGTTTTCATGCGTTTATAACTTCACAGAATTATGTTTTCGTTAAATTTGTATGAAAAAGATATTTGAGGAACATTCCAACATTTTGGCTGAAAATAATCTTTAATTTCTTACTGATTTAGTTTATTTAAATTTCGTAAATTATTACTTACAGACTTGCTGTTTCTCCTACTTTCTTTTCTGGATAGGTTTGTCTTCGAATGTAAGCAATCTAGACATCGGTAGTGTTGGTTACAAGGAGCCCCAGTCCCGTCTGAAGAAGTGGACTGCCATGGACATTTCTAACTCGCCACTTGATCAAAACCCCAGCAAACCTGGTGAGTTGAAGATCTAGAGGAAACAAACAAACAAACAAAAGCTCTTGCATTGTAGGAATTGGAAAGCATGTTGCCCTGACAGACAGTCTAAAGCTTGTATGAGTAGTTTCCACTATTAAGTAGCCTGTAGATACTGGCTTTTGGAAGTCTAAGAACTCACCCTAGCTTAAGACGCTTCATGTGAGTGAACGATTGTGTGTGGGTGTGCGTGTGTGTGTGTGTGTGGAAAGCAATCTCAAGTGTGGCATGTCCTGTGTGCAGGTGCTATGTCCTCTGGGCTGAGGCTTGAGGACTCCCCCTTTGGTCCGTATGACTTCATGAACGCCGGCAGCTCCCCCCTGAGTCCCCCAGGGTCAGTGGGGGACGGCTGGCCCAACCGTGCCAAATCACCTCATGGTCCCAGCAACGTCAACTGGCCACCAGGTGATTACCCAGTCACACACACACACACACACACACACACACACACACACACACACACACACACAGAGGTCATACATATTATTTATGTATTGATTGATGTTATGGGCACATTCAACAGTGTTCTTAGAGTATAGGTAGTCAAGCATTTAAAAAAAATGGGTTCTTTTATGCGTCATAGTTGAATGATTTCATCCTCACAGTGAGTAGGTATGCATTTGGCCAGCTTTTGTGAGGATAAAGTTAGCAGTGCGATGCTGTTACCTCATTGAACCACTGAAAGATGGCGTGGTAAACTGTGTGTTCAGAATACCTAGATATCAACCTCCTTTTGTATGTCAGAACTCCATTGCTGTTTATGGACCCTGAGATGTTGGTGTTTACGGTGTAACACTGGCCATATCTTGTTTACGGTGTAACACTGGCCATATCTTGTTTACGGTGTAACACTGGCCATATCTTGTTTACGGTGTAACACTGGCCATATCTTGTTCACGGTGTAACACTGGCCATATCTTGTTTACGGTGTAACACTGGCCATATCTTGTTTACGGTGTAACACTGGCCATATCTTGTTTACGGTGTAACACTGGCCATATCTTGCCTCAGAAAGTTCTAACAAGTGTTCCATTCTCCTTGGTCAGAGTTCCGCCCTGGTGAGCCCTGGAAAGGATATCCCAACATTGACCCTGAAACTGACCCCTTCGTCACCCCTGGAAGTGTGATCAATAATCTCTCCATTAATACAGTGCGGGATGTTGATCACCTCAGGGACAGGAACAATGGTAGGCTGTGTTTCTTTTCTTTTCTGTGTTTCTCTGTCTTTGTACAAGTCGGACAAGAGCTTTTGTAAATCCTCATTGAGCTCTGGATCAAGGCTCTGCTTGTGTGCTCTCTCTCCCTCAATGAACGAAGAAATTCTACGACATTAAGTTGCATATGGTTGCGCATAGTTATTGCATGCAATTGCACAGTCCATTGTCTGGTTATGTCCTTGGTGCTGTGATCATCTTGAGCACTGAGTCATGGGTTGATCTTGTGTGTGACTTTGTTTTGATCCTCCAGGGCCATCCTCATCTCTTAACACCACGCTGCCTTCAAATAGTGCCTGGTCATCCATTCGTGCCTCCAACCACAGTGGTTCCCTCAGCAGTACAGCACAAAGCACTTCAGGTTTGTGCCACTACCATACACACACACACACACACACACACACACACACACACACACACACACACACACACACACACGCACGCACACACACACTCTTCAGGTTTGTGCCACTACCTAAAATGCGTACATACATACTTTTATTCATTCAGTAGACTCATTCATCCCACAAGGATAACCGAGTTAAACCTGAAAAACAGCTGCGTTTATCAGTATTTATTCTCCCTCGCTGTAAATGATCCCCCTCAAGGAACGTTTGTCTGCTCTGTGTTAAATCTAGAACCACTAAGTTTTCTATTATGCTTATGTTAACACATTTTTTTTTTATGTTATTGTATTATTATACTTAGTTTCTAATATGTAGGCACTCTGAGATTCTTTTGAATGAAAAGTGCGTTAAAAATAAAATTATTATTGCTCTTTAACGAGGCCTGTTTATCTCTTCCCCTCCGCAGCCAGAAACAGTGACTCCAAGTGGTCCCCTGGTACGGTCACCAACACCTCTCTGGCTCATGAGCTGTGGAAGGTTCCTCTCCCCCACAAAGGCCTCTCTGCTCCGTCCCGCCCCCCTCCCGGCCTCACGGGCCAGAAGCCGCCACCCTCGTCCTGGGACAACGGTCCCCTTCGGCTGGCGGGCTGGTCTGGTTCTGAATCCAGATTCACTCCTGGTCAGTACCGTGTGTGTGTGTGTGTGTGTGTGTGTGAAACACCAGTAGTGTCCTGCTGCTTGTGAATATACACGTAATTGAAGTCCATCCTATGTGGAAAAAACCTGATTTGGAACCACTACAAAGTATTTCAGGACGACCCAGACAGATTATAAATGCATTCGGGTTACTGCTGGATGACCATGAACATAGTGATGACATGATTGTGTCTTTGATCAACGCTTTGACATGGACAGGTTGAGATTTGGTGTAGGCATGCTATATATCTTTGTAGTATGGATATTGAGAATTCAGTGAAATATTTTCATAGGAATTCTTCATTTCATTTTATTTCTTTTTTTTCTTCTCTCTCCTCAGGTTCCAGTTGGGGTGAAAGCAGCTCAGGGAGAAGTAATTGGCTCGTTCTCAAAAATCTTACACCTCAGGTAAGAAGCTTAGGCCATCAACAAAAACGCTTCCTTAAGTATGAAATTAACCGTGTGTATGTTACTCAAGTGCTGTTGGTTCCTTGCCAGTTTCGGGCAATGATTCTGGGGATTTCAGAAGTGTAATTTTAATGTATGGTTATATAAGGGACGTAGACAAGACGTTGGCCACGCTTTTTACCCTTTAGTTATATAAAACATGGAAGCTCAATCTGAAGGGTTGAATCAGCACCTAAGTGTCCTTTGCTTACCCTGGATGGTTAAAATGCAGAGATCAAATCCAGAGAGTGTGTGTGTGTGTGTCACTACCTCTGCCAGAACATAGTCACTTTCACTTTTTTCACTAACAGTGTCCTGTGCTCTCTCCCCACCCTGCAGATCGACGGATCCACCCTGCGCACTCTGTGCATGCAGCACGGCCCACTGATTACATTCCACCTGAACCTGCCCCATGGCAACGCTGTGGTCTGCTACAGCTCCAAGGAGGAGGCAGCCAAAGCTCAGAAGTCTCTGCACATGTGAGTACACACCTGGCTCCACCTGGGGAAGGGTACACACCTGGCGTCACCTGGGGGAGGGTACACAACTGGCTCCACCTGGGGAAGGGAACAGGGGACTGAAGGAAGCTGAGGCTAAAGAGTTTCTAGAGAGTTTAGTTTGATGTGTGTTTTAGTCGAACAGCTTTTTTTCCTTAATGTAAAATGTGTATTTGATTTGTCAATCTTTTCCACCTTGATTTAGCATAAAGAATGACGACTCCACCAGTATTTCCTATAAGTATTCCTGTTCTCTAGAGTAGTAATCCACCTTGGTGGAGGAAAGCCAGCTCTAAGATTTAAATGGAAGGCTGACCTTAACGAAGGTCAAAGTCTCCTTTAGGCTCCTTCAGTCGGGCCTCCGTGTCCTACAAACCCCCCCAGTTCTCCCCACCCTTCCATCTGGTCCGTCCCCCCCCCTCATCTCCCCCTCTTTCTCTCCTCCCCTCAGGTGCGTTTTAGGGAACACTACTATTCTCGCCGAGTTTGCTAGCGAAGAGGAAATCAACCGTTTCTTTGCACAAGGTCAGTCCATGACTGCCTCTTCCGGCTGGCAGACGTCGATGGGCTCGTCTCAGAGCCGCATGGGCCCCAGCTCCATGGAGAGCTCGGCCCATGCCTTCCCACCCACCCGCACTGATCCAAATCACTGGAACGGCAGTGGCCTGGCGGGGACCGGAGGCGGCGGAGACCTCCACGCCTCCTCACTGTGGGGGGGGCCCAACTATTCCACTAGCCTGTGGGGCAGCCCCAGCAGTGACGGGGCCCGAATCAGCAGCCCCTCCCCCATCAGCTCCTTCCTTCCTGTCGAGCACCTCTCAGGAAGTGGGGAGGCCATGTAGTAGTTACGCTTCACCTTCTGACTTAGAGAGTTAAAAAAAAAAAAAAAGACAAAAAAAAAAAAAGCATACAAACAACCTAAATGAATAAATAACCGTGACCTCAGAGTTGGAGTAGTAAAAAGAAAAATCATTATCGTATGATCAACAGACGGGGGAAAAAAAGAGAAAAAAATCAAACGGCACTAGTTGGAGAAGACTTCACTTACAAAAAAAAAATATGGCGGGGTCGCCCTGTGGAAATAAGTTACGTTTATTCTTCTCTGCACATATGTCCACTTTGTTTTAGCCCAAAACATATCAGTTTGAATACTTGAATCATGCAGGCCAATACTATAATGTGAAAGGATGTATTTACACTTCCAGGTAGTGCTCTTCATACAGAAAAAAAAGCTTCAATTGAGCTCGTGTTTTATTCATCATGTTTATTTGAATTCCAATTCTTTTTATTTTTATTTTTATTATTTGCATTTGTTTGCTGACAATGTTGGAGTATGAGCTTTTTTTTAAACTTTGCACTGAATGTGGTTTTTCTCCGTATAATCTGCAATATCGAGAGAGCCTGCAGATCCAGTGTAGTTGTTTACTCAAGGATGTTCTTAAAGTGTGCGCTCTACTATGCCTTGATGTACGCCTACCTTATTGTGGTATTGTGGAGTTCAAGATCAAGATATAAAATGCTGACTTAGGATTATTTGATGATATTACAGAATAAGTATTGCACCAATTTTGTGTTTTAAAACTAAAGAATTTAGCTCTGCAGTGTGTAAAAAACACTGCAGCCACAGCTGTGACTTGCAAACCCGACCTGCAAGCCAGGGGGAACAGCACTTTCAAATAGGCTTTCAATTTTGTTTTGGAGGTGTGCCACATCGCGCCCTCTTGTTTACAGACTTTTGAGGGGGAAAGTTATGCTCATTTCTTCCTTCATTTTAAAATAATAAAAAAAAAAATCAAAGAAAAAAAAATCACAAAGAAAAAAAAATGCCTAAAACTTTTAAAAACTTGGAAAAAAAAATACAAAATAAAAAAACCTATAAAAAAAAATTGAACTAAAAATGATATCGAGGATGAAGACGACGCTTTCTATCTCTGGGAATAGTGATCAGTGTTTGGCCATGTTGTTGGTTATTTTACCTATTCCTCTTGTCTGCTAAATAACCAGCATGGTTCTCAGGAAATATAGCCAGTTTTCCCCTGTAGAAAATTTGTAGGAAAATCCAACTTCTAGCACTGAAAGTACTTATAGCTCTGTAAGTTTTTCTCTGCCAAATAACTGCTTTAAGCTGGAGATATTCTACATACTGCTTTCAAAAAATATGCTGTCTTTTTAATAATGGGTGGATATGGTTTGCTGAATCACTATATTGTCCTATTTCCCTTCCCTCTACCTATTGAGTGGCTCAATGTTCTCCTGCTCTGTGACCGTCAATGTAACTGTCAGACTTCAAAAGAAAAAGCAGAAATCTGTAACTATGCATACTGTAGCCCTTGACACGGCCTACAGAATTGCTTTTTCTTTTGTCCGAAGAATTTTTGTATATTCTCAGTAATAGCAAATACTTTGTTTCCAATCTTTCTCATTGCCAGAGATGGTGTTAAAGTTTTGTTTTCCTTTTTTCTTTCTTTTTTTTGTTTTGTTGGGGGGGATTTTTAACAGTGCAAAAGTCGTCCACATTTCATTGCCTTGATTCAAATTGTGTCCGAAGATGCAACAAGTCAAGTGGCTTTTAACTGTTTACAAATAGAATATGATTGTAACGTGTACAGTTTGGTTGTGTTAATCTGAAGTTCCTTACAATATTAATAAATCAACATTTTTGGCTGCTCATATAATACCTGTATTCTTTTCCTCTCCAGAGCTGGTTTTGTCATTTAAAATGGCTTGCCTCTGTAACAGAAGCCATGGAAGGCTAAAGCAGAGGTGAATGTAAACTATTGCTGGTAGTTGAATACAAGAAAAGATGTACATAGATTTACGGACGATATACATTACTGATTGTTTAGTCAAAGATGCACAGTATATGAAAAGCTTCAAAGAGGAGAGGAAGAGATTGAGTTTGAGAGAGAGAGAGAGAGAGAGAGAGAGAGAGAGATATGTCAGCATTAGGCTAAGCCATGGACCTTAATATTTGTTTAAGCTGTTTTGGTTTTATTTTTTCTTCTCCATTCTAGTTTTATTTGAATAGTAGAACTTGCTCACTGTGTTTAAATTATCTGTATTTAATGACTCAAAAAGCGTAGTACAAAAACCCTTCGAGTATTACCCTGACTTGACTGTGGTGTGCCAGTATTGAACCATATTAAGTAACTGCTTTACCAAATATACTTCAATCAGAAGATTTGTTTACTTAATTCCAGATCTTGCTTCTCATTTTGTTTAACAAATATTAAGAGAAACATTGGAACCAGGTTTTATCATGTTTTTTAAGGGGGGAGTACAAGAGTAAACATAATGACACATTGAAATGAAAAGCCTTGGATTTGCACTTGGTGTACATATTAAAAAAAAAAGAAAATGAAACTGATTAGGTTGTAGTGTACTGTATTTGTTTTTCCTGGAGGAGAGTATAGCTTTCTGTGGCTGAACTGGCTTGATTGGAGAAGTGTGCGGTGTGTGTGTGTCTGTCCTTCTGGATTGTTCCAATGCACAATGGCTATCTCTAAGGGTGCAAGGCAGTTTTACTTTGTGTTGGTTCTCCAAAACTTGGCCTGCTCTCTTCCTTGCTCTGAAGGAAACCGCTGTGTATTTGAGCTGGTGTTTGTTAAAAAGCGGAGCCTGTATTGGGCGCTCACGCAGGTCTCTGGCACTAGATTGCTGTGATATATTTTTTTTTTTTTAATATTATTGTTCATTTATTCTTATTTTATTTGACTTTGTGCATGGGAGGTCAGCTGATCCAGGCCCTCTGCCCGGGAGTGACCTTCCTCTGTGTCCAGGGTAGTGGTGTTGAAGTACTGATGGTTGGCGCTGTGCATGGCTTTAACTAATGGTTCTGAATAGGATCCTTCTAACTGTTGGGAGAGATGGCTTTTTGTATTATTGTCTCCCTAAACGCTGTGGCTTTTGTTTAACGGAGTGAATTAATAGCATAGGGAAAAGCCATTTGGCACCCAATTAATTTCCACTTTTCTTTTTTCTTTCTTTTTTTTTGAAAACTTTTTTTTTCCTTTTTGTTTTTGTCTTCCGTCTCTGTCATCTTAAAGTAATGTCTTCATGTATGTACAGCTGTTTGGTGTTGGACAAAGGTGTCCCTCCAAGACATGAAAATTTCACTGTCATGCCAAAATTTCAGAGGGGGGAGAGGGAGGAAAGGGATTTGTTGTTTTGTAAAAGCTGGACAATGTATACGCTTAAAATGCCACTTGCAAATGGATGTTTTGAGGAAATTCATGAGCAATGTACAATCCCCATTTTATATGGCCAGGTTGAAAGTAGAGGAACACATGGCTTGGTCTGACATTCTACTTTTGTATGAGAAAATGTCATTCTTTTCTGAAACTATCCTGTGAGCAAAATATACCCATGTCTTTTAAATGGTTCCTACTGTTGAACAATGTGCTACGGCAATTGACTTAAACTGTGAGTATTTCTGTCTTGTCATTAAAAAAAAAACCCTTAAAGCTTTAGTAATACCAGCACAAAGAAATGGATGGATGAATGAATGAGAGGTTGAATCTTAACTTCCACTTTGGAGAATACTAAGAAAGTCTATGCAGTGAGAAATGAGGCTTCAATGTCTTTTCTTTTGTTTGTTTTTGTTTGTTTTCCTCTCAGTATAACCTTACACAGTAGTGACAGGATAACAAAACAAAAAAAAAACATCCTGAAACATGTGCCATGATTGAAATTTCTTGTTTTCCTTTTCAAATAATTGGCCAGTTGTAGCAGATGGAGCATTACACTGGGAAACTTCCCTTTTTCTCACGGTTCCTCAATCACAAAATATGGGGAACTGAGGAAAAAGTGGAGTTTTCAATGCAACCTCTTATATTGACATATTTCAGACACCATTCTTTGCTCCCTCATAACCTATATGCACACTGCTTTTGGTTGACTGTTTTAAGGGATGTGTAGAAATCAACATCAATAAACTTACCAACTTCAATGAGCAGGAAGTACTCTTCGCTGTCTTCCTGGGGTCATCATAGAATTTTCACTTGGGGAACTGCACTTTTTGAAGGACAATCCTTATTTGTATTGGTTAAAATTTGACAGGAATTAGTCTAATAACACAAGGTAGAAAACTCGTGTTTAGTGATGAATGTTTCCTCTGATGCTGTTGTGTTTTATTTTACTCTTTGTTGCTTGGTTTTCAATTTTAGTGCTCTTAAGTGAATATATACTAAGGTTGTAGAGTAGATATTAGGTCTTATGTTGGCTGTACTTGTAGACTGATAACTGTTTGTAAAGTTCTGACCCTGATGTCAGAATACAAAGCTGTATAACTTGGGTACAACCCTCAATAAAAAAGCCTAACATTCAATCCAATGTGTCGCATATGTTTCATTCACATCATACATTTACTCAGATATCATTCAATGCACCATCAAGTTTTCTTTTTCACCAATTGCCTTTATGAAATCTACATTGCTGACCAGGGGGTAAGTTCAATTAACTCTTGGGATAATTCCAGTCAGTTTAATCGAGTATTGGGGTCATTTGTCTAATTTAAAACATTCATATGTTCTTAAATAACGCCAAGTCCTTTGCTACATTCACACATGCTAGGCCTTTTCCAATAAAGCAATGATTTTTTTTTTTTTAAATGACAGGCAGACATCTACACTTATCAGGTATTCGCTATTAAATCTTAATTTGTCCCGTCCCTGCAACCAACCATTTGGCATGTTCATGAATTTGCTGTGCAACTACCTCATACACCAACACATACAGTTCCTCTTGGCTGTTGTCATAATAAACCAGCCAAGGTGATCAAACTCACAAAAATCTAATACATGACAAATTTAAGTTTCAGATTAACTAGCTGTTAAAGCATGCTACATATGGCTTAGTGTATCATGTCATACTGTTACTGTTACCAGGCTACACTAAGTTTTAATCATACCTTGTTGAAAGAAATTATGGGTAGGGCTCTAACATACTCCATTGCAGTTTATCATTTTACAATTGATATGTTGCTGTACTGCTTCAGAGTAAACATCTCAACCCTTTAAAGTTCCTCTGGTAATTATTAGTTAAAACACAGTGTTGTTTAAATATTAAAGATGCAGTCTGCCATTCTAATTCGATAGATTTCAGCAGATTGCTGCTCAGGGTCCTCTACCTGTTCATTGTGTGTGCGCTAAAAATAACCAGTGTTCATACACAGTCCTTTTGCCAGAATCACAGACCTCACCTTAAAAGTATTTTTGATCATATTTTGGCCATTTATGCCCGGTCATGGATTCTAGGGTTAGTACCGCTGATGTACCACAAGGTGGAGCTGTGCAAGAGCAAACATCACAACAAGGAGTATTCTCTTTAGGTCTTGTT
This sequence comes from Sprattus sprattus, assembly GCF_963457725.1. Lineage (NCBI taxonomy): Eukaryota > Metazoa > Chordata > Actinopteri > Clupeiformes > Clupeidae > Sprattus > Sprattus sprattus. The sequence goes on along the minus strand of NC_137916.1, from coordinate 27,420,431 downwards.
TATTATTTTCTTCAAAGAAATAAGTCATATTTTATTACATACACTGGTACATACGGCAAGGCAGTGGACTTTGATAGCCACAGATTGGGAAGGTGAGCAAGTGGATATAAAAACAAAAAAACACTGCCCAGTGACATCTGCAGTATATTCAACAGGTTTACAAGGTCACCCCCGCCGCACCTAGACATGGAGTAAAACAGAAGCACAAAATAACAGTATTAGGTCAGCTGACAACAGGAGACACTCAAAAGTGATAGTGGGAGCTGATAACAACTTTAGCAACTAAACCCAGAACAAATTCCTTGTATATAAAAAATGTACTTGGCCAATAAACATGCTTCTGATAGTTAACTGATCACATTACCTCATTCATAAACATCTTTCTTGTCAGCGATGAACTGTACAATCTCCTCAGGAGTCATCAATTTCTCTGCTGCTGCATCTGGGATCTCAAATCCTGAGAATATGAACACGCACGCACGCACAGAGAGAGAGAGAGAGAGAGAGAGAGTCTCTGTTATAAGAGCATTCATGCTGGAAATATAAGGCTCTATGGTCAAAATTTGATTTTTTTTTTTATATAAAATCTGAACTTACCAAACTCATCCTCCATTGCCATTATAATTTCCACCTGGTCCAAACTATCCAACCCCAGATCCTTCATGAAGTGAGAAGTTCCTTTAAGCTGGGGAAAAAAAAAATGTCAATGTACTCAAACATTATATTTTATTTACGGAATAACATAGCAGAACTTCATTAACTGATTAATATGACAATATGTGAGATATCCCACTGGTGGTAGTAGGTATACTAAGGAGTTGAGCATGAACATTGACAACCAATTATGATTACAGCACTACACACTGAAACTCTTTCACAGGTTCATATGAGTCTTTCACAACATAAACCCTGGAAGATGAGACTCAAATCACTATATAAAAGTAAACAGAGGACAGGATACAGGAATCTGCTAGTCACATGACAGATACATCTGTACACTTACTTTCTCTGGGTTGATCTTGTCATACAGCTTCAAGACGTACATAACACGGTCTGAGATTGCCTCTAAGGTAAGAGGAGGCAGACCTCCATACTGTCGACTCAGCTGTGAGACCTTGAAAGACAAAACATTTCACACACACACAATTCAGTGTTATTTAAAAGCATCAAAGATCTTCTTACACGCTCCCAAAGGATGTATGTAACAGTGACTGATGGTCACAAATTACCCATACACGTGCACTATTCAAATTTAGCTCAATGTTAGCTCAAAATAAGATAACTTCGTCTAGTAAGCCAGTGGACTGTTGGAATCACCCTCAAGTAACCGTCAATCTGTCGTGCCAAGTTAACAAGTTGGTAGGTCAGCAGCTAACTACCATTAACTGTTAGCTAGCTAGCTACAATGACAACATTTACGAAATGCAGACAATAATGGTTGGACTCCAAGCCAAAACATACGATGTTAAATGCGTGTTGGTCTGGAGGTTTAAACCATCAACTCCGTTTTTAGCTGACAATCAAGACGCGTGTGGATTTGCAGTAAAGACACTGGTAGGTCACTGCACCATCCTACACTGCTAGGCCAAAGCTGCGTTCAATGTTATTTAACTCTTACCCGTGACTGCTCGATCCTCCGCGTTCTCTGGGAACAACTAATCGCAGAAAATGATCGGTCATTGGAAATAAGCAGCGCACTACTTGATCTAGCGATCACAGATCCTTGATATAACCTTGTCGAGGACCGGGTAAGCGAGCGAACACACAGGGCAAGCGCACGGGTCGCCATGTCTATGGAATCCTGTCAAACCCCAGAATGCACCAGCATCAAGAAAGGCACCCAATTTGCACATGCGCATTGTTACAAACTAGTAAACATTTAAATCTTCCCCAGTTTTTACTTTAAAAACAAAATATTTTAAAAATATTTATAAAAAATATATGTTTTTAATAAAATGAATGAATAGCACAATCATATCTTTTACGTTTAGATTCCACTCAGAGGACTCTGGTCCGTCTCACGATTTTACTGTTGACCCGGATACGGAAACAATCGACAATCGTGTTTTGAAACATGACTTAATTATTTACCAACGTGGTTATCTCGGAATTATGTACATGTTTCATGGTTAAACATCGTTTAAGGCAGGTACATTTATAACACAATTTGTATAGGATGACTAACAATAAAATATCTAAGGTCAGGTATGGTGATGGCATGCTTAACTTGACAGGTGTCAATGAATGGACTCTAACGGACGCACTTAGCATATCTGTAGTCTTTATCTGTTTATGAATTAACATCTTGTCCTAATCTTGTAGACAGACAACGGTTCACAGAGTTTAACTGCGGGATTATACTGTGTGCATCTCTCTGTCGTTCTTGTCCAATGAACTGTTGCTCGCCTCCGTATCCCTTTCATTCCCCATGTAGGAAAGATACAACTTATGAATTATGATGTTCTATTGTTGCAGGATATAGAGATGACCGACATGGAGCCTGCGAGTTTGGAGAACTTGTGTGTCTTGTATCACAGTGCAAATTACATTGTTGTCAATAAGCACTGGGACATACGTATCGACAGCAAAATGTGGTATGAAAAACAGACCGTCCAGAGTCAGCTGAAGCTTCGCTTCCCAGATCTGGTCGACCCTGGGACGTACTATGGTTTCAGGTGTCGGATCCTTCTTTTTTTCGCTTGAAATATACATCAAATAAATAAATACACGAAATGAATAATACGTTGATGGTGATGACATATAGATTTCAATTGTCCACTTTATTATTGAAGACCTGATTACATGGATATTTTTAATCATAATTTAGTCATCGTAAATATCTAAAGTTTCAGTTATGAAGACGTACTGCATGGTAGTCCACAATGGTTTGCTTGAGTTTATGGTTCATGCTTTCAGATTCTGCCACCAGTTGGATTTCTCCACAAGTGGGGCATTGTGTGTAGCCCTGAGTAAAGCAGCAGCTGGGAATGCATACAGATGTTTCAAAGACCGGCTTGTAACAAAGGCATACCTTGCACTGGTAACCAAATCTGTCATGTTTCAGACACAGCATTATCAGTCAGCTTATTAACAAAAGCAAGACAACTGTCTTGAAGAATTGACAATCTGTCATGTTTCAGACACAGCATTATCAGTCAGTTTATTAACAAAAGCATGACAACTGTCTTGAAGAATTGACAACTTGTTTTATCTTAAAGCTCAGAGGAACAGTCGAAGAGGAAACAATGACCCTGAACTTTGCTATTGGCAAAAACATTGGAGAGGGCAAGACCCACATGATGTGTATTGATGGTTCAGAAGGTGAGACGTTCTGTGTTCTCATTTATCCACTTTTACAAGCAGTACCATTATTTGTTTGAATTGAAATTAATGCTGAGTACCTAATTGTGTTTACATTTATTCCCACGCCCTCCAACTCAGACTGTGAGAATCCTAAGCCCAGTCAAACAGAGCTCAAAGTCCTTGAATATGGAACATATGATGGAGAGCCAGTCACCAAAGTGCTACTTCAGCCTCTTACAGGTATAAAACACACACACACACACACACACACACACACACACACACACATCAATCATGTAAATTTGATGATTGGTAAAATGTGTGGCTGTGGTAAAGACAGTTAACCCAGTGGTTTGTTAACTGTTGTATTTCTTCTATTTATGTATATATGTATTTAATATGCCAACAATCAAATTGTTTGATTTCCGATTACATTTTCAGGACGCACTCACCAACTGAGAGTACACTGTAGCGCTGTTGGCCACCCCATTGTGGGCGACTACACCTACAGCCTGGGAAAGGACAACAGCCCTTACCGGATGATGCTACACGCCTATAGCTTACGTATTCCGCTGCCAAAGGAGCCCGTTCATGTGACAGCTCCTGACCCCTTCCTGCCGCTCATAGACACGAAATGGGTTCCAGAGAGACTCATGAAAACACTAGAGGGCGCCCTCGAGCATCTGCTTGACTGGTGCAAAGAGGAGGAGAGCAAAGCCCCTGCTGAAGCGTCCTCACAGGTGGACGAGAAGAAGAGCAGTCCAGAGGAGACGGAGGAGCAGAGGGTCCAGTGCCAGCAGTGGCTGAGTGAGTGGTCTTTGGACTGAAACCCCTGTAACACACTCCTGTATGTTCCTTCACAGCCTCTTTAGCGGTTAGCATTCCTGTTAACCTTGCAGTGTTGATGTGCACCCACATGCTGAGGCAGTTTTGTCTAAACACACTGTGATGTTAGGTGATGGATAGGGTCAGAGGGAGTAGTATAATGGATTAATGGACACAGCTCATTATATTACCTGAGATTTTCATAGACCAATTACAGTTTAGATGCCTTCACATAGCCCACAAAATACGAACGATTGAATTAGAGAGAGCATCCTGTAAGTGACCTATGTTTGTCCATTACTGATGCAGAACCATACTAGCATCTTAACCTACTATCACCATTTAGTGTCCTGCTGCTGTTCAGTATCACAGTGTGTACCAGCAAAACCTTACCTCTCACACACACACACACGCAATTAAGTATGCCATGCGTACAAGATTTTGAAATTAAACTCTTCATTGTATGAATGAGCTGTTATATGAGCTTACTGCTCTTTTAAGTATTGTTTGTACTTGTACTGTAGGTGTTTTACTAATATTTGCAGTTATGCACTTTTTAAGTATGTCAAAGGATGGCCTCTCATTGAATTTGTTTCATGGAAATGTCTACATTTTAATTTTATGTTAACTAAACTTATACACGGGTGACATGCAGATGCATGCTGTATTTAATCTTGAAAGGCAGCAGCTCAACAGAATGTTTACATGTCCTTTTCTGGAAACCTTGTGGGATTCTGTAGTTATCTAAAATGTGCTGTTGCTTTAGCCACATGACCCATTGCATACAATGACTGACTTGTCTCTCTCTTGTGTTAATGTTGCATTCACTATGCAGAATAATAGTAAGGATCATACAAATGCAACCAGAATAGTTGTATGTAGGCCAGTGTGCTGGTTGGTTGGTTGGATGGATATTAATTATTCTTGAATGCTGAGGATGGCCACATTTTAGCTGTTGCAGAAGGCTGTAATTAAAAATGCACCAGATTTCTCATAATCCTGAATAAAACACTTAAACACAAACAGTTTGGAGACAATAAAAAATAAATGTATTAGCAACCATGTGAAGCTGAAAATGCTGCTCACAAACAGTATTTTAGTGTTGCATGTGCTGAACAGTTTATCATCACAATAAATACTAGGGCCGGAAAGCAAACTAAACTGGTCATGTTCTTTTTCATGTGACATGGCTTCTGTCTTGTGATCGGCTTCCACCCCCCAAGGGTGAAATACCCGAGACAGCTCTCACCAAACGAACCTCAACTATCAGATGAGGCACAGGCACAAAAGAATAAATTGCCATGGAACAATGATACCACATACAGAGAGGATTCAAACTGAAAGCCGTCCTTGACAATGGAAAATCCTACTCCTGATCAATGGAAATGCACTAAAAAGCTTCTGATGCTGCACACATATTTTGATGGGTACTGACAAGGTATTCAAGGCATTTACATAGTTACATTTACATAGTTTTCTTGGTGAAGGAGCATTTACAGTTGATGATGAGCAGGTGGCTAAAGGTCTACGCCACTTTGACAGATGCATTTCTAGTCCTATTAAATGTTTGGACGCATATTCATAAAGATCCTCCATGTGTCCCAGTTCCTCAGTCTGCTTCCATTTGAACTAGAGCTCAAAACTGATCCTGCATCTGGACCCTCCTACTCAGAGAACCTTGGTGAAGATGGAGGGTCCCCTCAGTCCTTTCTGTTTTGGTCCGTGGGAGATTAGCGTGACTGTGACAGCATTAGATCTGACTGAGAGGGAGGAACTTCTGGTAGTAACTCTTGGTGACGTCAATCATCAGCTCTTGTGTGCACTCTGGCAGCTCGCTTGAGAACAGACCTGCAGGAGAGGGACGCAGAAATGGAGTGGATAATGTCGACGCTTTACAACCGCATCCTCAACGCAACGGATTTTCTGTACAAGCACGAGATTAGCATACAGGGTTCCCACCCATATTCATTGACAACAAACTAGTGAACTATTCAATGAAAATTAAAAAACAACCTTTTCCATTTCCTTTACGAATGGGCTTGTTAGGCTATGTTAATTGAAGTGGAAACTGTATCACACTGCAGAAATATGCACAAGGCAACATTATCCAGGGAAGAGTACAATAACTTCATTTCATTAGACCTCCATCTGACAACATCAAATTTCATGATTTTTCCAGGCCTGGAAAAAGAATATATATGAACTATATTATAATTTTAATTTTATAAAAATAAATATGTATTGCAGTGTTAAATACAATGTCTGAGTTTCCCAATATTGCACCAACATGTTATATATTCTTGCTATCCTCATGATTAAACTACACGTTATGTGGAACTGGACCAACACGTAAACATCAGCTCTTGCCCAGTAATTTCAAAAGTCTGACAATGGATGGGTGCACGTGTTAAAGACACTTCTATGTGTGGACACCACGTACCTGGGCAACCAGCGAACACTGTGAAGGGAGGAACCACCGTCTCAGGGGGCAGCACTGTGTTGTCCAGGATTTTACAGCAATCCTTCAGAACACAGCGACGACCCTGAAAATGGCATGCACATTAAAGTAGGCCAAGTGTCCTTCCTCAAAGTTGCTCAGCTCACAGGCATAAGATCACAGTAAATGGGTACTCACAATGACACAGTTCTTCCCAATGTGGACATAGGATCCTATCTGAGCTGCGTTGACTACACAGTCCTCCTCTATGAACACATGGTCCCCAATGTGCAATGGGAAGAATGCCACCCTAAGCACAAATAAAAAAAGAAAAGCACAATGCACAGAATCAATATTAGAGCAAACTGGCATCAGATCTGCATGGAAACTTGCCACACCCATCATATCACAGCTAGCTTTACATTTGAAAGTGTACTGTCAGTCGTCAGCTTTTCTCAAGGGATATCAACATATCACTTACCCCTTGCTGAACTTTTTAAATGGGGGACGAATCACACTCCGACTCTTTATGACACAGTGTCTTCCAACCCTGACATTAGCCAGATCGCCTCTGATGATGCAGTCGTTCATTACAATGGTCTAAGGGCAAAGCACATCATCAATCTTCGTTTCAGTGTGTAGACTATCTCTAGTTGCCCTCATCATAAATAGCCTACACCGTAATGTTAACATTGGTTGAATCGGCATTCGTCACAGTAACAGTTAATACTCACTTTCCCATTCAGCACGATGTTCTGACTCCCACAAAGTACCGACTGCCTACTGACCTTATTACCAGACGCCTGCAGATTGATGAGAAATTTGACGCCGTTTATTATACACATATAACGTTATTAACAAAGTAACATCTACAAAGCAACGTTAGCTGGCTTCGTTTACTGACTAATAGCTACCCTCATCTAACTAGCTAACTTTGCTATATCCAATGTTAGAGTAATTCGTAAAATATTTCATTTGTGTGAAATCATCATATGCTACACAGTGCATGACACCACAGCCCAATTTCTCAAAAATAACATGAACTAGTCTATTGTGTGGTTAGTCTGCAAAAGTAGTTTTAAAATCTGGGATAAGGCTAACGCTGTCATTGGCTTGAATATACATGGGACACTAGTTTGCTAACGCTAGCTAGCTTGCCTGCTAATGTGGAGTAGAGGGAAACATGCCAGATATACAGCTGCACTTGAGTTACTTACCGTCTCTATATATTCAGCCTTGTTATACAGTATTTCACACAGCTCCATTATGAACTAGAAATGTGGATTCACTAGCCAAACTCCCAATGATTACCACAAAATAGCAGGGTAACTAGCTAGCTTGATGGCTGTCAACCGCTCCCCTTGTTTCCGCTGTGTTGTTGGTTGATAGACATTGCCTGTCGAGGCACTGACGTCATCGGCCAATATTGATTAGTACTGTCTGTTGGAAGAATAGTCAGTTCCATGGAAGGCCTCTAGGTGGCTCTATGGCCATTAAAAATAGTCAGCACATTAAATCTGAAAGGGAATACTACTTTCCTTTTCTTATCTACCTTGTCACTGCCAACCCTCCCTTTCTTCCCAGCATTTTTGTAATAGTTGGCCATTTTTGGGTTCGTCTATGCATATTTTAGCTGATCATGCTGCTGGTGTAGGTCTTCAAAAGAACACACTGTTTCTACAATCTTGCACATATTGTATTGCACAGTTCTTGCACCGTTGCAGTATGAAACATGATAAATATGAAATATGATATGGATATTTATCTTTTTTTTCCTCTCACATAAGTGATTCGATTTTCACATCTCTCTTTCTCTCTGTCTCACTCTCATACAAAAGCAGCTTCCTTACTATTTGGGGTTGTTATGTACGTAGTGCTGTGTCTACATAATTGTGTATGACAAAAGATAAATATGCTCCCTTTGTTCCATTACAATGTATTTCATCCTCCTTTCATTTTGGCGGTGTGGTCTTCATTTCAGTGCTTTGACAAAAGAGGGTACTGTTGGGCAGACAAGCGTGCTCATACAAACTCAACAGAGCACTTGGGACTGCGGCGGTGTTAATTGGTTTGTGCCCGGGTGTGCTTAGTGTGGGCCAATCACAAAGGCACCAGTGTCAGGCGTGTAGGACTCCTGGCAGCCTGGCAGGCACATACAGGTAGCTAAGGATGTGGTGGAAGGATGGATCTAGGAGTAGGTCTAGGTAGTAATAGCAGGCACTGCGTTTGACTGAGAGGATTGTTTATAAATGTGCGGTATTTTGAGCTGAGCATGCAGATGTTTGTGTGTTTCTGTGTGTGTCTGTGTGTGTGCGTGTGTGTCTGTGTGTGTGTGTGTGTTTGTGTGTGTGTAAGTGTGTGTGTGTGTGTGTGTGTGTGTGTGTGTGTGTGTGTGTGTGTGTGTGTGTGTGTGTCTGTGTCTGTGTCTGTGTGTGTGTGTGTGTGTGTGTGTGTGTGTGTCTGTGTCTGTGTCTGTGTCTGTCTGTGTCTGTGTGTGTGTCTGTCTGTGTCTCTGTGTGTGTGTGTGTGTGTGTCTGTGTGTGTGTCTGTGTCTGTGTCTGTCTGTGTCTGTGTGTGTGTCTGTCTGTGTCTCTGTGTGTGTGTGTGTGTGTGTCTGTGTGTTTTATTATCCGCATCCATCTCACCTGTGACCAGATTGAGAGACAGTGAGCCCTGGAGTCATTCTGTTGTGCAAGGTTATCCTGTAATCCTCTGACGGGGCACATCTGTCAGGTTGGATTTTTGGTGTTGAAATTGCACAAGAGAACCCATAGGACCACAATGTCATCTGAGAGGTCACTCAAGCCTTTGTATTGACCGATGGACAATAGTCAATAGTTTCCGTGGGGTGCATTGATTGTCTTTCTCTTCACGGGTTATGGTTATGGTACTGGCGCAAATCCATTAAAGTTTACAGTAAGAGCTGCCCCACAAACTGATAATGAGTCAGTTTTTCCCTCTCTCTCTTACACCCTCTCTCTCTCTCTCTCTCACTCTGTTTTCAGAAAGAAAGTGAAGAAAGCTTTATTCTCATGTGCATATGCAATTCACACCGTCTTCTGTAATTACATGGTGTGTTGTTTCCATTCACAGGTATCCCCTGTAGCGAAAAGAGAAAGCTGTCACTACTTTCGGTGTAATAATAATAATTAATAACTTCCATTGCATCGCTTAGACAGATGGGCAAGCATGTCTTGCTGTGCTGGGATACCCAGCTTGTCTGATTCTAGGAGCTAGTTCATACTTCATAGATAATTAACAGTGGATTCATTTTAGAATAAGAACAATATGAATTAGCCTGAAGACTCTGCCTTGACACCCCGCATAGTCTGGCATCAGTTCCAGACTTCAGACCAGCTGTCACTGTCCAGCCCCCTGCTGGAAGTGCCCGGCGACAATGACCTTCACTGAAACACCTCGAAAAGATGTGTCTGAACTGTGACTGCGTTATTACAGTCTACGATGACTGGATTAACACTGGGCACCTATTCTTTGCAATGTTTCCAAAGCTAAATATGGTGCTGTTTTCATCCACTCTCGTAGAGGGTTCCATGCAGACAGACACACAGACAGAAAGGAAAGTGAGTACTCTGCCAGGGTCAAGGATTTTTCAAAAACAGATCAAGATTAAAAGAGAAAGGAGAGTAGAATGTCTGGATTACGCTTCAAAGCTCTGTTTGGGCAGACCTGCTATTTGAACCATCCCTGTTTAAGTAGGTGTCAAGCAATTGCTTTAAAAAATAAATCCTCTTTTCTTTTTAAGCACGGACAATAACCTCTTTTTGAAGTCCTTCGAACAGCTGTCCAAACCCTTCCAGGGATTCTCATACAATACAGGGAGTGTGCACAACTTGACAAGTCAATATTTGCCAAGGGATGTGCACTGGTGAATGTCAAGTTAAATATCCGTGTTTGGGCATCGGATTATCAAAACTGCGAAAATGCGCTGGACTCTGGATTAATATGTGGCTCTCCTCTAATCAAAATGTCTGTCCATAATCTCAGCAATTAAAATGGCCTTCATCCATCTGCATCGATGGATGGCATTGGTAGGACTCAGGACGCACAGCGAGTGGCTCGGCTCATGACATATCGATGTGTCAGCGGCCATCTGACAATATTTGACACTCGCAGTGTTTGTTTATGCGCTGTTTATCCATTGTTTTTTTTTTTGCATGCATGCATTTGCCCCCCCCCCCCCCCCCTCGCAGGCTTCATGTCTAATGTCTCTTTATTTGCAGAGTCCACTGCAGGCTCTCAAGAGTCTCTCATCGATTTTCACTGTGCCGGGCAGCACAGCACAGCACAGGAGAGGCGAGGGCCATTTTCAAATGGCAGTAAACAGGTGGCGCGCTGAATTGAATTACTGTCTCCCCCACATCCTCTCCAGGTTACCGTCTGAAAGAGAAGGTAATTTCATTTCCATCACTTCCCTTACACGCACTGTATGCCGTCACTACACGTTTTTTGTTTAGTCTTTTTTTGCTTTTTACCTCGCGCTACCTCTCACCCAAGCACCTGCAGAGCTGAGAAGGCTGCCAACTAACCTATACACGGCACTTAATCCCCAGGCGCTGTTAGTGGGGTTTTAATTACATTTTCCTACTTGTGTGAGTCATAATCAGTTGGCCCCACCTCCCACCTGCATAGACACACACGAACACACATCGCCAGATCTCCATAACGACAGCATAGGCTGCCATAGCACTCACTCTAATGTTAATGTGATTATTTTTTTACAGTTTTAAATCAAAGTGACTAACAGCTAAGCATACATTTCTATGACCCCTTTCTAGGACCTTCACTGATCCCTGGGAATTGAATCCACGACCTTAGATGTCCAATGTCGCCTTAGCAACAGCAGGTGCCAACGGCATCACTGGGACTTGGAGCCTGTCATCATCAGAGTGAGTGTGAAAGAATAGGTTAACTCTTGCCGTTCATCTCCACACGCAGTTTTGTGAGGCTGCCAGTTGTGTTTTCTGCCTGCACAATGTACGTGTGGAAGGGGGGCCTCTGGCTGAACTCAGAACTATTTTCACTTATTCCCTGGGCTGAGTCGTGCCTGACTTCTGTTCAAATTTCCAGGCCATCCCACATTGTTCAAAGGGGAGGCTGGAGGGAGGATAACCGGCTCCGAAAGAGTGCTTTTTTAAAGGGTGCTAGATCCAAGAGCTTTCGCCCAGTGGAATGTGTAGGTTCTGTTATCGCCCCCTCTCTTTCTCTCTCTCTCTCTCTATCTCTCTCTCTATCTCTCTGGGTTGGGCCCAGGGGAGTGAACAGGGCTCTATTCTCGAGGGTTTTATATAATGCAGCCAGCCCCCATGGCTGTGGGCGACAGACACGCCATCCTTTCGGAGAAGGAGCGAAGTGAGACGGAGTCGTCTCTGCGTCTAGTGCCGGTTTGTTCGAGATGATTAGTTCTGCCTGTTCCGAGAAAAACAAAAGCTGGCCGCAGTGAATACATATTCTCTTTCTCTCTTTTCTTCTTCAACTCTCATCTCTCTTGCCTATTTTCTCCCCCTGTTTCTATCTCTTTCTCTTCGACCCTCTCAATCACTGTCTATCTCACCATCTTTCCATCTAGAGTCGAATTCGAAACCCACTTTCCTGAGGCTATTAGTAGGTAGGGTTGTGTGAGTGCAAGCAGCGCATGTCTTATATAATCCATTCTTTTCTATTTTAAGCAAGCACATACTAACACTACTCCTCTGCGGGTTCTTGTGTAGGTGTTTTCACACCGCTGCCTGTGCTTTAGACCAGCGTAGAATTAATACTAAAACATGTTTTACGCACAAAGCTGAAAAACCTAGGCACAAAAAAAAATCAGATGTATGAAATCATGCGTGTGCAAGGTTCCATGCACCTTTTATCGCTCTAACGACAAATTGAGCAATCATGCATGAGCATCTTCCCTCAATCAATGACCCGGCCGTACAAATACACTAGCCCCATATTCAGATTGGACTTGGCAAAAGGAAAAGCAGGAAATCAACCAAAAAGGAAATTTCAGAGAATGCAAGGTGGAAGTTCGCTTATCTGATATTGTTATCTGGCATTAATAACAAAAGGAAACAGTTGGAGTGGCAGAGTGTGGCAGTGGCCATAAATGCGGTGGGTTCAGAGGTCAGAGAACCGCACTATATTATCTAGGACTTGGTGAGGGGGGTTAGCAGCAACCTCTTTGACCAGGCAGTTCATCATTATATCAAAATAGCCGCAAACATCAGAATTCGGCTAATTGTGTCCCAAAAGGCAGTTGTTATTGACGTAATACAGAATATGGAGGGCAACGAAGGAATCCTATTATAAATCCTATAATCACTAGAGCAGCTTGTTTTCACTTGATCGTTGGAACCACCCAATCGAGAAACCCAAATTGCTAAATGGTTGTGAAGACCAAGATTGCGACAGTGGTTAGACTATGACACTTTCCAGAAACCCACCCCTGACCAGTCAGCCAGTTCCCTCTGGAATGGTCCTGTTGCCAAGACACCCAGGGCCTCATTTACTAACATTTGCGAGCGCAGCGTAATCAGCGCCTTTGCTAAACCGCAAACAGCACACATATTTATTAAACAACAACCTGGTCGCGTAATCAGCGCCTTTAGTCCGAAATATAGCCTACTTCTACGACTACGTTACTCTGTGGTCACGCAGTTGCCTTGACGGACTCGTTTTCATTTTTTGTTCTCCGACGGTTGTGGGTGTTGTAAAGCATTGATACTGATGTATTGACGGATTGACGGAGTCGGATAGTTCCAAAATTTGGGAGGTGCACGTCACGCCACGGAGAGGTGCTCGGAGAGGGTCTTACAACGTCGGAGAGGGCTCTCCGTGTCTAAATGGACAACCTTACATTGCGCTTTACCCTCTAGTGTTATTAGCCTGCCGCTAAAATAGGGGAGAATGGGCCTGCGTGTTCCTGCCACCATGGGTGATGAGTTAGAATTAGAATTAGAATTAGAACTTTTGGTTCACGATGTTACAGCAAACTTAGACCCCGTCCACACTAAATATAGACGCATAAATATTTCTCCGTTTAGCCCTTCTATCCACACTAAAACGGCGTATAACAACACTGAAAACGATGCTTTTCAAAAAAGCTGACCCAGGTGGATACATTTAAAAACTCTTTGCATTGTTCCTGCATTACTTTATGCATGGTGTGGGTCATCTTTGCTTCTTAAGGGTTGAACAGGATCGTATAGGTGCCTTACCCTACTGTTCACTGCAGGTGCCTTAAATTCTGTGATTGTTATTTCATTTTTTTTACACCGTGATGCCAGTTTTACTTCTCCAACATAACATCAAATGTTAGGAAGGGCACACTCTTTGTGAACATGCTTTTATTGTGGACAGGGATGTTTGGTTGCCATGGCACTAGGGGGTAGATTGCGCTCGAGAGGCTGTAACGTCAAAATAAACATGGAAGGCGAAATGAATATGCTGTTCTGTCTCTACAATGTATTTAGTTTAGTAAGTGTACTTCAGGTACAAGTACTTTTTCTGAATAGATACACGTTGCTCCTACGTAGAAGGCAAGCACTGTACTCGGTGTGCCAGACAAAGGGTGGAAAAGGCAAAGAATACGGTTTAAACCCTACATGGAACGGCGATTCTGGCCAAACAGCTGCTAGATGGTGGGACAATTTTTGATATGCCTATATTAAATGATATATCAAATATAAACATTTAAACAAACAACATTTCTGATGTATTCAAACATATTTCATGCCTTTAAAGAATAAGCCTCCATTTGATATAGTGGGGAGAATAAGTATTTGACCCCCTGTCGATTTAGCAAGTTTGGCCACTTGCAAAGAAATGTGTGATCTATAATTGTAATGGTAGGTCTATTTTAACAGTGAGAGTCAGAATATTAACAAAAACATCCAGAAAACTGCATTTTATAACAGTTATGAATTGATTTGCATTTGTCAAAGAAAATAAGTATTTAAACCCTTACCAAACAGCAGGAATGGCTCCCACAGACCAGTTATGTGCCCAAGAAGCACACAGATTAGCCCTCACAAGGTCCACCTAATCTCATCCGGTGACGTGTATAAAAGAAACATGTCAAAAGAATCACACCTTCAACCTCACCACCTAGGGCAAGACCAAAGAGTTGTCCAAGGATGTCAGAGATAAGATTGTAGACCTGCTCAAAGCTGGAATGGGCTACAAAACCATCAGCAAGCAGCTTGGTGAGAAGCAGACCACTTTTGTATATATTATTCTATTGTAGGCAGAAACATAATCGGTCAAGATAACACACTTTTCTTGGAACAGAAACATTTCGTATTTCACTTCATTCTTGGTCAATCTTTCACTTTAAAGGGGGGTCATATTATGTACCGCTACTAGGTACGTCTAGTTAGACTTTGTATGGCATACCATTTAAGCATACTTACATGTCCACATATTTAACTGCATACTCCTTGATTGGTTGTTATTTCCAAAGGTCTTTGTGTCAATACTGTGTAAATAATTCACACATGGGCCCACGGGCCAGTACACGAACTTGTAATGTTAGTAGTTGTTCTGCATAACCTCTGAATATCGCCAACTGACTAAAACCATTTGAAATATGCATATACCAGACATGAAGTCGGCATGGAGGAAAGCACTCTCTCACATTACCTTCACTCTTGATACATTTGACTGTGAGCATTTGTATTGATTGAGGCATCTTGAAGGCGGTTGTTAACTTGAAGTGGAATTGGTGGAAGCAAAATGTAATAACATGGAAGTAAATACGTAAAAGTATAGTTTAAATGTTTAAAATATTAAAAAGCAATATAATTTACTGGAAAATATATATATATAAAAAAAAAGTCAGTGGTGCCAGCATAGTGCATAGCATAGAGTTAGCATGGTGATGACCAGTCTGGACTCAGATGTCAAGCTAGCACATCGAATATAATTAAAGTTCTACTAAAATGTCTGTTTCAGCGGAAATGCCATAGCTGCTTGAGACGTTTAGACATACCTTAGGAAGAGTATGACAGAGACACAATGGGCTGGATATTCATCATTGCTATGAGTACGCATTGGTAGCTTTTGCGAGGCAGATGTAAAAAAGGATGTCATTCAACAGCAGGCCAGACAGAGGGCTGGACAACCAGACTGTGGTCACTCTAGTTATATAATAGGCTAAGCTAATGTTCAAACCAACCGGTTTCTTTTCAAACCTCGTTTGTTGCACAGTGCAGTCAACAGCCAGACTAAATTCAAATTCAATTGTTGGTGCCGAACCAAGTTCAGAGAACACTTTCAACAAATTCTACAACCCACGTCTTTGCATGGCTACATGGATGATATTCAAATGTATTTGAATGATAGTCACCGTGTCATTCTGTTTTTGTCAATAGATGGTTTCTTTACGTTTACGGAAAATGATCTTTGTAGCCACTTGTAGCCTAGGCACAACTCACTTGAGTGTGCGCACTGTGAACGGTAACCCTGGTATGATCACTCTGCATGTGTGTATGTGTGTGACACTGTGTGTGTGTGTGTGTGTGTGTGTGTGTGTGTGTGTGTGTGTGTGTGTGTGAGTGTGTGTGTGAGAGAAAGAGAAAGAGAGAGAGAGAGAGAGAGAGAGAGAGAGAGAGAGAGAGAGAGAATGACAGAGAGCAAGAGAGAGGGAGGAAGCAATGTCGCCTGGAAGCCTGACATCTTATCATTGGATCAGCATGAGAATTTCTCCTTAATATGTATTGAATAAGGGAGAAAGTCCTCTAACATGGGTATTATACCACCCTGAAATGAGAGAATAGTTAATCATCCAGCTCACTTGTGTGCCCACCGTGAACGAGAACCCTGGTATGATCACTCTGCGTGTGTGTATGTGTGTGACACTGTGGAACACTGTGTGTGTGTGTGTGTGTGTGTGTGTATGTGTGTGTGTGTGTGTGTGTGTGTGTGACACTGTGGAACACTGTGTGTGTGTGTGTGTGTGTGTGTGTGTGTGTGTGTGTGTGTGTGTATGTGTGTGACACTGTGGAACACTGTGTGTGTGTGTGTGTGTGTGACACTGTGGAACACTGTGTGTGTGTGTGTGTGTGTGTGTGTGTGTGTGTGTGTGTGTGTGTGTGTATGTGTGTGACACTGTGGAACACTGTGTGTGTGTGTGTGTGTGTGTGTGTGTGTGTAGTTAATCATCCAACTCACTTGAGTGTGTGGCACCGTGAACGAGAAAACCCTGCGGGCGTCCCTGAGTGGCTTCATGACAACCCCTTATGGCAGACTGTCACACACTACAGCAAACTTTTCTGCAAGAAGCGTGCTCATTGGCCCAAGGTGTGCAAAACACGTCAGCCACTTTTAGTTTGCCTGTTCATCTCAATCCCTGAAGGACCAACAGAGTGAGTTTGCTGTGTAAAGTCCTTATACTCACTCAAAAATGCATAAATGGGCATGCACCTCCCTACCTGCAAGAATTAATTACTCCCCAAACCTCCACCTGCACCCTCAGGTCTTCAAACAGCTTGCTCCTCCGCGTCCCCAAAACCAAGCTCCGCACCATGGGCGACCGGGCCTTTTGCTCGGTAGCGCCTCACTTATGGAACAGCCTCCCTGACCACCTAAGGGCAACGCAGACGCTGGACTCCTTTAAAGCTGGACTTCTTTAAAGCTGGACTTCAAACATTTTTATTCAGGAAGGCATTTCTGGCCTTGTGTTAAATCTAGCACCACTACGTTTTCTATTATGCTTATGTTAACACATTTTTTATATTATTGTATTATTATAGTTAGTTTCTAATATGTAGGCACTCTGAGATTCTATTGAATGAAAAGTGCGTTAAAAAAAAAATGAATTATTATTATTATTAGGAGACCATATATGGATATTTAAGACAATAACGCTAAGATATTTGTGAAACAGGTAAAGAATAAGAGCAGCTCTGGTGTTTTCTGTGGGTGGATCTCGGTTGGAAATCTCATTACCTAGAGGCCTCATAGATTCTCTCTCTCTCTCTCCTGGGTGAAGGCTATCATGTCTGCACGTCTCATCTTGACTCTCTCCCGCCGTGCTGTGCACATGTTAATCTGGACGTGTTTGCTGCAATTTGTCTTATACTTCTGTCCCCTTATGCGTCTTGTGTGTTTCATTTCAGAATGGAGGGGAGGCAGGTAGCAGACACTGGACCCGCTCCAGGGAGGCTATCCATCAAACGCAGAGAGTGTGTGTGTGTGTGTGTGTGTGTGTGTGTGTGTGTGTGTGTGTGAGCAGTAATTGGGCTCTTTGCAGGTCTGGCGGTATCCTTCCATTCTTCAGCTCTTGTGCCAATACTCAAACTGTATTTTACACCCTGGGGGTGAAATCTTCTTGCCTTGTCGAGTCAGCCGGGTTTTTTTTTGGTAGGGGGTAGAGTGTTGTGCTCGGCGTGGCCGTTATGCACCCAGTGATAAATCACATATTTCAGATCAGTGCAAAGAACCTTTCTAGACATATTAGGCAAGCTTGCTGGCTCTCGTTAATTCCCATGTTTGGGAGGCAGATGCAACCACGGCGGCTCTTCGATGTTCCCCCCGCAGCTGTGGATAGGAACATGAGCCCGTTTTCGCCCGACAGAATTGCATAACATTTGAACGAGGTCCATCTCTACCTCGATTACTGACCCCCTCTCCCTGGGCCCACTCGTTCACGATTTCAGGCAGCAATCCCGCTGGGGTAATACCTTAAGCAGGCTTAGTGACGAAAGATGCTACTATTCTTTTGTGTTTACTTTTTGATTGGCATCTGTCTTCCTCCCCCCGTAGGTGGTTGCGTGGTGCCTGATTTGCTTCGCCTACAATATTTGCAGCGACTCACTCCATCGCCGGTATCATCTGAGGGGCAGAACCCGATTTACTGACATCTGTCGCTGTGGTACGTTTGCCAGCGAAGGGGGGTTTCAGCACCTGGTGTGTCTGGGCACAGAGGGCATAGGGTGAGGCTGAGCTGGTGGTGCCACAGTAGAGGCTTCCAGTCCTTTCCCAGAGGCTTTCCCAGAGGTGGCGATCAGTGTTCGTGGAGGCAGCCAGGAGGCAAAGCTGAGGGTAAGTCTTTCTGGACCTTTCCACAGTCCAGCTGAAACACACACACACACACCTGGAACCATGCAGGGGTCGTTCCTGCAGGCACGCTGCGATGAGCCCCTGATGACCACCGACTGGGGCATCCCCCTCTTCATCGCCCTAGTGGTGCTGGGGCTGATCTACGCCTTCCTCTACCTGCCGGCCATGACGCACCGCGCCCTTCTCGAGGAGGCCATGAAGAACCAGTCCTCACAGATGGGCCTATTGCCCACCAAAGACGATTGATTGACAGGAGTAAATTGTCGGATGGAGCAGGTTCTTTTTTTCCTTCCTACCTTCCTTTTTTTTCCGTCCTCATGTATGGGAATAGTACGCCATTTGTTGGTCCATCATCCACGGTCTTAGTGACGCACACTTTCATCAGGCTGATTGACTTTCGATCTCTGTGATGGTTGGATTGTGACGGAATATCAAAGAGCTACTGTTGTGGTTAGTGACGTGACATGCTGGCTGTGCCATGCTCTCCGTGCACGAAGATGGCATGATCCCTCAGCGAGCTGACCTGGGTGTCTGCTGCGTCACCACCCTTAAGAAGATGGGGCTCCCTCTTTGGTTTCCGCACCCCTCACCATGCCCCGTGTGAGAAGGATTGCTTAGCCAGCAACCTATCACTGCGGCTAATCCAATCAAGCTCTTCCTTGATATTGGAATGTGTGAATACACGGCCGCGAAAACAAATGACAGTATTAATCTTTTCATACAAATGAAAACAGGTGGGTGCCTCTGAAGTGATTTATATTCAGAGAGGATGTACTGGGTGTGAATAATTCAAATGACCTTTGGGTAGACAAACAAATTAACGAATTGCTAATATATCGCACAGGATGATTTTCAGCATATTTAAGTGAAGATTTTATTTAAAGTTTTGAAACGTTCTAAGTTGTACTTACCATACCTTGTATGAAGCTATCTTGTATAATCTTTGCTATCATCATCACATTTAGCGCATTTCTGAAGGGAGAGCACTTGACTGTGTGACAACTGTGAAACCTCCATGTCATTATTTCTGACCTTTAGTTGAAATAAGCTGTAATGCAGTTATTTCCATGTATCGTTTTCTCACAGGGCTTACTTATTTTCCATCTATTAAATTAAATATAAAAGGGATTTTTTTATAATGATGAGTTGCAACTGTGCAATATTGTCACAGAAGTGAATGTATTTATTGTGGGATAGTTGGTAGTTGAAGTACCTGAAACTATCTGAACTGTATGTACAAAATCTCATTGGAATTGTCTTTATGTATGCAATGTTAATGATTGGATATAATCTATGCACATTCGAAACCACGGATATTACATTCCTGGATTGTATTAAAGCTATATTCGACCGCTCTATTTGTGCTCAGTTGTTCTGGTTTTTCTTGGAAGGCAGATTTGGGATTCACAGAAACCCTGGTATGATCACTATTCGTGTGTGTATGTGTGTGACACTGTGTAACACTGTGTGTGTGTGTGTGTGTGTTTGTGTGTGAGAGAGAGAGAGAAAGAGAAAGAGAAAGAAAGAGAGAGAGAGAGAGAGAGAATGACAGAGAGCAAGAGGGAGGAAGCAATGTCGCCTGGAAGCCTGACATCTTATCATTGGATCAGCATGAGAATTTCTCCTTAATATGTATTGAATAAGGGAGAAAGTCCTCTAACATGGGTCTTATACCAGCCTGAAATGAGAGAATAGTTAATCATCCAATCACAATGGTCTACTTACAACTAAGGACATTTTTTAAATGTGCTGAAGCAGAGCTTCTCAAGAGCTTTAAGTCGTGCCATGAATTAACAACCTCTTAATGGTAGGCTACGCAGCTGACCCCAACCCACACACACACACACACACACACACACACACACACACACACACACACACACACACACACACACACACACACACACACACACACACACACACACACAGCTGACCGGAATAGCAGAAGTTTAACAATAGTGACTTAATAGGTTTCAAATGATTTAACTAACAGATGGGGCAGCAATTTGTTGAATGGATGTGAATGGTTAAGCTCCTTAGTGAATGGACTGCAGAACTGGTATGATATTTGGCCATACCCCTTTGGTGCTTAAGACATTACAGGAGAAAGGCTTCAGTGGATTGCTAAGGATCATAGTGCTTCTGTTGTTCCGTAGAATAAGCTGATTTAATCAAACGTGAGTCCCTAAAAAAAGGAGAGAGAGAGAGAGAAAGAGAGAGAGAGAGAGAGAGAGAGAGAGAGAGAAAATAGATTTAATTGTAGTTCATTTTCAGCAAGTGCCACATCACCAGATTAGGGGTTAATCCCCCATCGTTGGCAACACTCAGTGTAGCGGCACCAGGTCCGTGATGTCGCATCTCAGCTCAGGCCCCCCCCTCAGGCGCTCCTGCCCCCTAGTGAGA
>NC_137916.1:27391900-27394400 GCF_963457725.1 Sprattus sprattus | reverse complement strand
CCAGTTATAATTAGCCAAGGGTAGATAGGGAATGTTTGGAATGAGCGACTAGAGAGGAGGGAAGATGAAAAAAAAAAGAAATTGAGAGAGGAACGAAATGAGAGTGGGAAGGAGAGAACGAGGAAAGGGTGCCTCAGGAACCCTTCGCTCTGTCCTAATTTGGGAGAAATGATTTGTGGCCCCGAACGAGGCCCAGTTCCCCTCGGTGCCGGTGCGGATGGAGCGTGTCGTCGAGGTGCCTGACTCCTCCGTTTCCTCCAAATGGAGGTGAACTCCCCGGAGGTAAGGTGACAGATCTGGATCCGCCGTTTTCTGCAACAGAGACAAGACGCAAGAGAGCCACCGGCGAAATAGCGACCTGGAAACTAAACGCTTGTTAGAGTCGATTGTTGGAGTAGGCAGACAGAGACAGGTAGTCTCAGTTTAGCGTGCCAGGGATGGAGAGCTCTTTGGCTCAGGCTGTGGGAGTCACACATGGCTGTCTGTGGCAGCTGTTGGACCATTTACATTTTACATTTACATTTAGTCATTTAGCTGACGCTTTTATCCAAAAGCGACTTACAAGTTACACACATTTTACACTGATGCACACTGCACATCAGGAGCAATTAGGGGTTCAGTGTCTTGCTCAAGGACGCTTCGACAGGGAATTGAACTAGCAATCTTCTGATCACACTCTCTACCTCCTGTTCCACTGTCGCCCCCGGACCAGAGGTTGTGCCCGCCACACAGGGCTCTCCCGACCCCCGACTGCTCTCTGCCCCCCTGCCATGACTGGTACACGGATGGAGCCAACTGGGGCCCCTATGTGGAAGCGCCCCGGTTAGCGCTGTGTGTGGGGGGGAGGTCTCGATATCCGTGCCACCATTATCGCAGACATCGGGGGCAGGGGGAGAAGCAGACGTGCGGGGTGTGACCTTTTTTAACGAGAGTCACGAGAGCAGCAGACGCAGAAGCAGCAGCAGCAGCAAAAGCCAGCTCTCTGAAGTTAATCCAAGAGGCATGGGCAAAAGCAGGTTAATGGGAGATAGTTGGTTTTAGCCCAGCTTTGGCATACAGATGGGCTTTGCTGAGCAGGCACTCAGAGGCTGGTGGGGGTTGGGGGTGGGGGTGGGGATGGGGGTGGGGGTGGGTGAAGGCGAGGGGTTGGGACTGGGTTGGAGCTCCACGGCACATGGGATCTTTTTCACGGCACGAATCCCGTTGGAAAAGAAGGCGTTTATTTTTTTTAGGTGCTTGGCTGCATTCCCATTTTGGGAAAAATATTCGCCTGCGCTCCATGTGTGGGGTTTCAGAGCCATTTTGGCCCAGTATTCTCTCCGCTTGACACATTCTGCCTTAATTGGTCAACGATTCCCTATTCCCGTTCCGATTCCAGAGCTCTCAGATGGAACACGAGTGACCTTCCAGAAGACTCCGAGGGGGATTAGCTCAGCCCTATGGGCTACACAGATCCACTGCGGGGTCAACTGTGAATCCTGGCCCAGGTGACCGTTAACCCATAGAGTGAGCTTCAGCTTCACCCTTTAAGAAAAACCAGCTGTGGGAAGGATGTGTGCAGTTAAGAATCACACACACCGTTCCCTGCGTTATCTCTCACTCCTACCCCATCGTAACTCTTGTGTAGCGTATCCAAGGGTAACGCGTTCCTCTGGCTCAGATTAGGTTGTGCGTGTCTCGGAGGAGAGTGTATCCATCATACGTGCATATGTGTGTTGCTAAACACCGACAGGACTTGCGATAAAGCTCACGTATAGCAGGGAGGAGATGTGTTAGACAGAGCTTAGCGGGACATAAGCTTTGACATGCAGAAGGATTTATGGTCATTGTGTCAGACTCAAACCCACGTCAGAACTAAACTCCACCCCGTATATGCACAGCTGAGCGGCACAACGTCAACAGTTGATCTTGTGTATGTATAAATGGAGTATTAAAATCTGAGAGGCCTCAGATAAATGAGGGTGGGTGGTAGGGGGGGGAGGCGAGAGGGGGGTGAGAGAGAGAGTGGATTACCTAGGGCAGATTAGACAGTCATCTGCTCCAGGTTTCTAGCAGCGCAGAGAGCAATCATGTGTATGTGCTGTGTGTGTGTGTGTGTGTGTGTGTGTGTGTGTGTGTGTGTGCGCGTGCATCTGTGTGTGTGTGTGTGTGTGTGTGTGTGTGTAAGTGTGTGTGTGTGTGTGTGTGTGTGTGTGTGTGTGTGTGTGAGCACTGGGCTCGGCTGGCCAGGGGTGCTGGCAGTGGTGGCCGCAGTGGTGGCGGCAGCTAGCGGGATTACTCATCCTAATCCGAGAGTGAATGGAATGGCATTCAGCCGTTCAGCCTTTATGCCGTGCATTTAGTGGCATCTCTGGTGCCATTGGGCATCTTCAGCTTTGGGGGAGGGGAAGAGAAGTGGTAGCTAAGGGTGGCTGAGGTGGGGGGTGGGGGGGGCTAGTTGGGTTGGGGGAGGGGGGGGGGGGGTCACTCCTTTGGGGCGGTTATGCAGCATCAAACTGAC
>NC_137916.1:27345824-27391700 GCF_963457725.1 Sprattus sprattus | reverse complement strand
GATGGCAGGTGGATCTGGGTGAGAGGGAGAGAGAGAGAATGAAAAGAGAGAGAGAGGGATGAAAAGAGAGAGAGAGAGGGAGAGGAGAAGATGGCAGGTGGATCTGGTGAGAGGGAGAGAGAGAGAGAGGGATGAAAAAAGATGGAGAGAGGAAAGAGAGAGAGAGAGGAGAAGATGGCAGGTGGATCTGTGGTTTCTCGGAGCGAGCCCCTGGGCGCGTTGTTCTCGTGGTTTAGAAGCACCATGATGTAGCCATGGCGACTGCTGAGTGTCCCTGTGCTTATCTCACGCGACATGGACACTAAATCCATTTTTTTCGCTCTTGGAGATGTCTAGTGCCCACGGAGACTGGCCACGAAGCACGCAGAGAAAACACGAGTGGCAATACTCTCTTTCAGGGTCGATAGTCCATTTTGTTTGATTAGATTTGGGCTTTTTGTTAGACCACTGTGATACGACTCTTGGTTCAGCTCTCCAAGCATAATCTCATATAATAACACATCCATCTGTGCTTAAAAAACCATCCAGATATATTTAGCTGTCAGTGCTCAGGCACTCAAAATCAAAAATCATGGCCTGACAAGTGGCTCTGAAGCGGGATCATTTTCTTTGCGAAACGTCTTGATTTTCCTCTGCTATTCCACTCGTTCTTTACTTCACTCGCTCGGTTATTCACAGGACACAAATACACAGATGACATCTGAACTGTCTAAAAATCCTCTACTTTATTCAATAGGATAAATGTTTTTTTTTTGGAAAACATTCAATAAAAAAATCGTCCTTGCTTATTGCTTCGTCGTTAAACTAGTAATTGATCTTGTGCATAATATTCCAAAGCACTCCCACAATCAGTACATTGCTAGATAGATAGTTTTATACTAGATGTTGAATATAAAAACAAATTCAAAATAAAATAAACAACAAGCCAACAAAAAAAGAATCAGAAACAACAGATAAACCAACATCCTTGCCTTTCTTAAAGCCTTGGCAGTAGACAGATAGCGCTGTTAAACATCTGAACCAAAAGCCTAGGCCAGTATGCAACCTTCAAGCTCCATGCATTCACGCACAAGTCAAAGCTTTCGGGTGGTGGATGGCAAACCAACCCTTTATGACACACATACATTCTTGTTTTAAGGAGGTTGTGTACAAGGCAGTATTTGATGGTGAACTGGCAAGGTGTTCTTTTTTTTTTTTTGTCTTTCTCTTATCAATGGAGGCAAGATGCGGGCATAATAACAGCAAGTCCATTACAGCTCCCCCAAGCAAAACAGCACCCACAGATTTCGATAGTAGTTTGTAAAACTCATAAATAAATAAATTACCATAAATAAGTTTATAAATTAAGAAGATACCATCTGTACATGTTGGAACGAAAAACAACAACAACAATAACAAAAAAAAAACAAAAACAAGTGTTCCTTAAGTGAGTGTGCTGTGTGTTTTCTGCTGTTGTTTTTCCACTAGCATATGCTAACTAGCATGTGTGTTAGTTATCATGTGTTAGTTGTGCTGGATTGTACTACTGTTTTCCAAGGGGAATAAAAACGTGCAATATGTCAATTCCTTTACTATATACCACACCATTCGAGTACCATGGAAGATGGCTGGAAACCGTACCTGTGGTCCAAGAACTGGATACAGTTACCTGTGGGGTCGGCACAGAATAAAGAGCGTAGGTTGGCAGGTGCAGACTCCCCACCTTTGAGAATCATACTTCAGGGGTGGGGGGGGGGGGGGGGGGGGGGGTGGGGGTGTGGGGAGTTCCGGCGAAGCGGCATAAGGGCGACCTGGCCTACTGGAATGATTTGGGGCTCCACAGTAAAAGAGAGAGGAGGTGTTCCAAGACTGACTCTGCCTTCAGTGATTCTAAATAGAGCAGAGCTGTTTTTTGATGCTGTAGCATTTTTCCTCCCCCCCCCCCCCCCCATGCCCCCCCTCCCCTTCTCTTCCTTGTTTTATGCAGCCAGCAGCCAGCAAACTAACAGACCATTACTGGCAGTGAGTGCACGCTTGAACGTGTTATCAAAAAAGCGCAGGCAGCAGCGAACAACACCAAAAAGGAATTCATATGCTAGAGAATAAAATCCATTTACGGCATATAAAGATATATAGATATTTATGATTAGAACAGTAATGCATGGCAATTCTTTTTTTTTTTTTCCTTAAACAAGCAAATGTGACTGTATGGTGCTAATGTTTCAGTGTAAAATTAGCAGTGGTCCTCATTGGGGGGTGTCTCTTGTACATTCATAGTGAGAGGAGGGGGACTGGCAAGGGGTACAGTTGAGGGGGGGAGGACGGGTTTAGAAAGAGCGCCGTTTCTGCCTCTGTGTCCAGTGCAGGATTGGAGGCGGAGAGGACGGGGACGGACGGTAATCCCCGTGTCTTCTAGAGGATGACACACTTGCCCTTTTCCACCCAAGGGTTGTTCTTCATCAGCTCAGGGTTCAGGAAAGGGTCGTCGGGCACGCCGTCTTCGATCCATTTCACCAGGCTGCATGGAGAGGGAGAGAAAGAGTTCCAACCGTTACATGGATACCAAGTGTGGATCTGGCCCGGGCATGGTTTAAACCTGGTCGTTCACTTTTTTTTCAGATCAGGACCAGATCAAGACCAGATCAGGACCAGATCAAGACCAGATCGAGACCAGATCACTTTCAGATCAGGACCAGATCACTTTCAGATCACTTTCAGATCAAGACCAGATCACTTTCAGAACAGGACCAGATCAAGACCAGATCAAGCCCAGATCAGGACCAGATCAGGACCAGATCACAGAGTTCTATCCAGTTGATATCTGGATATCATGATTCATGACGGTAGAACATTAGTGTCATTAACACGACTCTCTACCTATCCCTGAGTGTGTTTGTTATTGAATGAAAGTATGTGTGTGTATGTGTGGCTGTTTGTGTGTGTTGTGCGTGGGGGTGGGTGAGGTTTCCTGGCAGCAAACGCACAGCACCACACAATAATATGAATTGCTTTTCATGAATATCAGAGACAATGTTCACACTACAGCGTTGATGTCTTTTGACGTTTCGAACGCTGGGCTTTAATCTATTGTTTTGACAATGCGGTGCACAGCAGAGCAGTAGCCAGCTGAGATGCGTCATGACTCACGCGTCCTGGGCACAAGGGAGACAGTCGAGGACAACAGAGAGTTAAGAGACACACCTCATATGAGCAATAGGGAGACTGCATGGCGCTCAGATCTAAATCGCAAGTGAGGGATAGTATTTCCGGAACAGGATAACACCAAGCACTCCTCACGGATGCCCTATGCATTAAGGGCCTCATTAACAGGGGGAACTCAGGGGAAAGGCTATTTCTAGTTCAATAAAAGAACAATAAAACGGGGGCCACTGTAGCTCACACAGTAGCCTCGACCATATTTAGGCTTGAAGCTCAAGGAGGTCACGGGTTCGAATCCGGCCCGATGCCATTTCTCCTGTCCAACTCTGCACTAATCTATTCATTGAAGGCATAAAAGGCCAAAAACAAATCTTAAAACAATAAAAGAAACTTCACGTTTTAAGCCCAGTACAACTAATAGTTTTCTACACGTTATCAGAGCCACACTTATTTTGCACTGGCAGGTACTGGGGGGTTAAAAACCACTGCACGAGCATCATGAGCTGGGCCTGCACTCTGCCTGGTGAAATCTAATTTATAACAGAGAGAAATTACCCTCATGCATATTTCAGGCAGACTACCCTGAGACAGAGAGAAATGAGACGTTCCCGTGGCGTGACAAGGTGCCAGTGTTGAGAGTGAGGGGCACACTGCAAGTCTAATGGGGAGCGCGGCACCAGGGAGAACAGTAATTTTTCTGCCCCCACACGAGCAGCATTTCAGGGACCGATTCACTGGCTCTCCCTCTCCCTGCTTGCCCAGATAACTGTAGCGCCTGTGACATACCACCTACCTAAATGCTCTTGTAAGGGCAAATGTTACACCCAGGACGCTGCGCTCATCTAGTGAGCAAGCACGGCAATCCAGACTATTCTTATTTGTAGTTCCACGTTGGTGGAACGAACTGCCTAGCACTACCAGAGCAGGGGCGTCCCTCTCTACCTTCAAGAAGCTCTTGAAGACCCAACTCTTCAGAGAGCACTTCCCTTCCTAACTGGCACCTTGGCTTAACTTGCACTTAAGCAGTGACAGTTCCGCACTTCTTTTTTCTTTCTATGTTATTTTCTATTTATTAAAATAAAAAAGAAGCAGTATTTATTGTTACACCAGGTTGTATTGCTCTTAGCTTGACTGTTCTCTCCCTTGTACGTCGCTTTGGACAAAAGCATCTGCTAAATGACTAAATGTAAAATCTTAATGTAAATGTAATAACAGGAGAACTAACGACTACTGAGATCATTGCTGCTAGGCACTGTGGCCTCAGGGACCTTTTTCCTCTAGCACAGTGAGATGTAGGATGGCAAGCTGATTTAGCTTCTGAATGACAGTGTAACTATATATTCTACATTTAAGATGTTTATGTTCTCCTGCAGGTTATGTGGTTTGTTTATGAGATCACACTGTAACGTATGGATGCACTTTACCCATTTAGGTCAGTAGCGATTCTTTTGTTGAATCATTCTGTGACATTATGTCTCCAGGCTGGGACTGTGTGGCTGATGAAATGCTTACAATTTCTTGGCATTGTTATTTCACTATGGTTGCTCAAGATGTAGTTACCCTGTCCAAGCATTACAATACCCACACTAGGAGAGAAGGTCACATTCCTCAGTCTAGCCCATTTGGGCCTACATACAGTACATCCCATAATAACAGAGAAAGCATACAGAACACAATATAATGATGACCTACATAGGTTCACATGTTTAATTCATTGATTTGACTCATTGATTTTTTTTTGTGACACAGAGATTTTGTGGGTATAACTATATAATTCCATTAAAAGTGAATCTTGGATCAAAGTTTACGACTGGGATGAGAGCTGATCTGAGGTAAGAGAGTGTGTTTAGTGGAGCTAGGTTGGTTAGTTTGCTGTGGATGAGAGCTGATCTGAGGTAAGAGCATGTTTAGTGGAGCTAGGTTGATGAGTTTGCTGTGGATGAGAGCTGATCTGAGGTAAGAGCATGTTTATAGGAGCTGGGTTGATGAGTTTGCTGTGGATGAGAGAGGTTCTTACTCAGTGACTGTTTTTGAGGACTTCTCTCTCTTGAAGGCCAGCTGGTACTTAAGACTCTCCACCTCCTTCTTCATCTGGGGTAGGTCCAACTCATCCATGGCGACGGCTTTATGTCAGGATAGTCACCCTAAAAAAAAAAACCTGCATCACACACCGATACAAAAGTGTCTGCGTGAGAGAGCATCTTGACCCACATCAGCACAAAACGCCCGTTTTCACTGCAAAGATTGCACCGTGACTCCTGAAGGGAGACCTGATGTGGACTAAAAATGGACATGAATGCAGTGCTAATATTTCTCTCTCTTCTATTTCCCCACATATTTGAATGCACAGGACTATCCTCCATGGGAATTATCTGACAATATAGACCCTAATATAAACAACACAACATTTAACTGAGAATTGGAACATGCTATCCTGACACCATTAGCCTTTTAAGGCTACCTAGACTGAGCCAATGGAGTGTAAATGAGAGTCATCATCGTAGGCACCATCTGTGGCTTGGCTCTGTCTGTCTCTCTAGCACTGTACTGTCTCACTCCAACATATCCAGGAAAGTCAAAAGGATTTAATGTCAAAAGGACTGATGCATCTTGTTCCTGGAGCTCCGATTTCTGATACATGATTCTCCTGAGACACAGAGAAGACTTGGCTTTTTTTTTTTTACACTCTGGTTTTTCTTTAATTACCACAGAATGACGGTTGTGTTTCCAAGAGCAAACTAGTCTCCTAACTCACTAATGGATCTTAAAAATTGCAACGTTGTACTTTTGCTGCAAATTATCTTGTTTTTCTTGGCCTTTTCTTTGTCACTATGAGGGACAGAATATGAGCAATATAAACGATGTGATACTTCAATCAATGGCTCACAGTGGCATCTAACCCAAACGACAGGACTGACAAAGACAGGACCTTGCCATGAGGCAAAAATATATCCCAGTTTTAAGTGATTATGTCCTGTGCTCGCCACGGGAACCCTGGACAGCCGGATACATGTCCTGAATTCTTGTTTTCCCAAAATAAACCAATCCCTGGGGCATGTGTCTCTAGTCTTTTTCTATACAGAAGTTCTACCAGACCGATAATGAATCACAGTTATCCTTTTAGACAGCGGAGATTAAATGATAGATTCCAGTGGACGAGATAGAGCGATATGTCCAAGACGGCGAGGCTGTGGACGAACTTTCTAAGTTCTTGATGTAGGTCGTCTCTTGATTTGGGTCACAACTACATCTGATAACATTCATATTTGCACCCACTTTGACCATCATGAGAATATGCAATGAGTCTTAGATCTGCGGTTAAGGAGACGTGCGAAATGTAGATACATTCTTACAGTAGAGTAGATGTGTATTTCCTATTATATCGCCTCCAGGGTCCTATTTTGTAGATGCCTAATGTCTAATACAAATGTCGTATGTAGAATATCATACATGGACCTGGATGTTACATGTCTGATTTGCCTCGCAATCAATGATATCCTAATTAGGTTCACAGACTGTTATTTCCTCCCCAAGTGACAAAAGATAAAATATTGCGAACACAGACACAATCAGCAGAGAAAATGCGAACATTTTCATGGTTGAGCATGTAGGCGAGAACATCTGTCATTTGACTCGAAGTCAAATAATCTCATCTATTTCAGAGTACCGACGGGTGAGGCCAGGGAAGAGGAGGAACGCAGAAGAATCGAAATTTTATGTAACATAGCATTTCGAGGCACAATAATGATTGGTGCGCTTCAAGTAACATTTCAGCCTACTTTCAGAGGGCCTCTCTGTATATATTTTAACATCAGGTAACCTAAAACATAGCTTTCTCATGCCAAAACGACTATACGCCTAACCTTGACTAACACACGGAAATGTCAATTCAGTATGATAGTATTGCCCTGCTTACCTTACCGATGTTGTTATATCTTTGACGCAAGGAAACGGCTCGGCGCTTCTTTTGGGAATGGATTAGTCCGGATGATTTATCGAAATGTCTTAAAATCTCCGAGAGTGAGCCGTCAAAGTCAGTGGTTTTGTTGTTCAGCTTCCTGTATAAATAAAAATGTCTTGCGAAATGAACCGTTACGAGTCCCGCAGTAGTTCCCGATATGTCTTGTCTATGAAATCAATTTGGTGGTAAAAAATCTCTTTCCCTCAAAAGTCCACGTCTGCTAACAGCTGCAGTGCCGGTAAGTGATGCTGTAGAAGTGGTGTCTATGGCAGTGATAGCACAGCCCTACAGAGTGAGAGAGCGCTGCTCAGTCTCTGGTCCTCCTACGAACATGAGCATGTGTGTGCGCGAATTAACATAGAGTGCGAAGAGCCTATAGGTGGGGAGAGCAGACCTACTCGGGTGTGCTTGTGTTTATAGCGAATTATATTTGATTTAGAGAATGATTCCTCTTGCTACAGATATCATCTATCCATCAGAATAGTGCAAGTGGTGTGCAGTGTAAAAGCGTACCGATCAATCTTAAAAGGCTTTTCCATCTCATTTAATTTCATTTCAGTTTCTGCTCTATTTAGGACAAACATAAAGCTTTCGATTGTTATCGTTGCAAATCCATTGTTTGGTCCTAAATCGGATTGCATACATTAGAATACAATAATGGAAAAATTGCTGTATGTAGACTATACATTGATATTCATCAACACTCTGACATAGGCCTTACCCAAAATGTACGGCAAGCCCTCTGTCTCAACAGACGTCCAAAACAGAGGGCACACATGGACTATATTGGGTTGATCTCAACACTACAATATGTTTGAATTACATATTTTCAATGACCGAACGAAGGGCAAAAAGAGATGTTGCACTGAAGTCATGTTTTCTATAGGCTATAAATTATTCACTGGCTTGTCAACGGTAAGAGCAATACATGCAATTCAATCGTTCCCTGAAGCATTTTATATTCATATAAGTTTCCATTGCGGCTTGCGGCAGAGAAAGCTTAAAGCTTTAGATGTAGCTTTAGAAGTGTAGGCCTTATATGTTCAATGGGTATATCAGAGTCACACTGCACCTAACTCTCCTTCATTCAAAACGTATTTGTAGTTATTTGATTACTGGTTTGACTATCAAATTACTATGTCTAAAGAAAAGGTAGGCTAAATAATAACTTCCTTATTATATGCCAACAAAATTATAAACTGTGGTGTGAAAATATTACCGCTTACTAATTAATAATATTATATCTATAAGTTATTACACAAAATGCATTAAACCTTTGAACCATGGTTTCAACAACTTAGACTTCGTTATTACTGGATTTGGAGGAATATTAATTTTGAAGGGAAGGATAGACTAATACCCCTATACATAGTGTATGTTTATAGAAGGGGACGGAGGCGGCACCCTATACTGGCCGTGTTTGTTAACGTTGCTCTTGTATTTGCACATGCTTCCAGACTCAGCAAACTATGCAGATGCCTATTGTACTGTTTATACATCTGTGACCCTCCCTCCACACCTAAACAAACTCACTCGCACACACACACACACACACACACACACACACACACACACACACACACACACACACACACACACACACACACACACACACACACACACACACACAATGGAAGATTAGATGTTTATTTGAGCCTTGCACTGTTAGGGGTGGAGGTGGCGACCTACACTGGCCCTGTTTGTTAAAGTTGCTCATGTATTTTCAACTGTGCTCCAAAAGCAAGTTTGCACATGCTTCCAGACTAAGCAAATTCATCTATGCAGATGCCTATTGTACTTTTTATACATTTATGAATGTGATCATCCCTCCACACCTAAACACACTCGGACACACACACACACACACACACACACACACACACACACACACACACACACACACCTAAACACACTCGGAGACACACACACGCAGTGGAAGATAATTCCCCCCTATGACTGGGACGTCTTTTTGATCCTTCCACTGTAAGGGCCTGTCCACGCCCCGGCCGTTTACTGATACCAGGATATCTGTCACTTGTCCATCTCACTCCACTCTCACTCTCACTACCACTCACGTCAGTCTCATCTGATGTCGCACCTACAGAAGACCATTAAGAGGTGTGACATGAGCCAGCGAGCCCGGGGTCCACTGGCGACTTGAAATCAGGCTTTACCTCTCTGTGTGTCTACACGTTCCCCTGGTGATATGCATGAGTGTCTCTGTGACGCAAGGCTGGTCTTCAGCTAAATTAGAATTAGCTGGTTTTAAAAATAGAAATCATCTTATACTAGATGAAAGCTGATAAAGAAGGGGCGTCTACATCGTAAAAGTGTATCCTAGAGTAAGTAAATAAAAAAAAAATGTCAACTTGCATTGTACAACCATACAGTGAGTGGTTTATATACAGATGCAAAACCTGAGCCTATGAGTCTGTATCCATCTAGCAAAGCCCTAAGCAGATTAGGCCACACTAGATGTATATTTTCAACCTTTTAGCTGTATGCGGCCATGGGATTAGCTATCTTGTCAGAGCTGATAACTGACCTTACATTAAAGATTTTGATAGCATTAGATGTTAAAGCAGCAATAAGTAGTTCTGTTCCAAAACTAGCATGCTAACCACATAAAAGGCATGCAAAAACCTTGCAAACACTACCAACAGCGCAGTTTGCTGATAGAAGCTTGCCAACACTCTAACTGGGGTCTTTTGGCAGTATACCTGACAATGTCATGCTGTGAAAGCTTTTCTTCTATTTTTGCAGGATGTTCCAGACACAGGCACAGAACATAGTGCATATCCTGGATGGCTTGTTGGAAAGGCAGGTGTTTATCTGTCCTTCACATGACCATATGCTATAAACATG
Source organism: Sprattus sprattus (assembly GCF_963457725.1). Taxonomy (NCBI): domain Eukaryota; kingdom Metazoa; phylum Chordata; class Actinopteri; order Clupeiformes; family Clupeidae; genus Sprattus; species Sprattus sprattus. The sequence goes on along the minus strand of NC_137916.1, from coordinate 27,381,736 downwards.
AATTTGAGGATGGTACCAAAACTAGTTGCCTATGAAACCATACCTCAAAAAGTGTAAAATTGTTAAAAACAAATAATCTGCTTCAATATTATTACATAAACCCATGTACACCGTGTGGGATGGGTTGAACCACTTCAGTATTTCTTCTGTAGAGGATACATCCAATACATCCTATTGCACAGTTTGCACTTTCTAAATCTTGGATACACAAGATTGCCTTGTCTAGACATCTAGAAACCGGAGCCATCCTGTTAAAGGAGCAGTAAGGATTCTTTGTTTTCAAAAACATTAAAAGGTTTCCAGATTTACAATTAGTCTGAGAGCATTATGAGGGCCATCAATATACAGTATGTAGACTGCACAATAGGAAAACATAATCTTCATCAAAACATTGATTTTATTATAAAACTATTAAAAGGCATCATATCCTTGAACTGATCTTCTAACTGACTGTTCCTTTCACCTTGCAACACACTTCACACTATGCCATTTTTATTCATACTACCTACTTAGTATAAACAGATCTTCTACTTTGAATTTCACTATGAAAACACAGTTTCACACCATCTACTCTTCTCTCCTTTTTTATTTTGCATTTGAGCGCTTTTGCTTTTGTGTGGATGAACGGTACTGCAGAGCTAAAAATGGTGAGACTATAGAGGAAGAAAATGGAAGTAGTGAATAAGGCTGACTTCACTTACTTATTATTAGGACAAGCCTTCGGCTGGCTCTCTTGACATTTCAGTGGCTGCAGGGTCAAATGAGTGTTAAAGAAAGGGCCAGGGCAAGAGTTAATGGAAGTCAAGGCCCCCCCTGCACAAACGACTGTGACCATTTTTACTACTCAAGGGCCTGAGGGCACATGCTTCCATGACACACACCAGGGCAAACCGTGCTTGCCTTCAGAAGTTCAGATGCTTCATACAAAGAGCAAATGCAATGGCCAATGGCTACCCCTAATGGATTCGACAACTGAATGGATACCCCTCCCCCCCTTTTCAGACCACACAAGACATTTTATATTTTATCATATTGCAGCACTTAAGCTGTCCTTAAGTGGTCCAGCCTTGAGTCTAAGAGTAGCTAATGGAGCGGCTCCATCACAGAGTGAATGCATGTCAAATCATACATCCCTTCCTGTTCACTGACCAAGACTGAGGCTTTGCTTCAAACTGGAATCTTGAACCGGGAACACATGACCAACAGAAAGAATGTTATATTAATAAAAAAAACTCTCCTTTAATAATTCTAATTCTAGTAATTCTCTCCTTTCTTGGGTTATTTTCCCCTAAACTCTTCTGGCTTCATCACATTCTCGCGAATAAATCACCAGTGGTTGTGTGGACCCACTGCATTCATGAGGTGGGTATAGACACTGATTACAATGGTTTTCCCTGACATGCACTTGTCCTAATATGTCTGTCTATCCCATCAGAACTAGTCTGTGTCCTGGTCTTCGGTGTTTCATCCACTAAAAGACTAAATACTCCTTTTCCACGTGACGTGAAACTGACTGACCCTTAATAGGTTAATTGCTTGGGACCTATGAGAGTTTCTGAAGACACACCTTCAAAAAAAAAAAAAGATGGATTAGAAAAAAAGAGAGAGAAATAATTGGGACCTTGTAAGAGGGTCGCTGACTGACTTAATAGTTTAACGTTGTGATTGTGATGACGATTAAGTATGACTGGACAAACAGCACCCTCTTCTGGTAGGAAAAGAACCATGGCCGTAGTAAAGACATTTCTGTGGTTGTAACTATTAGGCTACAGTAACATAAAATGGTGGAATCCTGGACACATCGGCCCGGCTTAAGTGGATCTACGCGTCCCTTTCATTTGCATACGCCTGTCACTGGCACCTGCCAGTCGATATAAACAGGTCTAGGTGTAAGGCATTAAGGGATAACAGAAGAGCTTGCAGTATCGTTTTATTAATTCAATTGGCTGTTTCCTCCAAGTGAATTATATACAAAATGTGCAAAAGCACATCAATCGTATCTTAAATAACGGAATGGATTCTAAAGTCATAATTTTGATGTACTGGATAATTTAGTGATGGGACCTATTTTGATAAATCATTTATAAGTAATGCTCACGGGTTCAAGAACCAATTTGCCTCTGCACCTCTACTCCTCACATTCCCAGCACGTTTATGCGATCACACCATCAAACACGTGCCTATGGCAGCCGCTTGGAGGGAGGTTGTTCTGTGGATGTGAGAAGCAGGCACATCTGTGAACAATCATCGTGGGTAAGGATGTTGTGATGTTCACAGATTGCTGCTGGAATTCACCAATGGAGCTTTGCAAAATGGGCGGAATGTCGCCAAACTAACCAATGATGGACACATTGAAGAAACCTACCGACATGGTTCGTGGGGATTTGTAGTCCAGTGTAAAATGTTGTGCATTGACCAATATGGCGTCTGGAGGTGGCGTACTACAACTCACAGAAGTCCGGGTTTGTTGTTTGAGGAGTCTGGCAGAGAGAGAGGAAGATGAGAATTTCATCTGCAGATCGTGGTGTAGCATCAATGGTGAGATTTATTTTCTCCATGATCGTTACCAATATTTCGATTACGGCATTGTATACAATGGTTATCGTTGTACGACAAGAGTTTCTGTATGGATGGCTCAAGAATCTGTCAATATTCTAGTGCATGTGCAATGTATCTAGAGGTAAACGCTAGTTTGTGATAGCAAGGTAACGTTAGCTTCCTGACAACGTTAACTAACGTACCGTTAAAGCAAACTAGCTAGCAGAGAGCCGTTTTTGTCGATTTCAACTTTGTACTCTGCACGCAAAGCAGACAGCAAAGATACCGAACATGCTTGTTTCACCGTAGACTGACATCTTTATCAAAACTAAGAAGTACATAGTGTGGTTGAGGAACGGTTGCAGTCACGCCATAGCTACTTTTCTTCATGGTCATTGCGCCATCCTTTTTATACCAATCAAGAGCAGTGTCGAGTTGAAGTAATACAAGTTGACTAGTTATTCTTTACTGCAGTTAACTTCATTCGCTAATTGTAGTTGAGACTCGCAGATGGTTGAACAGAGCATTGGCATTACAAATATTCCATGTAACGCCAGCGTTAGCTTGCTAGCTTGTCTTGTTCCTACACTAACCCTACATTTAACGTTGGCTAACTTTACTCTTAACTACACTTGCAACTAACTACACTCTGAAATGATTGTATGATGTATTGTATGTCCATGACTTCGTATCATGCCAAGACAGGGATGTTTAGCTTGTTCGGCTCGTCGTGTCGTTTAGAGTTTGATTCATGTTTACTAGCTTGTTAGCCCGTAGCCCCTGCTCTAGTTAAGGACATCCAACTTTTAGTTAACTATTTTTAAGATTCAGTACCTTTTGTTGACTAAAGGAAACTTGAGGGATCGTTTGCATTTAGTCTCCTTTTATTAAAATGCATTGGTTATATTAACTGGGACATATTAGGTGGGTATGCTCTGCGGTCTTCTGCTGGATATTCGCCACTTTTTCATTTAGTATAGCTTATCTAGCTATTTTGGCTGGGTTACTTGCCCCATCAAATCTCAAAGTCCTCCGCCCCCGCTGAAGCCCGTCTGACGGGAATTGAGACAAAAGTAATGACGTAGAAAAAGGATTACATTTCTTGAAGTCTCATTGGTTGAAAGCAACGGTTCCCAAAATGACCTGACCTGCATGCCTTTCTGTTTACATCATTTGGAAGAACTAGTATAAGCAGATCCTGAGCAACTTCATGGAAAGAGGCTTGTATCTAACGCCTTGAAGCTTCTTATTTTTGTATTCCTGTCAGTGTGTTTAGGTGTAAATGTTTGTGTTAGTAAAAGTTTTTAATTAAATTTTAACAAGAAAGTAGTAGTAGCTTTTCTATGTGCACTAATATCTATACAAAGTCCACTATTGTCTATAAAACTTGCATTATCTGATGCAGCCTAATTCCAACCACTTAGAACACATTACTGTGGACAGCTACGTTCATATGAATAAAAATGCAACCACCTGTGATTTGGCTACTTTTCTGTTAGGCAACTTGTGGGTTATGTTCTCAAGGTGTGACCCCTTTCAGTTGTAAATGTTCTCATGATCTCATATACACAAAATTTCATGTTCAAATAGTTTATAGTAGTGTAAGTGGTATTACACACAGGTTGTGGTACTGGAGAGCTGTAATCAGTTATCACACACAGGCAGTTTAAGACATTTGGGGATTTGCTTTTTGGGAAACTTACTAAAGGGCAGCACAAAAACTGTTATTTTTATTGCCCCCCCCCCCCCCCCCCCCCACACCAACACCAACACCACAGAGCTGAGATACTCATATCGTTTTTAATTTTCAAAAAAGGGATGGCGTTCAGCTGTTGCCTAGCTTTTCTTGAAAGCTCTTAGGCCTATTACATATGAACAGTCAATCATTTTCGTTTAATCAGATAAATTGAAATATTTGATCAGTTATTTTTTTGAATAATATGATTAGCTAGAGCTCTTGTTAAAAACACAAAAACTCTCAGGATCAAATACGGCTTTACGATTGGCTATGTATCAATCCATTATTTGGATTGGTTCATGTTAGGCGCTTGTCCACTGTATTAATAAAGAGGCTAGCTATCCCTTCTAACATATGGCTAAATGGCAGGTCCTGACTATATTGAGGCTGTAAACTCAGCCTCAACCTCAGCCTCTACCTATTTTAGTTTTTCACATATTAAGATGTATGGTATCCCACAGAAAGGTCTTGTTCTGTGTTAATACATGTTACATGCATCATTATGTCGTGTGTGTTTAACCCAGTTGACAGTTGAAAAATCAGTCCTCCACACCATATAAGCTTGTATCAGTGCGAGTCACTGTGAACTGTTTTAATGAAGGACCATATACTGTAATGATATATTATCCGTGCTAAGCATGTGGCGGGCAGTGACAGTGCAATGACTTGGGGCCCAAGGGTTAGGGGCCCTTTAGCTTTAGCAGTGTTAGCACCTCTAGATGTTGTACGCCTGTCTTCAAGACCGTCTGCTTGGATCATTCCCCAGGCTGCCAAAGTTCAGTTTCCCGAGGCCGTTCTGGGTTACGAGCTTGAATAAGTCGACACGTTACAATCCTTTGTGAGGAGGTGCTGCAGCAGCAGAAGCGGCGGCCGCCGCCATCGTCAACATTTCCTCAACCGACGACATCAACGGGGTAAGGCAGACGAATCGCGCCCACAATTACTGCCTTCCTCTTACTCATGTCGTCACTTAACTGAGAGTTTATAGCGGCAGTAAAAAAAATGCGATGGTTTCAACCACGCACTGAGCCCAAAGCGTGCACTTGTTGCATTAGGTTGTAAATTGCTGTGGGCAAAGGTGTTTACTGATGACTCGGTGTAATGCTTTTATGGTTGAGGCTGAAAATACATTGCAGTCCGACAAGGCACTCTTGGGAGACAATGAGCCGAATCAAACTAAATTTGCTGCCTTGTTGACGATCCGAGGAACTCACTGAAAACCTGCCTGTTTTTGTACACAACAGAACAGAATGGAGGCTACTTTCGGCCCAACGTTTTCAGCAGTCCCGCCAGTTGCAAAAGGTGAGATGTTTTACCAGTGGTATTATACATAAAACAAATCACATAGCCTAGTAGGCTTCTTGGCATTTGATATTAGTTGTTTCGGAGTAGATAGAATTATTCCCTGTTGAGCCCAATGTTGTACGAGGTTTACGAGGGGTCGATTAAACAGAAAAGAAAGCCCAGAGTGCACAGACATTAAGCAAAACTTGGCTGCGCCACCTCACGTTCAGTGAAGTTCCAGTTAGACTTTTGAGACCCAGCGAAAAAGAGGACCACCGCCCCACCGCCGAGAGAAACCTGCCAACTGGGTGCTCCGTGCAGCTGGTCAGGAGAGAAGTCCGGCAGGAACGAGGGGCACAGCTGGCGCCTGTCGAGCAGGCCGCCTGCTCTCGCCCAGGTCAGGGCCCAGAGCACAGGTAGCGTGGCGAGCCAAGGCCCAGAGGACCACGCGGGTTCAGACACATCCTGTGGCGAGAGCACCGGTCTGGCACGGCCAGCGGTTGCACCTGACTCAAGAGGATGTGTGCTTGCAGACCTAAGGGGAAGCGTGTCTTTCAGTGACACTACCTCGCGTGTGTTTTTATTGCCTCACCCTGAAGCCATAAGGCTGAGTGTTAAAATGTTGCTGTCGTCTGTTTTGCAGCGGAGACGTCCAACAATTACAAACAGCACCGCAGAACCCCGTCATCCTCGAGCACTTTGACCTACTCTCCCCGTGACGATGATGACATGGTAACCAACAGGCCACTATGATGCCTCTGTTTTTTATTCTTCGTTTTAATCTTCGTTTTATTCTTTTTATTCTTAGTTCCATTTTTAATCTGTAAGTGTGGAATTGTGTGTAGGCACCGTATTTAGTTACCTTTGTGGTTCAACGGAGCGTTTACATCTGTTGTTTCTGATTGGACAGCTGTTGGCGTGGCTGGCTCTCCTATAGCTGTTAGTTCTGTGGATGCATTGCTGTGTTGTCTGACTGGCACACTCATCAGTGCGGAGAGCTTTTTGGCTGGAAGAGGCAGAATCAACAGTCTGCCATTATTTGAGGGCATTTCTTAAACCGTCTGCAGCCTAGTATCTGTCTGCCTAGTTTGTGTGTCATGGTAAATATATCACTGATGTTTCAGACAGAATAATGTTCTAAGGCTTTCAATGTCATATGCTATTAGCTTCAAAGGCTGACACTGAACACTGGAGTCTATAGCATCTAATTACGCTAGATGACCGACCTGATGTTTATATGTAAAAGAAGATGGATCGTCTGTAGTATAACCCAAGTAGTGTTGCACAGGCTGAGCCTGATGACTTAATGAATGATGGCAGCGTGGCACCATTATTCTGTAGTAGGACAACAGAGCGGCTGGCTGGTGCTGCTCTTCCTCAGTGTCTGTGCTGAGCTCTGTGTCTGAGCTGCTCTTTAGTGTCAGTGCTGCTCTTCCTCAGTGACAGTGCTGCTCTTCCTCAGTGACAGTGCTGCTCTTTAGTGTCATTACTCTTCCTCAGTGTAAGTGCTGAGCTCTGTGTCTGAGCTGCTGTCTAGTGTCAGTGCTGCTCTTCCTCAGTGACAGTGCTGCTCTTTAGTGTCAGTGCTGCCACTGTGACTGAGCTGCTGTCTAGTGTCAGTGCTGCTCTTCCTCAGTGACAGTGCTGCTCTTTAGTGTCATTACTCTTCCTCAGTGTCAGTGCTGAGCTCTGTGTCTGAGCTGCTGTCTAGTGTCAGTGCTGCTCTTCCTCAGTGACAGTGCTGCTCTTTAGTGTCAGTGCTCTTCCTCAGTGTAAGTGTAGTTCCTCAGTGTCAGTGTTGTTCCTCAGTGTAAGTGTTGTTCCTCAGTGACAGTGCTGCTCTTTAGTGTCAGTGCTCTTCCTCAGTGTAAGTGTTGTTCCTCAGTGTTGTTCCTCAGTGTAAGTGTTGTTCCTCAGTGACAGTGCTGCTCTTTAGTGTCTGTGCTCTTCCTCAGTGTAAGTGTTGTTTCTCAGTGTCAGTGCTGAGCTCTGTTGTGTTCTCCCTCTCCTCTCCAGCCCCCCATCAGCACTCCTCGCCGCTCCGACTCGGCCATCTCTATCCGCTCCCTGCACTCCGAGTCCAACATGTCCCTCCGCTCCACGTTTTCCCTCCACGAGGAAGAGGAGGACACGGTGAGTCTCGCCCCAGTCACTCAGTCTAGAGCTGCTCTGTCTCTCTCTCCTTTGGGATTCTTTCTCTGTCTCTCTCTCTTTTTTTATAGTTGTTTCATCTCGCTCTATCTCTCTCTTTCCTTCCTCCAGGAGCCTCAGGTGTTTGCCGAGCAGCCTTCAGTGAAGCTGTGCTGCCAGCTGTGCTGTAGCGTGTTCAAGGACCCAGTCATCACCACTTGTGGGGTAAGTCGACAATCAGCTTCTATCTCTCTCTCTCTCTCTCTCTCTCTCTCTCTCTCTCTCTCTCTCTCTCTCTCTCTCTCTCTCTCTCTCTCTGTGGGCATGGTGGGCTTGAGGAAGCGCCACTTGTCATGTGTTTGGGATCGGCGCCACATATTGATTTCCTGTCCGTGCTGTGTTGGGAACGCTTGCCTCATTTACAGGGGGCCATCTCGCTCCGACTGGAAAAAACCACTCGATAGAAGCGCTCGCTCGGACAGACTGGTTACGTTTGCCATTTAATTAACACTCACGTGTCTCTTTTTGTCTCTCTCTCTCTCTCTCTCTCTCTCTCTGTCTGTCTGTCTCTCTTTGTCCTGTCATGTCTCCCCCCCCTCCTCACCACCCCAATGTGTCTTTCCCAATTCCCTTCTCCTTCTGTCTCTCTACAGCACACGTTTTGCAGGCGATGTGCCTTGACTTCAGGTACAGTATTTACGATTAGCGACAAACATATTTGTCTTCACACAGGTGAAGTGTAAACTTACGTACATACAGGATGACATGTTTAGCACGTACAACCACCAGTGACTCGGTCGAGTGGTTCCAGTTAATTCTGTTCCTCCACGCAGAGCTGTGTCGGAGAGGATGTGCATATTTCCTCTCAGAGGAGAGTTATCTAAACACATAGATCATCATAGTTCCTCTTTTCTGTCTTCTGTCTCTTATATTTGAGTTGATGCTGTCACTTTAGATCTATGAACTCTTGCTCGCTCTCTCTCGCTCTCGCTCTCTCGCTCTCTCTCTTTCGCTCTCTCCCTCTCTCCCTCTCTCTCTCTCTACAGAGAAGTGTCCTGTAGACAACTCCAAGCTGACGGTGGTGGTGAACAACATCGCCGTGGCCGAGCAGATCGGCGAGCTCTTCATCCACTGCAAGTACGGATGTCTCCCGGCGGCGGCAGGCAAACCTGGTGCCTTTGAAGTGGACCCTCTGGGCTGTCCCTTCACCAACAAACTCACTAGCAGGAAGTGAGTCTGCTGAAACCTTGCTGACTCAGCCGTGTGTGTGTGTGTGTGTGTGTGTGTGTGTGTGTGTGTGTTCGCGCCAGCGTGTGTGTGTGTGTGTGTGTGTGTGTGCACCAGCGTGTGTGCGCCAGCGTGTGTGTGTGCGCCAGCAGCAGCATATGCAGTTAGTCCCCTCCGTCTTGCTTGTTTAGAAGCCGTGAAGCTTATTAGTGTCGTGAGCATATTTAAGGTGAATTCATCAAAACGGCAAAATGATGGCCTTGTTGTTTTCGTTCTGTGCCTCGGCAGAGAACATGAGGTCAGCTGTGACTATCGTCCGGTGCGCTGCCCAAACAACCCCAACTGCCCACCGCTGCTCACCATGAACCTGGAGGCTCACCTGAAGGAATGTGAGCACATCAAGTGCCCCCACTCCAAATATGGGTAAGTGCAACCATGGCAACGACACTGTACAATTTCTATTCTTGGTCTCAGATACAAGTTTTTTTCGCCAAGCCCCTGTGGATTCTTGTTTTTTAAGCTATTGGTTTTGTGCAAATCAGTGTTGGATGGAGGGGGGGGGGGGGGGGGGGGGGGGGCAAGCAGTCATTCGTTTTATTCACACAGCATGGCACCATAATGCTCTGATGTGACTCCTCTTGACGGCAGACTTCCATCCCCACACTGACTTTAACATGCAGTACCATTATGAAAGAACAGTCTGTACATAGTCGGGTGAATGGGCAGCGTCTGTAGAGGGCAGTGGTATTGATTCACCCTGTAAGTTGGCGCTGAACTGGTGAAGGCACTTTGTTAATTGAACATATCAATAGTAGAATCCTCATTCATCTCCTCTTATAGCCATTTATAACTTCATTAGTATAGCCGGTACTGTTGGTGGACCGTCGAGCTTTTTGTGTGCAGACTCCAATAAGTAATGATTGTAGCTCATTAAAAGCAAATGTTGGCATAGCTGTTGACTAAAAGCACTAATAGGCTTTTCTTCTCACCGCCAGTCTTCTTTTTTTTTTAAAGATTTATTTTTGGGCTTTTTTTGCCTTTTAATCGATAGTGCAGTGAAGAGTGGGACAGGAAATGAGAGGGAGATGAGGTGGGGAGTGGACAGGAGAAATTACATCGGGGGGCCGGATTCGAACCTGTGTCCTCCATGGGCGTCAAGCCCGAGTGTGGTCGGGGATACTGCTTTGCGCCACAGTGCCCCTCTAACCGCCAGTCTTCTGACCGTGTTCCTTGTTCCATCTCCATGTAGGTGCACCTTCATAGGAAACCAGGACACGTATGAGACCCACCTGGAGGTGTGCAAATTCGAGGGCATGAAAGAGTTCCTGCAGCAGACGGACGACCGCTTCCACGAGATGCAGGTGACGCTGGCCCAGAAGGACCAGGACATCTCCTTCCTGCGCTCCATGCTGGGGAAGCTCTCCGAGAAGCTCGACCAGCTGGAGAAGAACCTGGAGCTCAAGTTTGGTGAGTGTTGTCGTGGTGGACCAGCCTCTAAACATCGCTTAAGGCTGATTTATTGTCAGAGACGTAAGCGCGACTTTCACGTCTTGCGTGTGTCGGTCCCTTTTTCTAGACTTGCGCCATTTTAAACAAGCCTAATTGCTTGGCAACACCCCCAACGCAAACGTGTAAGCACCTAGCAATTCATGCTCAACGCAGAACCAAGCAAGGGCCTTAACTCTACTGTCTTTATTTTCAATGCATAGCAGTTTCTCTGATGGATGATGTCATTGTACCTCATTCTGAGGCAGTTAAGAACAAGATAGGAAGAAAACTGAGAATGAGGCCCATTGTCCTTACTTGGAGGAGTTTTTCTTAATACCTTTTTTTTACCCAGAATGGTGTGACTCAGCTCATTTCAAAACTATGCCTGTGGTCATACTTTAGGTAACTGAGAATGTATTTGTTCTATTGATGTCATGTTCTTTTCTGGCAGATGTTCTGGATGAGAACCAGAGTAAGCTGAGTGAGGACCTGATGGAGTTCCGCCGAGACGCCTCCATGCTCAACGTTAGTCCGATCTCACTTCTGCTCACTTCGGCTCACATCGGCTCACCGTTCCAACTGTATTCTCTTAATTGTGTTCAAGTTCTTTATTGATGGCCAAGTCGTAATGGACATGTTTCTGCTGTCATTTGTGGGAACCGTTTGACTAGACCCTAGACGGATATAACACGCCAGACTTGGTCCTGATCACACTGTTAATTATTTCCCTTCTCTCTGTTTTGTCTTCTGTAGGATGAGTTGTCACACATAAATGCCAGGCTGAACATGGGCATCCTGGGATGTAAGTACCCCTTTCTATCCACCTGTGCGTGTTGTGTAAGTTTTCTCTCTTAAGACGAAGAGATCTTGAATGTCGGCCATTCTGCCTCTCTGTTCCCACAGCCTACGACCCCCGCAGATCTTTAAGTGTAAAGGCACGTTTGTGGGCCACCAGGGTCCCGTGTGGTGTCTGTGCGTCTACTCCACGGGGACCTTCTCTTCAGCGGCTCGTCCGACAAAACCATCAAGGTGAACGGGCCGCGGTCGCGTCTACCTCTCTCCTCTCAGCTTTTCTCTGTCTCTGCTGGTCTTATTCTTATGTTTATGTTAACTCATTTTTTATTGTATTGTTATAGTTAGTTTCTTATATACAGGCACTCTGAGATTATTTTGAATGAAAAGTGCAATTAAAAATATTATTATTATTATTATTATTATTATTATTAATACTATATTCCTCTTGCAATACTCATCACTTACTTCTTATTCCCTCTCCCTTTCTCCTCCTTGCTCACTCTGCCAGGTGTGGGATACCTGCACCACGTACAAGTGCCAGAAGACTCTGGAGGGCCACGATGGCATTGTGCTGGCGTTGTGCATTCAGGGGTAGGTTGTCAAATGCACCCTCTCTTTCCCTCACACTCTCTCTCTCTCTCTCTCCACCCTCTTTCCCTTCCTCCCTCTCTGCCTCTCCCCCTTCCTTCCTCCCTCCCTCTCTCTCTCTCTCTCTCTCTCTCTCTGTCTGTCCTCTCTCTCTGCCTCTCCCCTTCTTCCCTCCCCTCCCTCTCTGTCCTCTCTCTTGACCCCCTACCCCCCATCGCTTTGCTGGACAATAGCCCCCAGTTTTCCATGGTTCTATGCGTCACGCTCATCTTTTCTCTCTCTCTCTCTCTCTCTCTCTCTCTCTCTCTCTCTCTCTCTCTCTCTCTCTCTCTCTCTCTCTCTCTCTCTCTCTCTCTCTCTCTCTCTCTCTCTCTCTCTCTCTCTCTCTCTCTCTCTCTCTCTCTCTCTCTCTCTCTCTCTCACAGGAACCGTCTCTACAGTGGCTCGGCAGACTGCACCATCATTGTAAGAGCAGGAGAAATCTCACTCACTCCATGCTATTCACCACACACACACAGAGCATCCTTTTAGGAGCCATGTACCATTGTGTTTCACTTTGTCCCTCTCATTGGCGTTGTTCCTTTGTATGTCTGTGTGTGTCTTTGTGTGTGTGTGTGTGTGTGTGTGTCTGTGTGTGTGTCTGTGTGTGTGTGTGTATAGGTTTGGGACATCCAGTCGCTAATGAAAGTCAACACCATTCGGGCTCATGACAACCCCGTCTGCACACTGGTCTCCTCACACACATGCTCTTCAGCGGCTCCCTTAAAGCCATTAAGGTTAGCAGCAGTGTGCTTGGTACACCCTCGCTCAGCACTCGTAGGGCTTGTCATTGTTCTGTTACCACACACACACACACACACACACACACACACACACACTTGTCATTGTTCTGTTACTGCTGATTGGGAATCCATAGAGTGATTACTTTGTCCTTACTCCACAAGATTGATTTGAATGACGAGTTGTTTGCAGTTAGGAGAAGGTAGACATTTTATATATTTTTCTCTGCGAAGGGGAGTAGTCTACCTGGAGATTACTGCCAGCTGAGTCACTGTAGCTAATTAGATGGAGTCACATAGGGGCATAATGTGCATGGTTTTTCTGTCATAATTTGCTGTAGAAAAGTGGTGGAAACATGGCTGTTTGTAATGTGCTTTGGGGCCAGCAGTACTTTTTTTCTTTCTTGCAGTCATTTCCTATGCCTCTTTCTCCCTCCCTCAGTCTCTTGCTCTCTCCCTCTTTCCCTTTCTGTCCCTCTCTCTCTTTCTGTCCCTCTCTCTGTCTCTCTATCTCTCTCTCTCTCCCCCTCCATCCATCTCTCTTGCATCTCTCTCTCTCTCTCTCTCTCTCTCTCTGAAGCGTCTCTGCGGGGTTTGAAATTTAATTTATCGGCCGCTGAATGCTGCGCCACCTCTCAGCACATGCTGTCCTTCTCGTCACCATGGCGACGGTGAGGAGAATGGGAGGAGGGGGTGGCAGTTAGCAGTGATCTCATCTCGGAGGGACTTTCCTACTCGCTCCGAACTCCTAGAATTGCACCACTCTTCTTTCTGTTGCCTCTCAGTTGCCCCTCACTGCAAGGCTGCCTCATAGAGGCCTGTTTCATAGAGGCCAGTTGTTGTCTCAGAGATGCCATGTGTCAACTGTTAATCAATCTGTTTTTTTCTCTCTCTCTCTCTATATCTCCCTCTCTCTCGCTCTCTGTCTGTCTGTCTGTCTCCATGTTTGTTTCTCTGTCTGTCTCAATCCATGTCTGTCTGTCTGTCTGTCTGTTTGTCTGTCTGTCTCTCTGTCCGTGTCTGTCTGTCTGTCTGTCTGTCTGTCTGTGTGTGTGTGTGTGTGTGACATCACAGGTATGGGATATTGTAGGCACAGAACTCAAACTGAAGAAGGAGCTGACGGGTCTGAATCACTGGGTCAGGGCACTGGTTGCCTCTCAGAACCATCTGTACAGTGGATCCTACCAGACCATCAAGGTCAGAACCCAAGACACTCACACACACACACACACACACACACACACACCAGAACCCAAGACACCACATACACACACACACACAACACACACATCAGAACCCACAACACAACACACACATCAGAACCCAAGACACCACACACACACACACACACACACACACACAACACACACATCAGAACCCACAACACAACACACACATCAGAACCCAAGACACCACACACACACACACACACACACACACACACACATCAGAACCCAAGACACAACACAACACACACATCAGAACCCAAGACACAACACAACACACATCAGAACCCAAGACACCACACACACACACACACACACACACATACATCATAACCCAAGACACCACACAACACACTAATCAGTTTGTGGGTAATGGATTCCTTTTCAGAGGCGCATACAGACTCAGTGCCGTTGTCTTCTCTCATTTGTGTATGCATAGTTGTGGGTAATTGTCTAAAAGCGGATTAATTGTTGTGATGGACTGGCCCTGGGCCGTCGCAAGCCAGACAAGACAGAGACGACGGGAAGAAATCGTCCCGGAGCCACTGAGGGTGGGGTGGGTAAAGGGGCCCCCACTCTCGTCATCCCAGCTCGTCTAATTAAGGCTCCGGGGACACTGAGACAGGAAGCAGACTGCCACTCTGTGTGTGTGTGTGTGTGTGTGTGTGTGTGTGTGTGTGTGTGTGTGTGTGTGTGTGTGTGTAGGAGACTAATGAGAAGATAATGCAAACTGTGCGCCTGACCCTTCCCTCTCTCCTCTCCTCCCTTTCTCTGCAGTGGAGTGAAGTGGAGATGAAAGCCACACACACACACACACACACACACATTCCCACTCCCACACACATGCACTCACTTTCCCAGTACATTCCTTGGTTCGCTGTAAGGGGCGGGACATAAACTCGCTACATTCACTCCATTGGTGGAGGAGTGCTGCACTGCTGTTGCTGTTGCTATAGAGATAGAGTTGATGGCTTACAGCTGTGGCAAAGCAGCTCGAAGTTTTTTTTTTTTTCCTCCTCACACAGCTGATAAGAACCCGTGTGTGTGTGTGTGTGTGTGTGTGTGTGTGTGTGTGTGTGTGTGGGGGGGGGGGGGCTCCACTTAAGCACAGCTCTCTTCATAACCGGCAGTATACAGCGCCCTCTGTTTACATTCACAGTTTACATACGGCCGTGCTAGGCTGTGCTTATCTTGGAGCGTATGTCCTCTAACTCCCTGGTTAGAATGATGGCGGCTGTCAAAGAGAAGGCACACACTTATGACACGCCTGTTGTTACTGCCAGGGAGAAAAAGCACACTCGTTCTGTCTCGCAAACTGACTTTGCTGTGTTGCTGTTTCTGTTGATATATATTACACACACTTACATGAATGTTGGAGGGGTAGGAGCTAATTTTGTGTGCTGCACCCATCTCATAATATTTGAACCAAATATTTACACTTCACCATGTTTTATAGCTGCACAAAGAAGCCCGGGGTAATGAATAAAGTGCAGAGATGTTGACTTGGAGTCTTATTTGCTTGGGATCAATAGTATCAGGACAGAAAAAGCGACTCTTTACACTTAAACATTAGACTTGGATATACAACAGGGATACATGGTAGATACAACATATATATTTTTTCTTTTTGGAAAAAATCCCATTGAACGAGCAGACCATTTCATAACAAGAAACTCACTGCATTTATTAGTACACAGTTTAACAGATTGTCTGATTGTACAGATTGATTGACTTCTATCTCTCACTCCATGAGTATAACTAACTGATAGCATCCTGACAATGCTGTACGTCTCAAATCTTTTCATTTTTTTGATTCAACACTGCGAGTCCACTGTGTGATTTGTCCTGTCGCCGTCTGCGTCCTCTAGATCTGGGACATCCGGTCCCTGGAGTGTGTCCACGTCCTGCAGACATCAGGAGGCAGCGTCTACTCCATCGCCGTGACCAACCACCACATCGTGTGTGGCACCTACGAGAACCTCATCCACGTAAGGAACATTAGCAAGTTCAACAGATATTTCAAGAAGATAATTTCTATGATTTTGAAATTTCATTAGCCTCTTATTTATCCTCTATTATTTTCTTATTTTTTTTCTCCAAACATCACACTCTGAATATTTATAACAGGGTAGTTTGCAAGCAGTGAACCTCTGCTGTATAGGCAGCTAATCTCACTTGATTCAGACCTACTCTAGTGGCAGGCGTTCATTAAGCAATGACTCATATATTCAAATGCACTGGCCCATACGTACACGGAACTGGCCACTTGCCCAATGTCACCGTTACATAACTTCTCTCCTCCTCTTATTAACTCTCTCTCTTTCCCTCTCATTTTCTCTCTCTCTCTCATTCTATCTCTCTTTTCCTCTCACTCTCATTTTCTCTCTCTCTCTCATTCTATCTCTCTTTCTCTCTCTCTCTCTCTATCTATCTCTCTCTCTCTCTCACTCTCATTCTCTCTCTCTCTTTCTCTCCCTCTCTCACTCTCATTCTCTCTCTCTCTCTCTCTCTCTCTCATGTTTTAGGTGTGGGACATTGAGTCCAAGGAGCAGGTGCGGACGTTGACGGGGCACGTGGGGACGGTGTACGCCCTGGCCGTCATCTCTACGCCAGATCAGACCAAAGTGTTCAGTGCCTCCTATGACCGCTCCCTCAGGGTCAGTATGCCTGGAACAGCCTCAGTGCCAGCATCAGTGCCCGCCTCTGTGCCAACCCCAGCCTCTGTGCCAGCCTCTGTGCCAGCCTCTGTGCCCGCCTCAGCCCCAGCCTCTGTGCCAGCCTCAGTGCCCGCCTCAGCCCTAGGCAGGGAACAGCTCAGCTATGTGGTCGGACGGAGGCTGGCAGGGTCATTCCTCCTCTGTGTTCTGAGCTTATTGAGCATGGCCACCACTAATGGGGTCAGCCTAAGGGGCAGCTAGGGTAAAATGTGACTAAATATAGATTTTAAATACTATCACTAAATATGATACGATGACAGTAACAACATGGATGCTATAATCGTCGACTGAAGTGTCATTGTCTAGTAGTCAAATCATATTTTGCCTGTGCTGTAATTCTGTCTGTCTCGTCTGTCTCGGTCTGTGTCGGTCTGTGTCTGTGTGTGTGTGTGTGTGTGTGTGTGTGTGTGTGTGTGTGTGTGTGTCTGCGTGTGTCTGCCTGTGCTATAGGTGTGGAGCATGGACAACATGATCTGCACTCAGACGCTGCTGAGGCACCAGGGCAGTGTGACGGCGTTGGCCGTGTCCAGAGGACGCCTCTTCTCTGGCGCCGTGGACAGCACGGTTAAGGTAAGGGCCCGGCTCTCCAGAAGGGGGCGCTATGAAGAACTGATGTACCAGCGTGTTAATGGAATGAGTGACAACTGATTGTGCTCTCAATTATTGCTGAAAACACTAAAATCAATACTCTCACACTAGTCAGGTCAGCAGTAGGAGAAAACTTTCTCTATACTCTACATGGTATATCTAGCAGTCAAGCTCTGTTTAACAGGGCGCTATGAAGAACTGATGTACATATCCATTATGTGATATTTTGATTGTTATTGACATTTTCATCAATGTAACTTTCACCTAAGGTTGAAGTCATTGTTAGCTTAGTTGTTTAGCCAAGCTGAGCATCTCATTCTCCCGTTTTCTCAGGTGTGGACTTGTTAAAGGAGATCCCCGTCAATGCTGTATCATAGACGACGAATGGTTACCAGCAGACAACGGTTCACGTATCTTCAGTCCGAAGCCCGAAGATCAAAGTTACACTCCAAAAAACCCAGTTGAGATGCACTCTGTTGACCTACAGTGTGATTTTAAAGTGATATTTCAGAGAAAACACGTTTTTTTTGAGCAGGAGATTTTTAAAACAAAGACAAAAGCTTCCGGAACTCTTCTGATCCAGAGATGAACTTGAACCCAAGGTCCTTTTTTTGAATGCCAAAAGGAATTCCGTGGGCCCCAGAGGATCATGGGAAGTCTGATTAGCGAAGCATTATGGGTACAGCTGAAGCGAAGCTGGACTGTTTTGCCTTAACCGCATGTTCTCTCAGTGGACGCTCAGCGTGGCCCTGTGGGCGTGGGACTGAACTTCTCGTCACCAAAACGTCTTTTTAAAGGATTGGCGCGACGCCAGAATCATGTCATAAGAATCGTGTTGTAATGCTTGTGTAGATAAGTCCTTACTTTTTTGCTCATGAGAAAGACATGAATTTTAACCTGGACCTTAAGAGAGAGAGAGAGAGAGAGAGAGAGAGAGAGAAGAGAGAGAGATGGAGATAAGAGATAGAGAGAAGAGATAGAGAGATGGAGATAAGAGATAGAGAGAAGAGATAGATAGATAGAGAGAGAGAGAGAGAGCGTGAGTGACTTGGAGACACATGGCTTTGGACTGAGTGCTGATATTTGCAGTGTTCAGAGCCTGAGGCTGTGCTTCTCTAGGTGCTGTGGGAGGAGGAGGGCAGAGTCCAGTGCCTGTTCGTCATTTGCGGTTGCCATGGCAGTATTCTTCTCAGCCCCGGTGCTGCCGGAACAGTCGTCTGTGCTGCGCTGTGCTGAGCAGTGCTGCCGTTGACTTGTGATGGGGGGTACTGGCTGTGATTAGAAATGCAGTTATTTTTTCTCGTTTTTTTTTTTTTGTTGTTCATGTGTGCCTGCAACCAACACATTCCCCTTGGCTGTTCCACAACTACACACACACACACACACACACACACACACACATTCTCAAACCTCCCCCTCTCTCTGCATCAGTGCACCAAAAGACACTCACATGCTGTGATTGAACACTGTGATCACAAGGGGTGGGAACCAGGGGCCTTTCAAATCAATAGTAGAGATTCAGTTAGATCATGACATTGCAATTCTGGGGTTCCTCAGAATATCAATATCACTGGCTTTAAAAAAAAAACTAAAAAACTGCACATCTTCATGTTAGAGTACATCTATTGGTTTAATCTGACATTCACAATTTGCCAAAAAATATATTGCAATTCTGATTTAAGGTGACCCCTCCACCCCCTCCTGTGACCACTGTGCCAAGCTTTCGCCACCTTCAAAATGTACATTGCTTATGTCTGCTGTGTGTTTTTTAAGTTCCGAGTGCCAGCCAAGCGTCTGAAGCTTGAGTGCCATTTCTGCTTCTCGGGGAAGTCAGTGCTACTGCTGATGCCGTTGCTGCTTCGTTTCATTCAGCCTTTAAGAACTCGTTTTTTCTCAAGTGCGTTCACTGCATAACCGCCTTCTCCATCACAAACACACATCTAGATGTATATATTGATGTATATGGAATCATGCAGTACTTTCATGTCCGAGGTCCTACAGCTTCCCGTACTCTGCACCATTCCCCGCATGCCACAACTCGTGCCACGGTTTACCAAAATGGCCTCCTGCTGTGAAGACAACAGACTAGAGAGTAGCTGTCGGTGCTACCAGGTTAGGGGTGCCAGAGTCCTCCTCTTCGCCCTGTGGATGGTTTAGTCTTTAGGTCTCCTACGATACAAAATGGAAGTCTTTTGTTGTCCCACAGATGTCGTATGTTCGCTGTAAAACACTTCAGTCAACAGTTAGTAAACCTAGGGTTAGAAAGTTGCAGCAATAAGGCTTTTGATGGTGCTGGAAAAAACAAACCCATCCTAGGAGAGCCTGTTGGCAGAGCAGTGTATTTAACACTCCTTCCTCCTCACATGCTCTGAACTAGTGACAGGTTGGTTTGAATGTGCAGGGCACTCCACGGGGTTAGTTCTCGGGGGGTTTGCACTGCCGGGGGCAAAGCGCACAGGCGAGGGGGACCGGGCACCCCTGTTGACTAGGCCGTGGGACAGCAGCTGGCTGATGCAGTGATGTGGGTGTGGGTGTGGCAGCGGGTTCGAGCCAAGCCAGACCCTTCCAGATGCCTGAGGCATGATGCCGGAACCCGGGAAGCCCTCGACTGAGTGCCCAGGGGTGGGGTGAGCAGCGCAGCCTTGTATGGGAATATTTGCGAAGTGTACTTGCTCTTGCTGTGCCAATGATGCGATCCAGCCAGGTTCCTCTCTCTCAGGCCTCGAGCACCAGCTCAGTCGGACGGCTACGGCGGCCTCTCCTGACCCACACGGCGGATCGAAGGAGGCGGAGGAAGGGTGCGGTGTGGTGTGGGGGACATGTTGGAGCTCTGGGTGGGGACCTGCTGGAGCTCTGGGTGGGGACATGTTGGAGCTCTGGGTGGGGACCTGCTGGAGCTCTGGGTGGGGACCTGCTGGAGCTCTGGGTGGGGACATGTTGGAGCTCTGGGTGGGGACATGTTGGAGCTCTGGGTTGGGACCTGCTGGAGCTCTGGGTGGGGACCTGCTGGAGCTCTGGGTGGGGACATGTTGGAGCTCTGGGTGGGGACATGTTGGAGCTCTGGGTGGGGACCTGCTGGAGCTCTGGGTGGGGACCTGTTGGAGCTCTGGGTGGGGACATGTTGGAGCTCTGGGTTGGGACATGTTGGAGCTCAGGGTTGGGACCTGTTGGAGCTCTGGGTGGGGACATGTTGGAGCTCTGGGTTGGGACATGTTGGAGCTCAGGGTTGGGACCTGCTGGAGCTCTGGGTTGGGACATGTTGGAGCTCAGGGTTGGGTTTTCTCATCTTTAACCGCCAGGAAGGAGAAAAAACAAACATCACTTGTGTAAAAAAATATGACAAGAAAATCTAATTGAAAAATTAAAACTTAAATGAGAACATGCAAGTCTGATTTTACCATTAAAACAAAAAATTATACGTTTTGGAAGTGGTGAACTGTGATCATTTTGTGATTTCTGTGACCTGTTTGATTTCAGGGACATAAGCTTGTTTGACTTGTCGCCCTACCAAGGTTGGAAAAAAAAAAAAAAAAAAAAACTTGAAGCCAGATGATGACGACGTCAGCACCCCAGCGACCCCTAGTGTGCCAAGAGGGAACTGTTTTTGCCCTTACAGGCATCAGCAGGACAAATATGGTCTCAGCATTACATTACCTGAATGTCATCACCCTCGTCACTCGGAATTGAAGTAGGCTCAACAAACAAGACCTAGAGCAGTTAAAGTGAGGCTGTTATGTGCTTGCTTAATGGAGACTGACATTTCATGAGCCTGTACGGAATGGTGGGTTACTACTGAATAAAAACAGGCTGACAACAAAGAAGAACTACTCGGCCATTAGACAGAGTGGGTGGAAAACAATAGCTATTTACAAGACTGTAAAAATAAACCTTTTTTTATGGCTTCATAGGGATCTTTATATTACAAACCCCCAAAACAGCCCCACCAGAAATGCACTCTAGTGTATTAGAATGCAACTAAATAGGCTACATCGCAGCCCATTTCCCTTAAATGAACTCTGAGGAAAGACACAGTAAGCGAAGGGTTCGTAAATAACATTTATTTAGAGCAGATGGTTGTTGATGCAGTCACTGCAAGCACACCACTGTTCCCATTGCCAGCCACAGTAGGGATCATACAAGTCAATGGCAGAACGTCAACACAATAAACGGCCCGCGCACATGAGCAGAGCAGAAAAAAAAAATCGTTTTTTTTTGTACATCTCTGCAAACAGGATAAATTGAAACAGCTTAATTTTTTTTTTTAACTTTTCACTAACCAAACAATATCTCTCACCACAACAAGTTTTGACCATTGTTTTTCCACAATTTTCAATGTTTCCATTCTTTTTTTTTCTCATTATTTTTCCTTCCCCCAGAGGTTGTCTCCAAAGGGAACAAACGAACAAAAATAGACAATAAGAAAATGACTGAAACGGAGGAATGAACGAACAGACGCATTTGTTCTGTTTTTTTTTCTATAAAAAAAGGACGAGGTTCCACAGTGACAAACATTCATCTATATATACAGGAGAATTGAAGACAGAAGAGCAGTGATGGTTGGATGAACAAGACAAAAAAAAAAAAGGCAAAGTCCATTTCATGTTTAGGGCACAAACCATGATGAGAGGAGAGCTTGCTCACCAGGCTCTGACTGATTAGCCTTCTCTCAAGAACAGACCCAGGGCTGGTCGAACCACGTGTGAGAAAAGTGGTCGACGAGCTGAACAGAAATGTCCAAAACAGTTCCTCGCCCTGTTATACACGCACGTATGTACATTATTCATGGACCCTTATGAGACGACCATTTCAATGAACACAAATATAAACACAAAGCAAGGCACATACATGTTTTTAAAACTTAACATTGCATAATATACAACATATCGTCATGAAACTACATGAATATTTGATCACAAAAACAAGAAAATAAAATAGGGAAAAAATAGAAAAGTGTTTTCTTGTACAATTAATTTACTTCAGGACAGGGAGTATCTGACAGTACAATTCATTTAGTTCATTCCACTCCCAACATCTGCCTTCAGGATGCTGCACATTATTATTAAATACTTTGTTTTTTTGATCATTAATATATAATTTATGTTTACATAACTTAAATATCACAAACATTCTCTCAGCCTAGCTAACTAAAAAAAAAAAAAGCATTGCTGGAACTATTGCAAGTATGCTTGGAGTAGACATCTGGGAATTCTCCTGTGTGGTGGGTTTATTTTCAATTATTTATTTTTTCACGATTTGGAAATGTTTGCCTCGTCTTGTTCCCCTGGGCCCTGTTCTTTATTCTAATCACACACCGGTCGCCGTAGGAACATCTCATGGACACTGGGGCAATTATAATAATAAGCTCAGTGATTGTCATGGCAACATCAGAGATGGTTAGCAAAAATAATGAGGCAGTTTGAGCGCTCTGCTGACGATGAGATAACGACATTCAGAGACTATGAAAAAGTGTGAAGGTGAAGGAGGGCAGGCGAGAGAGTGAGAGAGAAAGAAATAAAGAGAGAGAGAGAGAGAGAGAGAGAGAGACAGATCTGTTAATGCTGTCACTCTCAGGTAATGAAAAGAAAGGGTTAGCAAGTTCATCTGAAAAAAAGGGGGGGGGGGGGGGGGGGGGGGGGGAGGCCTGAGAAGATAAGGAAAAAAAAAAGACTTGAGAACTCCAGAGTGCTAAGTCTGATGGCGCTCAGACATCAAGTCATCCATCTTTTCGCCTGTCTGCTCCCAAAGTGTCCCTGGCTCTCTCTCTCTCTCTCACACTGTCACTTCTGGTCCCGCTCCAATAGAGCTACTGCTGCAGCCTCAACCGATGATGGCCGTGCTTACAAATAGACAAGAGTGAGAGAGAGAGAGAGAGAGAGAGAGAGAGAGAGAGAGAGAGGAGAGAGAGAGAGAGAGAGAGAGAGATAGAGAGAGAGAGAGAGAGAGAGAGAGAGAGAGAGAGAGAGAGAGAGAGAGAGAGAGGAATGAGTGGGAGAGGAAAGAGTGAGAGAGAGATAGGAAATGGAAAAAGAGAGTGGCAGAGTTAGAGAGAGGAAAATGAAAGATAGAGTGAGTAAGAGCGAGAGAGAGAGGAAAGAGTGGGTAAGAGAGAAAGAGAGAGAGTGTGAGAGTTAGAGAGAGGAAAAGGAATGGGCGAGGGAGGGAGAGAAAGAGAGAGAGTGGCAGAGTTAGAGAGAGGAAAAGGAATGGGTGAGGGAGAGAGAGAAAGAAAGAGAGAGTTAGAGAGCAGTGAAGGTATGGTATGAGACATAATGCGGAGGAGCAGCCACTCAAATGAACACTGCCACCCAGGCGCCACTCCGGCCTCCTGAGCCCCTCTCCCTCTCCAGAGATCCAGGACCACGAAAAACAAGGGATGAGCACAGATGAGACACCACACCACACCCTGGTCAACTAAACCATATCCATACATACTGGACCACACCACACCACACCACAGCCAGAGCATGGTCAACTACTCCATATCCATACATACTCGACCACACCACACCACACCACAGCCAGCCAGAGCATGGTCAACTACTCCATATCCATACATACTCGACCACACCACACCACACCACACCACAGCCATCCAGAGCATGGGGAACTACACTTTATCCATTCATACTGGAAGGAAGCACCCACGCTCGCTCTGCCACATCTCAGAAACACCAAACAGAACAGCTGAAACCCACACACACATTCTCAGCGAATCACATCCAAGTCAGCTTGTTGCAGTTGCTCCCTCTGACCGTCCACTTCTACCCCTAGAAACCCCACCCCTCTGTTTTTGGAAAGGAAGCGTCTTTTTTTTGTGCTTTTCCATGACAATCCCGACCCTACACACAGCACTTCAAACACACTTCCATGGGCACTCTCTCCCTTCCACGGGGAGGACGAGTGTAACGAGTGAGTCTGAGTCCAGGTGCATGCTTTGTTCATGCATCAGACACTGAAGCCAATGGAGCCAATTAAATGTGTTTTATATTTGCTATATTGGACATGAGAGTGTGTGTGTGTGCGTGCGTGTGGGTGTGTGTTCTTGTTAGCAGCGCTGAGGTCACCTGTCACTTTAAGGCACACAGGACACTGGCCAGGACAGGGAAGTCGGGCGGTTGGGGTGGGGGGGGGGGGGGGGGGGTATTGATTTGGGGTTGGGGGGGTTGAGAGGGAGGTTAAAGGGGCCTGTGCTTGAGAACGCAGAGGGATCATGGATCTGCACAGCTGGAACGTTGACTGAGAACCGTGCACGTAGTTTAAAATGGGGCCCAAAGCAAGAGGAACATGAAACAGGGTATACTGCCACTGCAATGACTCCAGTCAACATAGCAGACAACACTCTTCATGGGGCCCAAAGCAAGAGGAACATGAAACAGGGGTATACTGCCACCGCAATGACTCCAGTCAACATAGCAGACAACACTCTTCAGCACTGCAAAGCCAGCGCCTCGGTACATCACGGGTTTGATTCTTTTTTTTTGTCCTGTTTGGTTAAATATATATATATATATATATTCTTTTTTTTTCTTCTCTGTATGTCTGTCATGTAAGGTCCATATTTTTAAAACATGACAACAACACTTGGAACATTTCACATTAAATTAAAAACGTAAAAATGTTTTATATATATTTATATATATATATTTATATATATATTACTGTACTAATGCATGGCTCTCACTATGAGATTTTCTTTTAGATATAAACTTCCCTCATGCTTACAATGTACACATAACCATATTATTTTTTTTATTTTCAACATCAGTATCATTATTTCTTATTGTTTTGTATTGTTTTTCGCTAGTCAACTCTCACAATAATAGTTGGAAATATTTAAGCGACTCTGAATTGTACAAAAAAGAAAATAATAACTTTAACGAATCGGACAGACGGACAGTTATTTTTGTTTCTTCTGATTCTCTCCAGACCTCGCTCCATCACGGTGCAGTCTCCCTCCCTCCCCTGAGGGGGCGCCGTGACCAACCCAGCCCTGCAGCCCTGAGGTACTTCATCAGGGAGTTGTGCCGTCCGACAGGGACAAGAGGGGAGAAGAAGAGGGGACATGGGGGGGGGGGGGGTTGTCCCATGCAGTGGTGAAGTCCGGAGTATACACACTTATTATTCTGTCAGCATTGACTATACCCACTTCTCAAAACAGGGCGTTTATCCTGTGGTGTATGGGCTGCTTGGAAAATAATTAAGAGTATACCCACTTCTCCAGGGACCACTACACCACTGGTCCCATGATGCTAAAAACAAGGAAAATGAGGAGGACAGCGGGGTGGAGAGTGTGGTTGAAAGGGAAGGGGGAAGTAGGGTGTACATAGTTTTTGGTCGTTTTAGAGGGTGGAGTGCAGGGTTGGGTCGGGGGAGAAGAAGGGGGGTAGGAGTTGGTCGCTCGTTGTTGTGCCCTTGTGCCCTCCTGGGGTCCTGAGGTGTTGCTGTGGCGACGGCCGTCTGTGCTCTCTTCCTACTCCAGCATGGCGTCCAGCTGGTCGGCCAGGTCGTCGAACATGCTGCCGATGTCATCCAGGATGCTCCCTGTGCTCTTCTGCTCCACCACCGAGCTGCACAACACACACAGGGCCACATGGAGATGCACTTAGTTACAGGGAACTCTTAAAAGATCAGGGTGGGATGATATATGCACTTATTTACAGGTCATTCTAAAAAGGTCAGGGCCACACGGAGATGCACTTATTTACAGGTTACTTTAAAAGGACAGGGCGACATTTAGATGCACTTATTTACAGGTTACTTTAAAAGGACAGGGCGACATTTAGATGCACTTATTTACAGGTTACTTTAAAAGGACAGGGCGACATTTAGATGCACTTATTTACAGGTAACTCTAAAAAAAGATCAGGGTGGGGTGATATATGCACTTATTTACAGGTAATTCTAAAAAGGTCAGGGCCACATGGAGATGCACTTATTTACAGGTAACTCTAAAAAGGTCAGGGTGGGATGATATATGCACTTATTTACAGGTAACTTGAAGAAAGGTCAGTGTGGTGTTGATTTTTTATTAACAGGTCACTCTAAAAAGGTGTGGGTGGTGTGGTATATTATTTACAGGTAACTCTAATAAAGGTGAGGGTGGTGTGGTATATTATTTACAGGTAACTCTAATAAAGGTGTGGGTGGTGTGGTATATTATTTACAGGTTACTCTAAGAAAGGGTCAGGGTGGTGTGGTATATTATTTACAGGTTACTCTAATAAAGGTGAGGGTGGTGTGGTATATTATTTACAGGTAACTCTAATAAAGGTGTGGGTGGTGTGGTATATTATTTACAGGTTACTCTAAGAAAGGGTCAGGGTGGTGTGGTATATTATTTACAGGTTACTCTAATAAAGGTGAGGGTGGTGTGGTATATTATTTACAGGTTACTCTAATAAAGGGTCAGGGTGGTGTGGTATATTATTTACAGGTTACTCTAAGAAAGGGTCAGGGTGGTGTGGTATATTATTTACAGGTTACTCTAAGAAAGGGTCAGGGTGGTGTGGTATATTATTTACAGGTTACTCTAATAAAGGTGAGGGTGGTGTGGTATATTATTTACAGGTAACTCTAAGAAAGGGTCAGGGTGGTGTGGTATATTATTTACAGGTTACTCTAAGAAAGGGTCAGGGTGGTGTGGTATATTATTTACAGGTTACTCTAAGAAAGGGTCAGGGTGGTGTGGTATATTATTTACAGGTTACTCTAAGAAAGGGTCAGGGTGGTGTGGTATATTATTTACAGGTTACTCTAATAAAGGTGAGGGTGGTGTGGTATATTATTTACAGGTAACTCTAATAAAGGTGTGGGTGGTGTGGTATATTATTTACAGGTTACTCTAAGAAAGGGTCAGGGTGGTGTGGTATATTATTTACAGGTTACTCTAAGAAAGGGTCAGGGTGGTGTGGTATATTATTTACAGGTTACTCTAAGAAAGGGTCAGGGTGGTGTGGTATATTATTTACAGGTTACTCTAATAAAGGTGAGGGTGGTGTGGTATATTATTTACAGGTAACTCTGAACCCGGTAAAGCATAACTCACTCTTTTTGTCCCTCCTCCTTGATCTTCTCCTCCACGGCCTGCAGGGCTGCAGCCAGAGAGGCGCTGGTCTCCTCCAGCTTCTGGTGCACTGCCTCAGGCCCGGCTGATCCCGCTGATCCCGCCGACCCGGGACTGGATGCGGCCGCAGCGACCGCCCCGGCTGCGCTGTCCATGGACACCCCGCTGATGGAGGAGCGCGGGGGCTTGACGGGCGGAGGCGTCGGGAGGGGGCCGGGGGTCTGGGGGGTCTGAGGGGTTTGGGGTGTCTGGGGGGTTTGGGGTGTCTGGGGGGTCTGGGGACTCTGCGCGGGGGGGCTAGGAGGTTTGGTGGGGGTCGGGGCGGGGAAGGCGGGCACAGGGGTGGGAGGAGTGGCCGAGATTTTAGGCGCCACCGCCTGCTTGGCCGCGGACGGCGTGGGTGTGACAGGGCTGGTGCTCTTCGATTGGAGGACATTCTTCGGCTTCGGGGCGGTCGGGGGTGGAGAAGGTTTGGGCGAAACTGGAGGAGGTATTTTCTTTCCCTCGACTAGAAACAAAGGCCAGGCGAAGAACGAGAGAGAATGGAAAGAGAGACACCGTGAGAAATCAAGATGGAGGGATGTACATGTCATACAGTACCAGTCAAAAGTTTGGACACACCTTTCATTTTTTTGTACTTTTATTATTTTCTACATTGGAGATTAATACTGAAGACATTTAAACTATGAAAAAACACATATGGAATGATGTACTAAACAAAAAAAGTGTGATCTACCATGTAGAAAATAATAAAAGTAAAAAAAAAACGGCTCATAAAAAGAGAAGGTGTGTCCAAACTTTTGACTGGTACAGTGAAAAAAAAAAAAAAACAAGGCTATCTCATTTCACCTACTGTAAGTAGAACTACAAAGAAAGCATAACAAATATAAAAAGCCATAACTGTACATACCTGGACTCGCTGGCCCCCCAGGTCCAGGGAAGGGGGCTTTCTTTGAGGCGGGCACTGTCGCCCCCTGTCTCTTCATATGCTGGGCAAGGACCGGTTTGGGGGACACTGGAGGCTTGATCTTGCGTGGGGTGTCTGGAGCTTGACTCCCCAGGTCTGCGCTATCCCTCCTCGGGGGAGCACCGTCGGCACTCTCCTGTGGCCTTGGCTGCTGCTGTTGCTGCTGCTGCTGCGGCTGCTGCTGTGGTGGTTCACCAGACTCACCAGAACTCGGCCGCCTCTTGATGGTACTGGTACCGTTCTGGTACACTGCCACGGGCATCTGTCCGTTCTGCATGTCCTCGGCGTCCTTGTCTCGGCTCTTGGGCCGGCGCTTCACCGTGCTCGACTCGGTCAGGTGGAACTTGTTCCCGTTCCCCGGCTGCTTGGAGCTCCGCACGCGCCTCTTCAGGGTGGCCGTGGCGTCCATGCGGGAGAACTCCTCGGGGGGCAGCGTGTAGACCGCGTGATCGGGCAGCTCCTCGCCGTCGCCCTTGCCCTGCCGCTGCGGCTGCGGCTGCGGACGCTGTTTGATGGTGAGCGTGCCGTCCTCCGCGAAGGGCAGGTTCTCGGCGGAGCTGCCGGTGGAGCCCGGCGGCGCCTCGGGGCCTTGTCTGGGGTTAGAGGTCATCTGGGTCACTGGTGCGAGTGTCAGGGTGGCCTCCCGTTGGCTCTTGGCTGCCGCCACCAGGTCGGTCACTGGTCCACTGATAGTCCTGCGGCGATTCACCACCTCACCGTCCAGACCGATCGCATCGTGCTGCTTGCACACCTGCAAAGGCAAAACGTTTCTTACAACAGTGTTCTATAGACGATGATTTAAGATTTAGTCTTCAGTGAATATTCAACACTTCATCCGTCAGTGAATGTGTCAACACCGATGGTGTCATGTCAGCTTTACAGCTCATCTCGTGGTTATAGGGAATGTGAATAGGCCGCTACCTTCAAATGACTATGAGTCATTATACATAAAGTGTCTCCTTAATAAATGTATGTATCTGTGTTGAGCCCTTGTTCGATGATGATCCTTGCTAAGGTTGCTACTGGCAAATCAAGTCGGACTCAAAATGGTTAGAGGCATATGTTTTGCATGTGTGTATTGGATGGTCTTAGAACCTGTATGTTTTCTTGTGTGGATCTGTATTGAAAATGCATCTCATTCATTCATTCATTCATTCGTTCACTCATATATTATTTTTGGGTTATGTGTAGTACTGACAATTTCTAAGAAAATCTGTCGTTTCCTAGGCTCTATGTGTTTTGATTAGGACGCTTACACATTTGGATGTTTATCCAAAGTTTATCCTGTTTATGTTTCAAGGTGTTTCATTTTAGCAACACTTTATTTCATACGTTCAGTCTCCCCGCTGGCTCACCTGCAGGTAGTGTGGCGGAGCCTTCTGCAGGGTGCGGCCTTTGCCTCCTCCGCCGATGGACGACATCTCCAGCATGGCCGCGATGCTTCGGACGCTGCCTGCACTGCCGGTGTCCACGGCGGCCACGGTGCCCCCCAGGTCGCTGGCCCGACGCTGCGGGTGGTAGTTGACATCCAGGAGGGGCCCACTGCTGGCTGCGGGCTCCTTGGGCTCTTCGGCCAGGTTGGTGCTGGAGCTGGAGATGGCCGAGCTGCAGCGCTTGGGCGGCGGCGGGGGAGGCCCCTTCTTCTTGGGCCGCAGGGCGAAGGATTGGCTGCGGTTGACGTTCTTATCCGCCTGGCCGCGCATGGAGTTGCTGCGACCCACGCGGTTCTGCACCGTGGCGTACTTCCCGCCACCGCCACCGTTGCCGGCGTTACCACCGCCGCCGGGCACGCCCAGCTCGCCGCGCTCCTGCTCGCTGTCGGAGACGGCGTAGCGGTTCAGGCTGTGCGCGCGCTTCTTGGGCAGGCCCTGCTCGTCCTGCTCTCCGGGCTCGTCGTCGCCATCTGGTGGCAGGCACAGGAGCGGCACGCCCACGGTCGGAGTGGACTGAAGAGGAGATGCCGCTGCCGCCGGGGAGTCGACCTCCGTGGGCTCTGGCGCAGGGACGACTGCCACCGTGGGGGGAGGAGGCCCTGAGTGGGCCGGGGGCGGGTGGCTCCTGTGCGTGGGGGACTGGGGGACGGAGCGCGGGGACATGGGCCGGTCACCCTGCGACAGGTGGTGCGGACCAGGCTTGGATTTAGCCGGGGAGCCCGGGGGTGGCTGGGTGGAGCCCTTGGTCTTGGTCGGAGTCTGAGGGGGGGTGTAGGGGGGGCCTGCCCCCTGCCGGGGTTGTTTGCCCTGCGCCGACGACACGCTTCCTCTCTGCCCCCCCGCTTGGCTGCTCTGCCTCATGGTCCGGGCCTCTTTCCTGGGGGGTCCAGGGTGGGGGGGTCCAGGGTGGGGGGGCTCTTCGGCGTCCCGGCTCTTGCCCAGGCTGTTCTCATGGATGCTGCGGGCACGCTGGGCTGCTGTGGGGTGGGCGCTGTTGGGCCCCCCCCTGACCTCGGGGGGCCCCCCCTGCTTGCCCTCGCGATCTGCGGGACGGGAGAGGGCCGCCTGCAGCTCCCCGCTCAGCTCGCTGTCCTGGAAGGTGCTCATCTTGGGTGACATGCACTCCCCGCCGTCGTGGGGCGGGCTCTCGATCGACATCACTTCCTGCGTGGGAGGGGGCTTCTTGCGGGGGGAGCCGCGGCCGTCCAACGCCTTCTGCAGCTCGGCCAGTTTCTTCACAGCCAACATCAGCTTCTTCTGATGGCCTGTGTGTGTGTGTGTGTGTGTGTGTGTGTGTGTGTGTGTGTGTGTGTGTGGGTGTGTTTGTGTGTGTGTTTGTGTGTGTGTGTTTGTGTGTGTGTGTGTGTGTGTGTGTGTGTGTGTTTGTATGCGAATATGAGAGAATATTTGTTTTTTGTGTTGATAGGTGTGAGCATGCCAAAATTAAGGCCAATCGATGAAAAACACAGAAACAAAAAAAAATCACCAACCCATTAACATTGTTATTCTCTTTCAATACATCTCAAACCAAAGCAATTACAGAAGCAATGACAACAGACTCACTCAGACACTTAATTAGGCATTTAATTGAAACATTCACATCTATGCCCATCTTTAATTAATCACAATGCTACACGTGATCCAGTGTACCTGATTAATCACTTAATTTATTAATAAATTACTTAGTTACTATAGGCAGCATTTTCCTGGCTGTTCCTACCTAGCTTGGTGATACCAATCTCCTGCAGATCCTCCCACGTGATGTCAGTGATGAAGTCGATGTTCTCATAACCATTCTGGATCAGGACCTGGTAGTACTGAGTCAACCCGATCATGGACAGCCACTCCGCCAGATTGGCCTACAAATACACACCCACAGGCTGGCTTTAGTGTGCGTGTGTGTGTGTGTGTGTGTGTGTGTGTGTGTTTCTGTGTATGTATGTGTGTGTGTGTGTGTGTGTGTGTGTGTGTGTGTGTGTGTGTGTGTGTGTGTGTGTCTGTCTAAGTACATGAATGTGGGAGTGTTTGCGAAAGAAAAGAGAGAGATATGGAGAGAGGGAGACTGAGAGAGAGAGGGAGAACGTGAGAGAGAGAGAGAGTCTGTGAGAGAGAGAAAGGGAGACTGTGAGTGAGATAGAGATAGAGAGAGAGAGGGAGACTGTGAGTGAGATAGACAGAACCTATTAGTCTTCCACTCACAGGCTTTTGCTCAGGGAGCCACTCAGTCACACTGAGCTTGTTGATCTCTGAAGTCATCTTCTTGCGGTGACCGGGCTTGGTCACGCCGATGGCCGTTAGATCCTGGAGCAAAGACATCCATACACACACCACCGGCATCATCACTCTCATCAGAGACATTTCAATACACATGCACACGTCATATGTGCACACACACCACCATCAAATGGACGAGACACAGACACACGAAACACACACTTGGTAGTAAAACGTACATGCACACACACACACACACACACAAACACACAAAACATACATACATACGTAAGACTGGGTTTTTTATGTGTTTTTGAAAATGATATTTATGCAGTGATATTCTCAAAATAAATGGAGAAGAAAGCAAAATAACAATTGCTCTAGATGACAGAAGAAGCCTTTTCAGAGTACCCTCCAATAACAAAGCCAAACACATTTAAAGTTTGCAATTGTTCCCTACACTTCAAGACTTGCTGATGAATATATTGAAGTCTTTTAGTGCTAGAATATGAATGTGATTAAGGCGTTATTGATTCTGTCTGAGAGCTAAATTGCTGAATGAGACTGAACTGATTATATTCAAAAACCAATTTCCGTTTGCCTAATTCTCCTACGTGTGAGGTGCCACTGAAAACCAAAACTAAAGGTCTCACTAAAAAAAAACTTTAACAGAATCAATAGAACAATTTACTGTTCTCTAGGCTCCAATTGCGTTTTTTTGTGCTTTTCATATTGAAAGAAGATACGGATAAAAACCTAATATGATATAATTATATCATTCAGATCAACAATGATCTTTAGACTCAGACATTAAGATCTAAGTAAAGATCATTAGTCACTGGTCCCTATGTTTCAGGTCTTCCTCTGGCCAGTTTAATTCTGTTCTGTTTGATTCTCCTTTTCTACAGAGGACGGACAGGAAGGGAAATCTCATTCAGTCTTAGTCATCCACCTGTACTGCAGCCATAATGCTCTGAGCAGCACAACAGGTCCTGTGCGGCACAGCAAGTCCATACAGTGCCATTAAAGCGTGTTTCTGTCTGTAGGGGAACAGCATATGCAGGACCGTTTTGCTTTAGGAGAGACAGGCTGTGACCAATGTGTTTCACAGGCCTCACAAGTCAGCTGGCTACTAAATCTATCTTTTCTGTCCATTTCTGTATATATATATCTGCATTTCTGTATATGCATCTGGCTATCTGCAGTGTTTGTTTTTCCCCAGAGGACGAAACAGACAGAGGGGAGGACACTAGACTAGACGAGACGAGACAAACATGGTGGCCACGGCAACAACAACAGCAGCCGCAGCAGCAGCAGGTGCAGGGTGGGGCGGGGTTAGTGGGAGCATGCCGCTTGGCCCTCTCATGGTTTGGCGCGGAGCCCTCGGTGACAGGTTGGGAGAGATCTTCATCCTGCTGCCTCGTGGGGTGTGTGTGTGCGTGGTTGGAGGAAGGAGAGGAGGAGGATAGGGTATAGTGGTGTGGCCAATCAGATTTGTCGGGGTGTTTTTTCCGGATTCTTCCAGTCCTGCCCACGCGCAAAACTCAAGCGATGGACAACTTCCAGGAGGAGCTGGGAAGGGGGGGTTCTTGACTACTGGGGTCAGCTGGCACTTGGTTGGGCGCTGGTTGGTGGTGAGTTCACAGGGGGGGTGGTTGCGGGGGGGGGGGGGTGTTTGATAGTTTTTTGGGACGGTTGTCAGGGGGGATAGGGGGGAGGTTTGGGGGGGTGTGGTAGCTCTTACCTCTGGGGTCATACGGCTAATGGTGGCAATGTCATAGCCCGCGCCGATGAAGTTTGTAGCGTAGACTTGCAGCTGAAATTCGCTCAGCCATTGGACAACAGCCTCTGAGCTCTAGAAAGAGAAGATAGGCGGCAGTCTGTCACTGACTCTGTGCCATGGGGCCAGGGGGAGGGAAGGTGGTGGTTAGCTTTGAAGAGTCAGCAGGGGGGTAGGTGTGAGGAGAGGGGGCTCCTTCGTCGGGAATAACAGCTCACTCCTCCAGTCCCGCAGGAGGAGCCAGACAGATTTACTCAACCTAATCTCTGACCTCGACTCTCGTCTCTTCCTTCCCCTGACTGCTCTGCTCTGCACGTCTCTCCGCTCTGCTCCAGTGCTCTGTTTGGACAGCCACAGACGCACACTCTGTGTTAGCTCAAGGGAACCTGACTAACATCGCCCATGACGCTGTGTTAGCTCAGGGGGACCTGACTAGCATCGGCCACAGACGCACACTCTGTGTTAGCTCAGGGAGACCTGACTAGCATAGGCCACAGACGCACACTCTGTGTTAGCTCAGGGAGACCTGACTAGAATCGCCCATGACGCTATGTTAGCTCAGGCGGACCTGACTAGCATCGCTCATGACGCTGTGTTAGCTCAGGGGGACCTGACTAGCATCGCCCATGACGCTGTGTTAGGTCAGGGGGACCAGACTAGCATCGGCCACAGACGCACACTCTGTGTTAGCTCAAGGGGATCTGACTAGCATAGCCCATGACGCTGTGTTAGCTCAAGGGGACCTGACTAGCATCGCCCATGGCGCTGTGTTAGCTCAGGGGGACCCACGACGCTTTGCTCAGTAAAGGGCAGCAGCGCGAGGGAAGGGCCTGTGTGCTGTGAGCTCTCAGCAGCAGAAGACTGAGGCGGATCTTTTTTTTAATGGTAGCAAAAAATGCTAGTTGGTTGGCCCATTTCTTGTTCATTTACATTATTACAATCTTTTTGTGGAGTAGGGGTTGGGAGTGATATGGTTTTCTTGAGCAGAACCCCCTGACTTAAAGCCATCCACAGTGCATGCAAAGTTGGATGGGATACTGTGTACTAGCAAGGCTACTGAGCACTGTTCTTCTGATCGCTCATCTCCATGGCTACCGTGCTGTTAATGCTAACATGCTAACATAGTGTATGCTACTGAGCCTCTCACCACAGCATCCTGCCTACACCTTTAAGGCTGGCAACAGATGAAACGAGAAGCACAGAGCCCTTACTGCCTGCCTGCCTGCCTGCCTGCCTCTCTGCCTTCCTGCCTGCCTGCCTGGTGAAAGGCCTCTCCTCCAGACGTGGGAGGATGCAGCTAACAGCGCGAGCAGAGCCAGGAACTGGACGAGGAGGAGGAGGAGGAGGAGGAGGAGGGGGGGAATGAAACATGGTAGAAGAATCTGAGAGCGATCGAGAGAGAGAACATGGGAGCAGAGTGGCAGATGGTCCTGCACAGCGAAGCCGGGCTCCCAGCAACGGTGTGTGTGTGCGGGCCAACATCTCCACAGGGCCCCGCTGGGAGTGTTCCGTCCACTCTACTGCTGAGTGACCAAAAACCAGCTCGCTCTCTGGCTCTCTCCAGCTCACCAGCTCACTCTCTGTGCATCTCACTCCACCACTGACGCAACAGCAGGCATGCTCTAGACAGGAGATGCCTCACTACTAAGCAGCTGGTAGCCTTCCGCCTCCACCAACTACAGGGAGTGGTGGTGATAATTACTGCACACTGTTGCAGTAAGAGTTGCTGTGGGACAGCACGGTACAAAACTAATTGGTCTCAATGAGATATCTCTCTGTGTCACCTGTAACAGTCCATCACATCATACAGATGTTGGCTGTAATAGTTTGTAAGATCTCAGCACAGCAGTAAGTTTAGTTTTGTCAGGTGACACTCAAGTTCACCTTAGAATCATTTGCTTAATGTCCATGAAAGCAACGGAGGGTATTGAGAAAGTCTTGACCAAACCATGGATCACAGCACCGTGCTACACACACACACCAACAACAGCCTGCCATTTTGTTTTTTATGTGTGTTTGTTCTTTGGGTACTCTTTGAAAAGAAAATACTAGAAGCCAACTGTGACGATAACTGAATAAACAATAAAACACAGCAACTGAGGCAAACAACTGAAAACAACTGCAATGGAAATCCTGAAGCTGAAAAGAATAGCAAAATAACAACCACAACAACAGCAACAACATCAACAACAACAACAGTCAGAAATGAACATGCCAAACTTTGAACCACAGGACAGCTGTGTGTCTTTCTCAGGCGCTGAATAAATAAAGAGAGAGACAGAGACCGAGACCGGGAGAGAGAGAGAGGAGAGGAGATACCGACAGAGAGAGAGAAAGAAAAAGAGAGCGTTTGGAGG